>NC_135666.1:8511960-8828586 GCF_964188315.1 Podarcis muralis | reverse complement strand
GTGTTTATACTACATTTTTTAAAGATTTGCCTTGAGAGAGTCTTTGAACCTCTTTTGTTGACTGCAGGCATTACACTTTCCATTTTTAAGTTCGAAATACAGTTGTTGCTTTATCCCTCCCCCCATTTTTTTTATTCATTTTATAAAACAAATAAACAATACAAACAGAAATACAAACAAATTCTTGTCTTATCCTTCCCCCCCCCCCCCGAAACATTGTTAGGTGAGCTTCCCCAAGTCCCCCCTATCTGATTTTCATTTTACCTCATCTTTAGCAGTTTCATATATCATAATTTTTAACCATTTTATCACTTATAAATAATACTACAGTATTTTAAAATACACTATCTTCTACTTCTAACCCTACAGCCTATATCCACTTCCAAAGCTATTCTAAGATTTAAATATTAACATATTTTTTCAAATATTCCTTAAACTTCTTCCAGTCTTCTTCCACCGTCTCTTCTCTCTGGTCTCCCAGTCAGTTCAGCAAGTTCCACATAGTCCATCATCTTCATCCGCCATTCTTCTATAGTTGGTAAATCTTGTTTCTTCCAATTCTTCGCCAATAATATTCTCGCAGCTGTTGTGGCATGCAGAAAAAAAAGTAGCATCCTTTTTGGGGATTTCTCCCCCTGCTATACCAAGTAAAAAGGCTTCTGGTTTCTTAATAAATGTGTTTTTCAACACTTTCTTCAGTTCATTATAGATCCTTTCCCAGAAGTCTTTTACCTTGGGGCACGTCCACCACATGTGGTAAAAGGTTCCTTCTTTTTCCTTACATTTCCAGCATTTATTATCATGAGTATGATACATTATTGCTAGCTTTACTGGCGGAATACAGTTGTTGCTTTGGAAGACGATAATCAGGCATCCACACAACATGGCCAGTACACACACACACACCCTGCTGCCAGCTAAGCCCGAGGAAAAGGCACAGGGGTTTGGCTCCAGGCTGTGGAGCTACCACAGCCCAGAGCCAGTTAAAGGATCCCCCAGCCCGGCGCTGGTTCGAGAATGAGCTGGGGGAGCAATGGTGCTGGCTCAGCTGGGGAGCGTCCCAGGCACATGCCTGCCCAAACAAAAAACAAACCCCCCCCCCCACTCATTTCTTGAAAATTGTAAACGTCCGCCCGGGTGGAGATGTTTGTTGTTGTTTTTTTTAAATTTTTATTAAGGTTTTCAAAGTATTACAAAAAGAAAAAAGAAAAAGAAAAAATACAAAATAAAAACAGTTAAAAACAGTTCAGTCTTTTCATGTCTTATTTTTCATTTGCCTGTTCCCCGGCCCTCCTCACACCTCCCTTTTTTGTATCCAATTCAATTAGTTGGTTCAGCAAATCCTTTCCCTCTTTATTTTTATCCTAATCTTTAGTCTTAATATATTATAACTTAATTATCACCTGTTAACAATCCATTTTTGCACATCTTTTTAACATTACTGCTAAAAACCACTTAACTTCAATCCAACATCATTCTAACATTCATTAATTTTGCAGTATTTTTGTAAGTAGTCTTTAAATTTCTTCCAATCTTCTTCCACCGACTCTTCTCCCTGGTCTCGGATTCTGCCAGTCATTTCCGCCAGTTCCATATAGTCCATCACCTTCATCTGCCATTCTTCCAGGGTGGGTAGATCTTGCGTCTTCCAATACTTTGCGATAAGTATTCTTGCTGCTGTTGTGGCATACCTGGGTGGAGATGTTTGACCTTGAGGCAAGAGATGTGGGGTATAATATAATGTTTGAAGATTGGGGAAGGTTGTGGAAGAAAGGGGTTAAATTTACTGCATGTATGATGTTAAAGGAAAATGTTATGAACATGATGTATAGATGGTACTTAACCCCTGTAAAACTAGCAAAAATCTACCACAAGAGTGATAATTTATGTTGGAAATGTAAAGAAAAAGAAAGTACTTTTTGCCATATGTGGTGGACGTGTCCCAAGGTGAAAGACTTCTGGGAAAAGATTTATAATGAATTGGAAAAAATGTTGAAATATACATTTATTAAGAAACCAGAAGCCTTTCTAATTGGAATAATAGGTCTGGAATTGCCCAGGAAAGATGTTAGACTGTTTTTGTATGCCACAACTGCAGCTAGAATTTTACTGGCCAAAAATTGGAAATTACAAGAAGTACCAACAGTGGAGGAATGGCAGATGAAGATGATGGACTTTTTGGAGCTAGCTGACCTGACCGGAAGAATCCACGACCAGAAGGAGGAGGAGTATGAAAAGGAGTAGAAGAAATTTAAAGACTATTTAGTTAAATATGTTAAGATAACTTAAATAGAAAGACTTGTGAGTAACAGATTGGTTTAAGATTTAATTATGTGAAATTGTATAATATCATGGACAGAAGTCAAAATGAAAAGAAAGAAAGATGTTAATTGAACAAGTAAATTTTATATGAAAATGGTGTTTGAAAACTGCTACAATGAGCTATATGGAAACTCAGCCAGAGGGATTTGAGGAAGTCATTTAACAATGACAACAAAAGTGGATTATAACAGTTATGATCAATGTTTTTCTGTTTGATTGTTTGTTTTTTCTTGGTATTGTAATGTTTCTTTTTGTTTGTTGTTATGCTTGTTATAATATTGGAAAATTAATTTTAAAATTGGGGGGAAAAGAGATGTTGGACCTTGAAAGGAGGACAGGCCTGAGAAAACCCAGATATATGACAATCCTAGAGTAAAGGTAAAGGGACCCCTGACCATTAGGTCCAGTCTTGGCCGACTCTGGGGTTGCACGCTCATCTCGCTTTATTGGCCGAGGGAGCTGGCGTACAGCTTCCAGGTCATGTGGCCAGCATGACTAAGCCGCTTCTGGAGAACCAGAGCAGCGCATGGAAACGCCGTTTACCTTCCCGCCGGAGCAGTACCTATTTATCTACTTGCACTTTGACGTGCTTTCAAACTGCTAGATGGGCAGGAGCAGGGACCGAGCAATGGGAGCTCACCCCATCACGGGGATTCGAACTGCCGACCTTCTGATCGGCAAGTCCTAGGCTCTGTGGTTTAACCCACAGCGCCACCCGCGTCCCTAAATGGCAATCCTACCTAACCACAAAGTGGCCTTTAAGAAAACAAGGTGGATTTGTGGCACTTGGGTGGCAGAATGCTTTTGTAGACCTACATTCCCAGTATGAATCTGAATCCCTCCTGCAAATCACCAACAGTCTGGAGACGAGAAGTCATAGAGGTCAATGTTCCTCGTTGCAGAATGCATAGCTGGCTGTCATTCACCAGAGGCTAGACACTGTGAATGCCAACACTGCTGATCTTCTGCAATTTCATATTTAGTTTTTCATCAGCGACATCTGACACATGCTTGAAACCTTCTGGGCTTAGTCTCCAAACAATGAAGGATTCCTTCATGCATGTGTCAGTGGGCAATTTAAGGCGTTCACCCGATGCACAAGGTGGAGGAACGACGACTAATTTTGCTTCTCGCGAAGTGCTCTGAATTATGGTCCACCGAAAGCTCTCGGCGGAGCTAGCCTTGGGAACAATTCAAGGCGCCGTCCAGCTCTGCCTATAAAATTATACATCTGAGATGAAAAGAGATCAATTGCTATGTTGCAGGGCAATTACGGGACGATCAGACGCTCCCTCATATGAAATTACACGATGCTGCCAACAGAAATTTGGGGCAGACAAAGAAGAAGAAGAAGAAGAAGAAGAAGAGGCACTTATTCACATAATGCCAGATGAACGGATGGAATTTGATGCCGCCAGAAATGGCCGCTGGCTTAGGACCAAAGCAGACAAGATGATGGACAACTGAGGTCCCTATTTCTCTTATTAAGTATTTGTGCATGCTATATCCAATTTGCATGTTTAATTGGGGTTTTAAGCCCTAATGAAATATATTGTTGTGGCAGAGGAGTGGGAGGGAGGAGAAAGAGATGCACACAGAGAACCTGCCTGTCTCCATCTATGCATTTAAATCACTATGATACCATTTTAACAGCCTTGGTCTCCCCCAAAGGATTCTGGGAATTGTGGTTTGTTAAGGGTGCTCTCAGACCTCAATTCCCTTCCCTGAACTATACTTCCCAGAGTCCCTTGGGAAATGTGGGGGGAGTGTTGTTTTGTTTTGGTGTTATTGTGTCATGCATTTAGTTTTTTTATATACTGTAAACGGCTCTGTGATGAAGGGGAGTATCTAAATTTAATAAATGATAATAACAATAATAATTGCCGTGGTTTCCCTCAAAGAATTCTGGAAGCGGCAATTTGTCATGGATGCTGAGCAATATTTTAAGCGGCCCCCGTTCCCCTCAGAGACAGGGCAAAATCTAGTGGGGGGGGGCAGGGGGCAGGGCCGGACTTGGGTGGGGGGCATTGTGCGTGTGACTTCATGCACACACGATGGGGGCCCCTCATGTTGGGCGCAACTTGGGTGCTGCTGCTCAGAGCACTGCTATTCCCAGAATTCCCTGGGAAGAAGGCTTGGTTGTTAAGCCACTCTGGGAATTGTAGCTCTGTGAGGGAAAACAGGGCGGTGTGCATGTCTGCAAACAGCTCTCAGCGCCCTAAACAGACTGCAGCTCCCATAATCCTTTGAGGGAAGCCATGGCTGCTAGCAAGGCTGCTCTTACTCCTTAGTAACTGTTGATATATATTATCGCTGTGCTGTGTATTTTGGGTCTATGGAGCATAATAAAGCTGTGTGTGTGTGTGTGTGTGTGTGTGTGTGTGTGTGTGTGTGATTAAAGTGGCGTAACAGTGCTCTAAATGTGGGATGTGGGCATGGCCCTTGTCAACCACCTCAGGTGCCGTGACAGCAAATGGGTGTGGGAATGTTCAGGGTGGCAGGAGAGGATATATTGTTTATTAACATCCTTCCTAACCTGCGCTAGCCAGTTCCTTTACTTAGTAGTTATATTCCCCTTCTAACATGCACAGCAGATGGCTGGTTGCAGGCTCGTGTGAGCCTCTCACTATTATACAATTCAGTCTGTCTCAGATTGAATTGTACGTTCCTGGTAAATTCCCTTGAATCCCTCTTAAAAGAAAAAAGATGCCACAATTATTCAAAGTCAATAAAATACGTTTACTCACATCAGTCTGCAGTTACACATTTGTAACTAAGGCAGGCTTAGTTACAAATATATACAGTACATGTGGCTCTACCCCTTATGGGGGAATAATCCCAGGGCTTCTGCTGGCTGAGAGCTAGCAGAGCAGTCCTAGCTAAAAGCTGGTCAAACAAAGAAGGAAGTGAAAAAGAGAGGGTGTGGCAGCATGCCTTGTCCTTGCGTTACCTGGATAGGTAAGTTCACGCCCACCTCTAGTCACATGCAAAAGGAAGGAGGCTCCAGCCAGGAGGAAAACAGGAAGTTTTCAACTGGCTGGACCAAACATTCCCCTGCATGTCCACTCTAGGAAAACAAGGAATGTTGTACTTGACTGCTCTCAGTGGATTACATTCCACATTTGTGTGTGGATTCATATGTTTTGTACCAGCAAAAGATAGTGCAAGAAATTAAGGTGTCAATAAAAATGCATGTGGGACGCGGGTGGCGCTGTGGGTTAAACCACAGAGCCTAGGACTTGCCGATCAGAAGGTTGGCGGTTTGAATCCCCGCAATGGGGTGAGCTCCCATGGCTCGGTCCCTGCTCCTGCCAACCTAGCAGTTCAAAAGCACATAAAAGTGCAAGTAGATAAATAGGTACCGCTCAGGCGGAAAGGTAAACGGCATTTCCGTGCGCTGCTCTGGTTCTCCAGAAGCGGCTTTGTCATGCTAGCCACATGACCTGGAAGCTGTACGCCGGCTCCCTCGGCCAATAAAGCGAGATGAGCGCCGCAACCCCAGAGTCGGTCACGACTGGACCTAATGGTCAGGGGTCCCTTTACCTTTAAGAATGCATGCAATTTGGGGTGTAAAGGATGGAATGTTACAAACAACATGATTGACAATACATAATGTTTGCTCAGGCAAGCATGGCTCGTAAGTAGATTTTGTTGAAAGTTTGGTGGATTTTGGAATGGCTGCCAGAAAGATTTGGACCAGAGCAGTCCTAGCTAAAAACTGGTCAAACAAAGAAGGAAGCGAAAAAGAGAGGGTGTGGCAACATGCCTTGTCCTTTTGTTACCTGGACAGGTAAGGTCATGCCTTCTACCACATGCAAAAGGAAGGATGCTCCAGCCAGGAGGAACAGGATGTTTTGATTGGCTGGACCAAACATTCACCTGCATGTCTTCTCTAGCATTACAAGGAATGCTGTACTTGACTGGCTCTCATGGGTCACATCCCAGAGTGGGTGCATAAATGTAATAAATAGGGGAATGCAGCCCTCAAAGTGAAAAGGGTTCTCTACCCCCGACTGGACTCGAATCGTAAACAACTTTTTAAAGTTCCAGGCAAAGCGTCCATTCCCACCCCCTGCCTCGTAAATGGAGATTTCAGAGTCTGAATCTCAGTTCCTTAATCTTTCACTTCTCAATGAGCTGTTAAAAAAATGAGGTATCTTGCCAGCGGGGTGAGGGGAGTATGAACTCTATCCAACACTTCTATTTGTGATATCAAAAGCCGCTTTGGATAATCCTTTGAGGTATTTACGGTGGTAGAGAGGCAAATGAGATGTCAGATTAAAGCACAGGTTTGCAGAAAGCGGTGCTTTTTGCCACTTCGCCCTCAAAACGAGACAAGAGGCAGGGAGACGGGGACACAGATATAGGCTGAGTTTTTAAAATAATCCATAGCTAGTTGCTATGATCGGCTGCGAGAGGTTTGCCTTCGCAATATGAGAAATTAGACTTCAGTGGTGTTACGGAATATTCACAAGCATCTCAACTGCTCTGTAGCTTGAAAGAGGAACCATGCTGCTACCCAAGGACCAGTGCAAGTGAGTACAATTGGTGGAAAGGGGTGAAGCAGGGAAGGGAACAGGCAGGACTGTCGAAGCATCACTAAACTGTCAGCAGTGAATACTATGGCAGCAGAAAAAGAAGGAAAGTTGAGGCCTCCTTTATTGGTTCTACCAGGACCAAAATGCCCTTTGGATCCTCCTCTCTCACTGCATGTTGACAAACGTAGAAATACAAAATCCCATAACTTCCTCCACTGGGGTCTGTTAAACATGGCTGCACCAGAGAGCTTGGCGAGACCAGCAGGTCCCTCTCCATCAAACTGGCCACTTGGATCCACCACAACCTTCTGCAATAGCCACCCTACCTGGGCGTTATGAAACCTTGTGGAAAAGTTGGGACCTGAAGTTGCTTGTTTTCCTCCTCCCTCCCCATTCCTTTTTCCTTTTGTATCAGAAGGCTGGATACTTCTTTCCTTATCTTTGAGGGGGTTCTACTTCTCTGTAACATCTGAGTCCAGGACAGGCCGTAAATGATCTTGAGGACCAGGAAGCTGAGCTTGAACCCTGGGAAGACAGAGACACTGGGAGTTGGTAGCCCCCATTCCAGCATGTTTCAGGTTCTGGATGGGGCCGTACTCCCTTCAAAAGAACAGATTTGAAGGTTCTGTCTTTGTTGCTGGAGGCTCAAGTGGCTAGGAATGACATTTAGCAGCTTCGGTTGGTATGCCAGCTTCAGCTGTTCTTGGGCAGGGGTAGCCTGGGCACAGCGATTAATGAAGTGGCAAACTCAAGACTCAATGATTGCAATGCGCACTATGTGAGGCGACCATTGGTTCTGCCCCAGAAGCTCCAGATGGTGCAAAATGTGGCAGCTAGCGATACGGACAGACAGTTCCCAGCACATAACTCCAGTGATCAAAAGGCTGCACTAGCTGCCCATATGCTGCCAGATCAGGTTCAGACTTTTTGCATGAATTTACAAGGTGCTAACAATTCCATAGAATCAGAGTTGCAAGGGACCCAAGAGTCATCTAGTCCAACCCCCTGCAATGCAGGAAAACTCAGCTAAAGAGATGGCCACCCAACCTCTGCTTAAAAACCTCCAAGGAAGGAAAGTCCACCACATTCCGAGGGAGTCCCTTCCACAGCTGAGCAGCTCTTACTGTCTGAAAGTTTTTTTCCAAATGTTAAGTTGGTATATCCTTTCTTGCAACTTGAAGCCATTGGTTTGAGTCCTCCTACCCTCCAGAGCAAGAGGAAACGAGTTTGCTCCATCTTCCATGCAACAGTGTCACAGTCCAGTCTACGGGCGATCGAAGTCCCAGCTGAGGACGTCGGGACTGGGGGCAAGATGGCGGGGTGGGAGCAGGAATGAGAGTCCAGGAGCCAAGAAGCCAAGAGTCTGAGGGTCAGCGAGCTGGGAGTCAAGAAGTCAAGGGTCAGAGGATGAAGAAGAAGAAGAAGAAGAAGAAGAAGAAGAAGAAGAAGAAGAAGAAGAAGAAGAAGAAGAGGAGGAGGAGGAGGAGGAGTAGTAGTTTGGATTTGATATCCCACCTTTCACTCCCCTTCAGGAGTCTCAAAGCGGCTAACATTCTCCTTTCCCTTACTCCCCCACAACAAATGCTCTGTGAGGCGAGTGGGGCTGAGAGACTTCAGAGAAGTGTGACTGGCCCAAGGTCACCCAGCAGCTGCATGTGGAGGAGCAGAGACGCGAACCCGGAATGCTGCCCTTATGTCCCTTCCCAGCTCTTGCCACCAGGCACTGTGAGTTACCAATCGGCCTCACCTGTGCGGCTGTGCCCTGCCTCTTCAGAACAAACTTAGGAAGGCCCCAGTCCTGTTAAGCCTTAACTGGTCACAGGGCCTGGCTCCTGCACACACTCCTGACAAACAGCCCTTAAGATATTTGAAGATGGCTATCATGTCTCCTCTCAGTCTCCTCTTTTCCAGGCTCAACATACCAAGCTCCTTCAACCGTTCCTCATCAGGCTTGGTTTCCAGACCCTTGATCATCTTGGTTGCCCTCCTCTGCTCACATTCCAGCTTGTCAACGTCCCTCTTAAATTGTGGTGCCCAGAATTGGACACAGTATTCCAAGTGTGGTCTGACCAAGGCAGAATAGAGTGGTACTATTACTGTCCTTGATCTGGACACTCTGTTGAATTTGGGTCCATGATACCTCAAGGACCATCTGATCCCTTATATCCCTGCTTGATCACTCAGCTCTTCAAAGGGGACACTGTCTGAGGTCCTCACTGGCTCGGATGCACGACACAAATGCACCAGGATCTGTATGTACACTAATGTGGGTCGTTTTGTGGAACTTGTTTTCCAGTTGAGGTCAGACGAGGTCAGACAGGTCCACCTCCCTGTAGAACTTTCAAGACCTACTGAAGACTTTTAAAAATGTTTCCGTAGACTTTTAAATGGAATCCCTACAGTTTCGACTCATTTTTAGTTTTACTGTACTGAGTCTCTCATACACTGCTTCGGAACGACTGTGATTAAGCTGTGTACAAAATGTTGAAATAAATAATAAAGAAATCTGCTTTTTTTAAAAAAATCAAGAATAATCTCTAGATCAGTGGTGTGTGGTCCGTGGACTAGGGGGACTAAGCTAGTCCCCTAAATGTTCCCGGTAAATTGGAGTATTCAAGTATTAAAAACCTGGTGCCTCTTTTCCAAAGCTGGGAATTGTCTGCCTGGCTTACGGAGGGAGGTGCGAAGCTCATGTGCACAAAATTGCCCCCACCCAATTGCCCCCGCAAGTTGGGGCCTCTGGCCTAGACTCTTTCCCTATGAAAAATTTCACTGATGTAGATGCATATTTTAATACCATTTAAATGCAAGTTTCCCCTGAAAACAGTGCTTAAATGCACTTCAGACTACAGTGATACCTTGGTTTACAACCATAATCCATTCCGGAGGTCTGTTCGTAAACTAAAACAGGTTGTAACCCAAGGCACGCTTTCACCAATGGGGCCTCCAATTTTTTTTTGTTCGTGATCTAAAAAAAAAAGAGGGTTGTAATCCAAAAAAAGTTCGCAAACCGGGACATGCACTTCCAGGTTTGACATGTTTGTAACCCAAAATGTATGCATACCAGACTGTCTGCAAACCAAGGTACCACTGTACAGTGGTTAAGTACTTAATTCGTTCCGGAGGTCCGTTCTTAACCTGAAACTGTTCTTAACCTAAAGCACCACTTTAGCTAATGGGGCCTCCAGCTGCCACTGCGCCACCAGAGCACGATTTCTGTTCTTATCCTGAAGCAAAGTTTTTAACCTGAAGCACTATTTCTGGGTTAGCGGAGTCTGTAACCTGAAGCGTATGTAACCCGAGGTACCACTGTATGCCTAAAACTTCCAAGAATTGCATTGCAAAATTCAGAGCGGTGCAAAATCTCTGCCAGATGGTTCACTTGTGACCTGTGCAATAATCCGATCGCAACGTTTCAAAATGGAATTGGCAGCAATCGATATCTCCAAGCAGCCCCACCCTCTGCCTGTTGGATTTATTCCCAAAAGTCTTTTTACACTGGGATGGGGGGAAGGAAAGCAAACAGTCCTTCTGCCACTGCTGGCAACTCTGGCCTCCGCTCGTTGCCGAACTGTCGAGCTGCATTTAAAAATTGCTGCAAACCAGCCGTGGCACACCCTGTTTTACACGATCAATGAAATGAGGAGAGAGAGAGAGAGAGAGAGAGAGAGAGAGAGAGAGAGAGAGAGAGATAGATGCTGTACTTCAAAACGCCTGGTTTAAATTACATCCCGCTCATGCAGCTGTTCACTTCACGAGGCTGCTCTGGAGAGCACAAAGACTGCTCAGCTTTCACAGCGAGAAGAGGAAGGGAAAGGTTGAATGCCAGGCTTGCTCGAGGGCTCGGCTCCGGCTCCTGCAGAGTGCGAGAGGGCCTTTTCCTTACGCACGCAGAAAGCACTACCGTTCTCTCGCTAGGAGACAAACTACACCAACAAACAGGGGTTTCCATGTTTCACTGTTCTTCCAAAATCTGTCGTGAGAGAGGCAGAAGGTCGCTTCACACCAGGAGCTGAAGATGGAGACAGCCGTGGGATGCAAACCATTCTCCACTCTCTCCTAGGAGTCTTTTGCCCCTGGCCCAGAGACTGGCGGGGTCTTCTCCCATTTCATGCAAGGTCAAAGTTCAGGCATCGGAAGCTACTCTCTTACTACTGCTTCTGCCTTTTGCAAATCCCAGTTTTGAAGTAATAGCAGATCCCCCCCCCTCTCTCTCAAGCTCTCTGGGCTTGCAAAATTATTCATTGCCTATTATTTACAATATTTATACCAGTGGGGTGTGATCCATTCTGGCAATCAGGGCACAACCCTTTTGAGTAGAATGTCAAGCAATTGTTTTCACCTCCCCTCAAAGTCCTACACATCCTCCACTTGAATTTCAAGAGGATCCAATCGGCTCTCTGGAAAACTCAACCAAATTTTGATTCAAAAGTATTGCTGTGGCCAGGAGGTCCCGCTCATCTGTCTCAAGGGGGGTGGGGGGTGGGAAAGGCATGTGATAGTAAACTTGTATTTTGACAGAGCTACTGATTCTTAGCCCTGGTTGTGCAGTTTTTCTTTTGTCACCCTGGCAATCTAGCCATAGCATATAACGCTAATAGGTCTGCTGCTATAGTTAGACTCAGGAGCCAGTTTGTTCTGATGACCTGTTCTGAGCATGCTCAGAGCCAGTTTCCTTGAAGGCCACACCTACACAACAGCAAAGCTTAGGTCCCAGTTTTCCTGGTTGGCCTTGCTGCTTGGTCTTTTGTTTTTTGTTTTTACTCCTCTCACTATTTATGTGAGGGAGCACCACTGTTGTTGTTGTTGTTGTTGTTGTTGTTGTTTTAAACTTATACTATTTTGCTGGAAACCGCCCAGCTAGATGGCTGGGGTATAAATATGTTGTTGTTGTTCAATGCCTGTGAGAACTTAATTATTGACTTGGCATTCCACTGCAGGGACAGCTCTGCTGGGTCCTTTTACAACACTAGGTGTGCACTTGGAGAAGCTTCATCTGGTTTTAATTTATACTACAAGGACCCAAGAGTCCTGGCATTTGCTTCCTAGGGATACCTGAAAGGGACAGTTATGGATGTTTAAATAACTTGGAGCACCTGAGGCTGGGAAGCTGCTGCAGCTAACTAGGTCTTGACCTAATCAGAGCCTCCATCCAAGCCACTCTGAGCTTACTAAAAGAAAAAGAGGAAATAATGAAAAAGGATAATAAATAAATGCTGTCCCGCTTGGCAGAAAGAGCAGAGAAGCATTTCCTTTCCCAAAGCAACAACCGCCATAAATGTGGAAGAGGACAGCTTGTTTTATGCGGAGAGGCTACCGTTTGGTGGTAGACCACATCCTTGGCAAGAAAAACCTCCCAAGTTCAGTCCCTGACATCTCTAGTTAGAAAGATCAGTTAACAGGTGATGGGAAAGTCTCCCCTGTCTGAGACCCTCAAGGAGCCACTCTGAGCAGATGATGCTAGGATAGAACAGCTTCTTGCAATTCCTGTTTTGTGTTTGAGAGTCTCCCAAATCTCCTGCTTGTTGCTCTTAGGAGAGAAGGCCCACAGCTTTCCCGCAGAAGGTCTCAGGCTTCATTTACAGGCAGCAGAATCGGGAAAGGCCCTCTCTGTCCGAGTCCTTGGAGAGAGCCAGTGGCGTAGGGTGGGTTGTCAGCACCCGGGGCAAGGCAAGTAATTTGCGCCCCCTAACCTGTGGATTTGCGCCCCCTAACCCGTGGATTTGCGCCCCCTAACCCTACCCCCCAGATGTTGCGCCCGGTGCGGCCGGGCCCCCCCTGCACCCCCCACGCTACGCCACTGGAGAGAGCTGCTCTCCAGGCAGAAGAAGGTTAGACCAGAGTTTCCCAAACTTGGATCACCAGCTGTGTGAGGACTACAATTCCTATCACCCCTGACCATTGACCCTGCTAGCTAGGGATGATAGGAGCTGTAGTCCAACAACAGATGGAGACCCAAGTTTGGAAAACCCTGGTCTAGATCAGGCATAGGCAAACTCGGCCCTCCAGATGTTTTGGGACTACAGCTCTCATCATCCCTGACCACTGCTCATGTTAGCTAGGGATGATGGGAGCTTTAGTCCCAAACCATCTGGAGGGCCGAGTTTATGCCTGGTCTAGATGATGTCCTGAGTCCACTCCAGTTCTTGGGATCCCATAGAATTGATAAGAGCAAGCAAACCCTTTGTCTCGGCAATGGCTTTGGCTGACTAGTTAAGCACCACAATTAGTATAACCAAAGAAATTGTTCTGTGCCATAGAACAAAGGGATGGGCCTTTCACCTTGTTGCTAGGTAGGAGAACAATAGCCAGAGTTGCATGAGTGAGCTGAGCTGGGAGCAGATTGGAGACACAGAGACATGCATTCTCTGTGCTGGATGGAGAAGCAAAATCTTCTGGGGTGTTAATCCTGGGAGTTCCTCCCGTCTTATGCTAAGGTTGCATATATGTATAAATAAAACCATGTATCCCAAAGACAGCACAGTCTCCGTTGACCTTCATTCCAATGTGGGATGTAACATCACTGTAGCAGTCAAGTACAACATTTCCTGTTTGCCCAGAGTGGACACACAGGAGAGTGTTGCTCCAGCCAGGAGGACTTCCTGCCCCACCTGGTCTGGAGCATCCTGCCCCTGCATGTGACCAAGTAGATGGGCGTGACCCTGGCAGACCCAACAAAAGGGTCAGTCACACAGCCATCTTCCCTTCTCCCTTCTCTCTCTTGACTCTTCCTGATGCTCTTATGTTGTCTGCTGGTCCTCAGCCAGCAGCACATGGACTCATTCCCCACATGAGATCAACCCACACTCTCTTCTGTAACTACAAGCTAAAGCCTGCCTTCAGGGGTCATACAGTGAACTGAATGTAAGTAAACTTCTTATTACTTTTCTGAGAAGACTGCTGTGTCTTTATTGTTTTTAAGAGGGAAATAAGGGGAATTTAAAAGGGACGCGGGTGGCGCTGTGGGTTAAACCACAGAGCCTAGGACTTGCCGATCAGAAGGTTGGCGGTTTGAATCCCCACAATGGAGTGAGCTCCCGTTGCTCGGTCCCAGCTCCTGCCAACCTAGCAGTTCGAAAGCATGTCAAAGTGCAAGTAGATAAATAGGTACCGCTCTGGCGGGAATGTAAATGGTGCTTCCGTGCGCTGCTCTGGTTTGCCAGAAGCGGCTTAGTCATGCTGGCCACATGACCCGGAAGCTGTATGCCGGCTCCCTCGGCCAATAAAGTGAGATGAGCGCCACAACCCCAGAGTTGGTCACGACTGGACCTAATGGTCAGGGGTCCCTTTACCTTTTCAAGGGGAATTTACCAGGAACAATCCAAGCCAGACTGGATTGCTTAACTCAAGAAATTCTAACGAATCTACCAACTAGCTTCCTCAGCTATACATGAAATGTGCTCTGCCACTAGCTCACTAGCGTGAGTGAGAATCAAATTTAATCAATATACCCTCTCCTACTATCCTCAACATTCCCACATTCCAAGCAAAGTTAACCCTGAGTAAGCACTGGACCCCTCGCCAAATCTCTCACCACTTGGATATGGGGGGGGGGACACATGCCAATAAAGCCCTTTAAAGCCCTTCACCGCCTAAGACCCTCGTACCTACGGGACCGCCTCTCCTGCTATGCCCCACGGAGAGCCTCAAGGTCCATAAATAACAACACCCTAGTGGTTCCAGGCCCTAAGGAAGTTAGATTGGCTTCAGCCAGAGCCAAAGTCTTTTCAACTCTGGCTCCGGCCTCATGAGACCAGGGCCCTGCAGGATCTGATTTCTTTCCGCAGGCCCTGTAAGACAGAGTTGTTCCGCCTGGCCTTTGGCTTGGAGCCAATTTGATTCCCTCCCTCCCTCTTTCTTTTTTCTTTTCCTTCTCCTCCTGCAATGAGGTTACATTTTAATATTTTAATGTTCCATTATTTTAATGTATTTTATTTTTGTTTTTAAGTTGTAATCATTCATCTTGTTTTTATTATTGCTTGTAAGCCGCTCTGAGCCCGGCCTTGGCTGGGGAGGGCGGGGTATAAATAAAAAATATTATTATTATTATTATTATTATTATTATTATTATTATTATTATTAACTCCCCCCTCCAGTTATGCACACAAAACACCAGTGTGTCTCCAGTGATTCAAAGCACTGGCGATTAGTCCATGGCATTCCAGAACCATTGGCACGCCAAGGCAGAACCCGTTCCAGCTTCCAAGCCCCTGATTTTCTCCTACTGGTGTGAAAGTTAAAAGGGGGACACACAATTCATTGTTAATCTCCATCTCGACTGCTCCGTATTTACTCGCCCTTCAAAACCGTTCAAGGAAGGCTTTCGGTAATTCAGCCAGGATTACTCTGAACTTTGTAGCGCTTTAATTAGTCTTATTTACTTAGGAAAAATAAGGCTACGGAGTTTGGTAGCTCCTGTTGTTTAGCATCTATAAATACAGATGGGTTCCTAAGCAAGGGCACTGAGTGAAGTGCACTTAGCCTTCATTGCAGCAGAGATGAGAAACAGTGATTTTGTGCCGTTCGTTTTTACGGGGGAAATGCCACCGTAACGGATGACATTACCGTGCAATTAGTCCCTATTTGTTCACCCTCAAGGTTAAAACTGAGTTTGTGCAGCTCCATGTGAAGAAGAAGCAACTGTGAAATAACGCATTTCATTGCAGCAACTTTTCTCCGCAGAGTTTGGGGGACACATGGGGCAAAATGGCCGCCCATCCCTAAGGGAACCCACTGTCAACATGTTGTTGTTGTTGTTTAGTCATTTAGTCGTGTCCAACTCTTCGTGACCCCATGGACCAGAGCACGCCAGGCACTCCTGTCTTCCACTGCCTCCCGCAGTTTGGTCAAACTCATGCTGGTAGCTTCAAGAACACTGTCCAACCATCTCGTCCTCTGTTATCCCCTTCTCCTTGTGCCATCCATCTTTCCCAACATCAGGGTCTTTTCCAGGGAGTCTTCTCTTCTCATGAGGTGGCCAAAGTATTGGTGCCTCAGCTTCAGGATCTGTCCTTCCAGTGAGCACTCAGGGCTGATTTCCTTCAGAATGGATAGGTGTGATCTTCTTGCAGTCCATGGGACTCTCAAGAGTCTCCTCCAGCACCATCATTCAAAAGCATCAATTCTTTATGGTCCAGCTCTCACTTCCCTACATCACTACTCGGAAAACCATAGTTTTCACTATATGGACCTTTGTTGGCAAGATGATGTCTCTGCTTTTTAAGATGCTGTCTAGGTTTGTCATCGCTTTTCTCCCAAGAAGCAGGAGTCTTTTAATTTTGTGACTGCTGTCAACATGGCTTCCCCTAAAGAATTCTGGGAGCTGTAGTTTTTTTTTAGGGTGCTGAGAGCCATTATTAGGAGATCCCTATTCCCCTCACAGAACTACATTCCCCTGAGTTCCCTGGTAAGAGAGATTGATTGCTAAACCACTCTGAGAATTGTAGAATTGAGCGCACTGCATTTTCAAAATAAAAAGAATAGGAACCTTCACCCACAGATTCTTTCATGATGTGTTTCTCCACAGTATACTGTGATGTTTGCATTGTGTGTTTTGTGAGGGGAACAGGGGGGGTGTCTCCTATCAATACTCGGGCACCCTAAGCAAACTACAGTTCCCAGGATTCTTTGGTTCCCAGCATACCTGAAGGAGCGTCTCCACCCCTATCATCCAGCTGTCTGATATTTTACCATGTTTTTAATTTTCTGTTGTTAAAGCCATGGTTTTCCCAGTAGTGATGAATGGAAGTGAGAGCTGGACCATAAAGAAGGCTGGTCGCCAAAGAATTGATGCTTTTGAATTATGGTGCTGGAGGAGACTCTTGAGAGTCCCATGGACTGCAAGAAGATCAAACGCATCCATTCTTAAGGAAATCAGACAGATCGTGAAGCTGAGGCTCCAGTACTTTGGTCACCTCATGAGAAGAGAAGACTCCCTGGAGAAGACACTGATGCTGGGAAAGATGGAGGGCGCAAGGAGAAGGGGACGACAGAGGACGAGATGGTTAGATAGTGTTTTCGAGGTTACCAGCATGAGTTTGACCAAACTGCAGGAGGTAGTGGAGGACAGAGGTGCCTGGCGTGCGCTGGTCCATGGGGTCACGAAGAGTCACGAAGAGTCGGATACGACTAAACGACTAAACAACAACAACAATATTCTGTTGGGAGCTGCCCAGAGTGGCTGGGGAAACCAATCTGGTATACAGTGGTACCTCAGGTTTCCGTATAGGGAAATAAAAATGCTGTCCATCTTCATGTATCTAACTAAATTAAGATCTTCCCTCACTACAGTGGTACCTCAGGTTACATACGCTTCAGGTTACAGACGCTTCAGGTTACAGACTCCGCTAACCCAGAAATAGTACCTCAGGTTAAGAACTTTACCTCAGGATGAGAACAGAAATCGTGTGGTGGCAGCAGGAGGCCCCATTAGCTAAAGTGGTACCTCAGGTTAAGAACAGTTTCAGGTTAAGAACAGACCTCTGGAACAAATTAGGTTCTTAACTCGAGGTACCACTGTAAATTTATACCCGGCAGTGGGAATGTGTTCTATAGTTAAAGTCAGTGTTTCTCAAACTTTGGTCTCCAGCTGTTTTTGGACCACAACTCCCATCATCCCTAGCTAGCAAGACCAGTGGTCAGGGATGTTGGGAATTGTAGTCCAAAACACCTGGAGACCAAATTTTGAGAAACGCTAGCTTAAGTCTGTGGCGTGTGAAGGAATACTTTATTTTTGTCTGTCCTGAATACTGCAGCATTCAGCTTTGTTGGATGTCCCTGAGATGTGGTGTTGTGAGAGAGGGAGAAATATTTTTTTCTTTGTCCACCCTTCGTACATCAATGTGCAATTTTGTACACTTCCATCAGGTCAACTCTTACTTGCGATTTCTCTGAACTAAACACCCCACTTTCCTCACAATAAACAGTTTTTCACTGGGATCTTTTCGTTGGGAGAACTGTCCATTTATTCTTGCTCTTGGCTTCTTGTTGTTTAACCAGTTCCTGATGTGCAAGAAAATATCCTGGTTTTGCCAACACCTCATATTGATAGAGAACAACATACCACACAGTGGCTTTTACAAAACAAAATTCACATCTCAGAAGTCCCAGAGCTGTCTGGCAAATCCGTTTGGCACTTCTCAACCAGACAAGGAGGCCCTAGGCACTACTGCAGACCTTCATGAATATTTACTGTTTCCAAAGCACTACAAAACGCTGGCTTGGATACTCTCTATTTTTAATGGGTTTTCTCTTTCATTTAGCCTACATCTTAAAAAAAAACCACCCCAAAAACACTGAGAACAAAACCCATGTTTAAATTATTCAGGAGGCATTCTTGTACATCTTAGCAGATTCAAGAAGAATAGCGTTAATTTTTAAAAACTCGGGAAGGTCAACTGGCGGTTAGGATATCATCCACCCTCAGGTATATTTTGCTAAGCCTCCCCTAAGGTAAAGGTGAAGGGACCCCTGACCATTAGGTCTAGTTGTGGCCGACTCTGGGGTTGCAGCATTCATCTCGCTTTATTGGCCAAGGGAGACAGCGTATAGCTTCCGAGTCATGTGGCCAGCATGACTAAGCCGCTTCTGGTGAACCAGAGCAGCACACGGAAACATCGTTTACCTTCCCGCCAAAGTGGTACCTATTTATCTACTTGCACTCTGACGTGCTTTCGAACTGTTAGGTTGGCAGGAGCAGGGACCGAGCAACAGGAGCTCACTCCATCACAGGGATTCGAACCACTGACCTTCTGATCGGCAAGTTCTAGGCTCTTTGGTTTAACCCACAGTGCCACCCGCATCCCATAAGCCTCCCCTAGGTACCATCTTTTTAATATACTTTTTTATTTATACTTTTCAGGTTTATATTTTTCACTGATTTTACAATCTTTTGACATTTCAAAACCTGACTTCCTTCCCCCTCTTTTTGCGGTTTCTTAAATTTATTTTTAATATCTTCTGCATATCAAGATTCATTTAATTTGCTCATTTATTCATCTTCTTTAAATATATACTCTTATGAAACTGCAGGTTATTACAATAATCCTGCCAATGTTCTTATCTGTTTACAATTTGTCTGTAAATACACAGTAAACCATTTCCATTCTTTTATTAAGAGTTCGTTATCTTGATTTCTTACTCTTCCAATAAGTTTCACTATTTCTGCATATTCCATAAGTTTTTGTATCCATTCTTCCTTTGCTGGGACTTCTGCTTCTTTCCATTTTGGGGCGAGTAATATTCTTGCTGCTGTAGTAGCATACATAAATAAATTTCTATACAGTTTGGGTAGTTCTGTCCTTATAATTCCCAAAAGAAAAGCTTCTGGGTTTCTTACAAACATTATTTTAAACATCCTTTTCATTTCATTATATATCATTTCCCAGTAAGCCTTAACCCCCACATATGGCAAAAAGAACCTTCTTTCTCTTTACATTTCCAACACTTATTTGATTTAGATTTATACATTTTTACCAATTTACTCAGTGTTGGATACCATCGATATATCATTTTCATATAATTTTCTCTTAGACTATAACATGCTGTAAATTTTATATCCATATTCCACAATGGTCCCCATGCTTCCATGTCCCCTAGGCACCATCCTTGATGGAAAAGAAAATAAGACAGGAATTAACTGGCCTGCCACTCTATACATTTAAAAGAACCTTACAGCACTTTCAAATGCCATAACAACAACAACAATTTATACCCCACCCATGTGGCTGGGTTTTCCCGCCAATCTGGGTGGCTCCCAACAGAATTAAAAACACGATAAAACATCAAACATTAAAAACTTCCCTGAACAGGGCTGACCTCTGATCTCTTCTAAAGGTCAGATAGTTGTTTATTTCCTTGACATCCACAGGGCAGGTGCCACCACCGAGAAGGCCCTCTGCCTGGTTCCCTGTAACCTCACTTCTCACAGGGAGGGAACTGCCAGAAGGCCCTCAGAGCTGGACCTCAGTGTCTGGGCTGAATGGTGGGGGTGGAGACTTTAAAAGAGGCTCAGACTAATTCAATAGAGCTAATCAATGTAAGTAAAGTATATAAAGTAAAGGGACCCCTGACCATTAGGTCCAGTCGTGGCCGACTCTGGGGTTGCGGCGCTCATCTCGCTTTATTGGCTGAGGGAGCCGGCGTACAGCTTCTGGGTCATGTGGCCAGCATGACTAAGCCGCTTCTGGTGAACCAGAGCAGTGCACAGAAATGCCGTTTACCTTCCCGCCGGAGCGGTACCTATTTATCTACTTGCACTTTGACGTGCTTTCAAACTGCTAGATGGGCAGGAGCAGGGACCTATCAATGGGAGCTCACCCCATCACGGGGATTCGAACCGCCGACCTTCTGATCGACAAGTGCTAGGCTCTGTGGTATAACCCACAGTGCCACCCGTGTCCTAATAACTCCAGTGACTCCGTTCTACCTCCATTTGTTGGAGGAAGCATGCTTCTGAATGCCACAGGAGTCGTGACCACACTAGGAAGATCCAACTGTTAAAGCTGAAATTAATCCAACATAAATTTACCCTCAGGTAACAGTTCTGAAGTGTTTAAAAAACATTAAAATGACTAGCAAGCAGACCTCCAGCACAGTCAAAATCTAGAAGCAAACCTTCCCCTTTTAACTTGGGTGAAGCTGTACATTTTTACTCCTTCGCTGGTCTTCTATTGGGCCAAAAGATCAAGCTAGCTACTGTGTTAAAACCCTCTTTTGTTTGAGCACATTCAAATGGCTCCCCCAGAGCAGCAGAACAAACACACAGCCAAAACTCAAGAAGTCAAGTGTTTGCCAGAAATCCCATTAATAGACACTTATTCCTCCAGCCACTCATTCATACCAGGAGGGAAATTGGGGTGAAATTCCAGCTTAAACAAGCCTCATAACCAGATATTATAGCTTGAAAAAGCTTTACCTGCATTCCAGCTGTACGGGATGCCCTGCAATATGTATTTTTGACAGAGACCAAGGATTCATCTTTTCATTTTTTCATACTGTCCTATCAGATGCCTCCAGGAAGCCCAGAAATTATGTGAAGAACATGAGAACCTGCTGGATCAGGCCGATGGCCCATGTTGTCCAGCATCCTGATCTCACAAGGACCAGCCAGTTGCCTGTGGGAAACTGGCAAACAGGTTTCGAGCACAAGACCCCTCTCCCTCCGGTGAGAAATTTTCTAAGAGGCTTAGAGATGTCTCCTGCTGTGCAGGAGGAACTACTTCATGCAGGAGCCACTCACAAGTAAGCCTCTTTCCCCAAATATGTGTACCTATTTCCCTCCCAGGGCTATAATTCCCAGAGTGGTTTAACAATCTGTCCCTCTTCACAGAGAACTCTGGGAAATGTGGCTCAGAGGGAGGAACAGAGAGGTCTCCTAACAACTCTCAGCACCCTGAACAAACTACACCTCCCAGAATTCTTTGGGGGAAACCATGACTGTTTAAAGTGGTACACTACCGCTTCAATGAGAGCTGGACCATAAAGAAGGCTGATTGCCGAAGAATTGATGCTTTGAATTATGGTGCTGGAGGAGACTCTTGAGAGTCCCATGGACTGCAAGAAGATCCAGCCTATCCATTCTGAAGGAAATCAGCCCTGAGTGCTCACTGGAAGGACAGATCCTGAAGCTGAGGCTCCAATACTTTGGCTACATCATTAGAAGAGAAGACTCCCTGGAAAAGACCCTGATCTTGGGAAAGATGGAGGGCACAAGGAGAAGGGGACGACAGAGGATGAGATGGTTGGACAGTGTTCTAGAAGCTACCAGCATGAGTTTGACCAAACTGCGGGAAGCAGTGGAAGACAGGAGTGTCTGGCGTGCTCTGGTCCATGGGGTCACGAAGAGTCAGACACAACTAAACGACTAAACACCAACAGCAATAGCTTCAACAACACATGTGGTATCCAGGGCACACTGTGTTCCTATTGCATACTCAGATACCAGGGATGCAGGTGGCTCTGTGGTCTAAACCACTGACCCTCTTGGGCTTGCCGATCAGAAGATCAGCAGTTCGAATCCCTGCAACAGGGTGAGCTCCCGTTGCTGTGTCCCAGCTCCTGCCGACGTACAGTTCGAAAGCACCCCACTGCAAGTAGATAAATAGGTACCGCTGCAGTGAGAAGGTAAATGGCATTTCCATGCGCTCTGGTTTCCATCACGATGCCCTGTTGTGCCAGAAGCGGTTTAGTCCTGCTGGCCACATGACCCGGAAAGCTGTCTGTGGACAAACGCCGGCTCCTTCGGCCTGAAAGCGAGATGAGCATGGCAACCCCATAGTCGCCTTTGACTGGACGTAACCGTCCAGGGGTTACCTTTTTACCTACTCAGATACCTTGAGAGACTACATTTGCCAAGACACCTTGCTGATTGCACCCATTCACAAGCTTATTCTGCATTTTGTGTTGAAGAAATTCAGGAAAACCGTGCTCATCTTGTAATATAATTGAACATTACAAGATGGGGAATATTTGCATTATGAAGTACGTGGAATATTTGCATTATGAACTACGTGGAATCTGACACTATTGAGTCATGGCCAATCCTGAACGGACCCATCAGGAAAGGAATAAGAGCCATTCCACTCATGACACAACCACCAAGTGTACATTCAATGGAGAACTGCAAACTTTCTGATTCATGTACCCTGATGATACATTTGTTTGATTATTAAGTTACATTTTGTGGCTAACTTAAAACAAAAAAAGTAGTTGCGCATCTGAAAACAGAAAGTCAAGTCCTTAAGTCAAAGGCGTGTGAACTGCTGCAAAGCGATGCCATTCCCCAAATATTTTTTTGTTTTTCCAGAGCTGCAGAATATCTTCGCCTCAAACTGTCAAACCATCGCTACAGATTAAGGTTTCATCAGAAATTCAAATTCAGCCTACATTGTTTCACACAGCGGTGGGGATTTATGCCTGGTTATAATTTGTATGTTTTATTTTATTTTAAAAACACAACCACATCCAGCTTTTGCACAGAACTGCAACTTGGTGGGGGACTGTGGCTCTCCAGATGTTGTCAAAATCCAACTCCCATCTGCCCCAACCAGCATGGCCAACGATTGGGAATGATGGGAGTTGTAGTCCGACTAGGTCAGAGGCTCCTCCACCCTTGCTTGCAGATATATCTTATCAGAAGGTCCATTCCATATGATATAGGAACAGGGTCTTCACTGTGGTGGCACCTACTATTGGAATCCCCTCCCATTGAATATTAGACAGGTGCCATCTCTACTGTCTTTCTGGAACCTACTAAAGATCTTTCAACATGCCCTTAAGCAGAGATATTTATCCCAGTCTACACCCACATTGGAATTGTTTTTAATTGTTTTCATATATATGGATTTTGAGATATTTTTATTTTATTATTTAATCACTGACGTGTTTCACACCCTGGCCTCCTATAGAATCACAGAATCGTAGAAGGTTTTGTTTACACATATCATAGAATCATAGAATTGTAGCATTGGAAGGGACCCTGAGGGTCATCTAGTCCAACCCCCTGACTCCAACTCCCATAAGCCCAAGCCAACAAGGCTAATGGTCAGGGATGATGGGAACTGTAGTCCAGAAACTTCTGAAGGTTCACATGCCTCACAGGTTCCACACTTGGAGATATTACCGAGCTAGAGGAATGCATAATGTGAGTTTCTATAATGCAGTTTCCTATGTTCCAAAGCAGACATTAAGCTTTCCTAATTGCCGGATTAAAAACAAACCCCAGAATTTGCATTAAATATTAAAATTCCATTACTTCCAAAGTCTGGTCCAAATCATTCTGGCAGCCATTCCAAAATCCACCGAACTTTCAACAAAATCTACTTACGAGCCATGCTTGCCTGAGCAAACATTATGTATTGTCGGTCATGCTGTTTGTAACATTCCATCCTTTACACCCCAAATTGCATGCATTCTTAGTGACACCTTAATTTCTTGCACTGTCTTTTGCTGGTACAAAACATATGTATCCACACACAAATGTGGGTTGCAATCCACTGAGAGCAGTCAAGTACAACATTCCTTGTTTTCCTAGAGTGGACATGCAGGGGAATGTTTGGTCCAGCCAGTTGAAAACTTCCTGTTTTCCTCCTGGCTAGAGCATCCTTCCTTTTGCATGTGACTAGAGGTGGGCATGACCTTACCTGTCCAGGTAACAAAAGGACAAGGCATGCTGCCACACCATATCTTTTTCACTTCTTTCCTCGTTGGACCAGCTTTTAGCTAGGACTGCTCTGCTAGCTCTCAGCTAGCAGAAGCACTGGGATTATTCCCCCATATAGGATAGATCCACATGTACATATCTGTAACTAAGTCTGCCTTCGGGGATCCAACTGTGAACTGATGTGAGTAAACTTTTTAAATTGACTTTAAATAAGATTGTGGCGTCTTTATTCTTTTAAGAGGGATAAAGGGGAACTTACCAGGAACATACAATTCATTACTGAATTGTATGATAGTGAGAGGCTTACACAAGCCTGCAACCAGCTATCTGCTGTGCATATTAGAAGGGGAATGTAAAGTCTGCTAAGTAAAGGAACTTGCTAGCACAAGTTAAAAGGTAAAGGGACCCCTGACCATTCAGTCCAGTCATGACGACTCGGGTTGCGGCGCTCATCTCGCTTTACTGGCCGAGGGAGTCAGTGTACAGCTTCTGGGTCATGTGGCCAGCATGACTAAGCCGCTTCTGGCGAAACAGAGCAGTGCACGGAAACGTCGTTTACCTTCCCGCCAAAGCGGTACCTATTTATCTACTTGCACTCTGACATGCTTACGAACTGCTAGGTTGGCAGGAGCAGGGACTGAGCAACGGGAGCTCACCCTGTCGCGGGGATTCGAACCACCAACCTTCTGATTAGCAAGTCCTAGGCTCTGTGGTTTAACCCACAGCGCCACCCGCGTCCCTATTCGTAAGTGCAACTTAGGAAGGATATTAATAAACAATATATCCTCTCCTGCCACCCTGAACATTCTCACAACAAACGCATTTGTATTGTTGACACTTTTCAGTCACCTCCCTTTGTCCACCAAATCGCTATTCTCATGAGCAACACATGCCTTCAGGGCATGACATAATGGAGCTAACTTCTTGAATATCTAAGCAGGTATATGGGCCCAGTGGCGTAGCGTGGGTTGTCAGCACCCGGGGCAAGGCAAGTAATTTGCGCCCCCTAACCCGTGGATTTGCGCCCCCTAACCCGTGGATTTGCGCCCCCTAACCTGTGGATTTGCCCTAACCCCAGATGTTGCGCCCGGTGCGGCCGGCCCCCCCTGCACCCCCCACGCTACGCCACTGTATGGGCCTGATCTGCACCTGGGCAGGAGGCAGCCTAGCATCTCTAAGCGGTGGAAGTGGAATATACATTTGTATTCGTTGTGCAGGAATGCAACCATCCATTTATTTAGCTATAGACTACAAAACCCATAGCGCAGTGCAACCAAGAGGAATGGAACATGGGGAAAGACACCCAAGGATCTGAAATCGACACACAATCGGAACCAGCTGAAATTATCAGCCACACCACTGTGGGAGCACAACAACAAAGATGGACGGCTTCCAAAAGGTTTGGCTCGTACATATTTCCTAAGCAAAGTCCCAGACTCTCTGCACAGCACAAATATGGCATCACTGGAGAGCTTAGGACCATGTGCCCAGGAAGGGTAGGTCTTCTAGCAATAGTGGATCATTCCACTCTGGAAAGCCATCTGAACCAAGCACAATGGAGCATGGTCCTTGTTAGCAATGTGATCTACTGACACAACCTATTATGTAATAATAATTGCCTCCTATGCCCATCTCAAGGCAATGCGCAGACTGCAATAAAAAACAGATCTGCAAGCACTGAGCAGTAGACAAATTTAATAAAGGATAATAATAATTTTTAAAAGATGCATCTTCAGTGTTCACCCAAAACCTGTGCAGTGAGGGTTCCAGATGTACCTCCGCAGGGAGAGATTGCCACAATTTAGGGGCTGCTGCAGAGAAGGCCCTGTCTAAACGATGGCAGTGGATCTACCACAAGAGACCCCTCTGCTGATTTTGACACCTGAGAGGGTCTGTAGGAAAGGAGGCCATCTCTCAGATATTTGGGGCCTCGGTTTGGGCCATAGGGACTCCCACTTCAAAGGAAGTCCCAGTGTGAAAAGGTGCAGTTGCGATCGCCGCTGGGAACAAACAAACAAACTACATCACAGGCTGAAATCTGGATGTGATCATCTTTTTAGGGTGCAAGGTGGTTAATTATAATAACCCTAATAATTATGAAGGGGGCTTAATTCAAAGCACACTGGAGCTGAATCCCAGGGCTTGTTGTCAACAGCAGGACTTGTCCCTCAACCCATGAGCAAGGTATTATTAAACCTATCTAAAAAGAGGTCCTCTGTTCATGTGCAGAGTGTTTTCTGTTCTTCTTACTTCAGGGAAGGACCACCAGCTTTGGGTGTGCTGTAGAGGCAATTGCACCGCAAAGCAAGTAGGGAAAGATTGCAGTGAGTTCCCTGATTGTGTTTTTTTTTAAAGAAACTGATTAAAAAAGGGGGGGAAAGGGATTTCTATGGAGACCCCTCTAGCCCAGAATCTTGTTCTCACAACTGCTGGCCCTACCTCACAGGGTTGTTGTGAAGATAATGTGACTTGTGTGTGCATGCGTGCAGAAACCATGTACACCACCTCAGGGCGAAAGCAAGACATAAATATAGAAAGAAAGAAGGTGGCAGGTGTCCACAAGCAAGACCTGAGCACAACAACCCTCTCCTCAGCTGCATTAAAAGCGGGTTGGACTGGATGACCTTTGGAACCCCTTCTAACTCTGCAATGATAGTATGAAATAAATAGCCCCAGCGTTCCTCTGTGCCCTGCAATTTGCTCCCCACTCCCCTTCCTTCTGGGGGGGGGGGGGAATACCCCCTTCCTGCTACCTATGGGCCTTCACCCCCCAGCCCCCAACCACAGGGGATGGGATAGCAAGCCAGGCGTCGCAGACATGTGTACCAGAGCATCCTCGCAAGCTCCTCGGAAACATCTCCAGGTAAGGCTTTTTTTTGGGGGGGGGCAAAACCCGGAGAGCCGCTGCCGGTCCGTGTCGACACCACGGAGCTGGCCAGACCAACCAAGCAACCAGCCAGCTTCGCAGGTCCCTAACCGCAGGTGTGAGCTAGGTGCGCGCGCGGGGGGGAGGGGTTCCCCGTAGAGGCGCCTCTTCCTCCCCTCCCCCGCAGAGGAAAGAGACCTCTCTCCGGCCACTTACCGGCAGCAGGAAGAAGAAAGCGGCGGGGAGAGCACGGGGGCTGCGCGGCTGGGCCGAGCGCCTCCCCATGAGGGCAGCCCCCGGTGCCGGCCGTCCTTTCCGCCTCACGCCCGACCCGAGCGCGTCGGCTCCGGCAGGGACAAGCGCATCGCAGGCGCCCGGAGCCGCCGCCGCCGCTAATAAAAGGCCAGTCCCAGGCAAACTAACTTCCTCTGCTGCCGCAGAGCCGCCGCCTTCTCCTGCGCTCGCTGCGCGCTCCGCCCGAGGCTGCCTCGCTCAGGTCCCCCCTCCCAGCCCTTGAGGATCCAGGGGGAGGCTGCAGGAGCGAGAAACTCCGGTTGCCTTCGGTTGCAGGATCCTCTCTCTCTCTCTGTGTGTGCTAAGATCACAGATGAGGAAGACAAGGGGACCTCTGAGCAGGTGCAGAAGGCCTCCCCACCCCGCGCCTCCAGAAAGCTGCACACTGACCCGGTGTCGTGGTGGCACTTCTCACGCGGGCGAGAGGGCAGGTTTTATGGAGAGCTCCTGGCTTCAGGAAGCAGGGCTGGGGTGGGGAAGGTATTCGGAGAGGGAGCGGGGTGTGGGGGCTCCTGGGCACGTGCAAAGCGATCTCCCCTCTCTCCACCGAAGCACTACTATCAGCCCATTCGCAGACTGGGGTGTATGAGTTGCCAGCAAGTCAGCCTCCGTGGGTATCTGGAGAACAAGAAGAGCTCTACAGAATCTGGTCCATTTGGTCCAGCAACCTGTTCTCCACAGTTGCCCATGAGAAGTCCACCAGTAGATTGTTTCCACTGTGAGCAGGAAGCCCAGAAGCTCTTGGGGTCCCAGGAGGAAAATTCAGACCAGAGCAACGCAAGCCTAGGCGGGTCAACGCAGAAGCTGAATTCTGTGGGGTTTACGCTCAGGTGAGCTATGTTCGGGATTGCAGCTCTAGAGAAGCAGAGGGTGGATCTGAGCTTTGGGTCCCTAGAGCAGAGGTCAAAAAAATTATCAGCAGGGAGCTGGTCCACTTTCCCTCAGACCTTGTGGGGGGCCGGACAATATTTTGGGGGGAAAATGAATGAATTCCTACACCCCACAAAAAACCCAGAGATGCATTTTAAATAAAAGGACACATTCTACTCATGGAAAAACACGCTGATTCCTGGACCATCCATGGGCTGGATTTAGAAGGCAATAGGGCCGGATCTGGCCTCCGGGCCTTAGTTTGCCTACCCATAGGTAAAGGTAAAGTGGCCCCTGAACATTAGGTCCAGTCGTGACCAACTCTGGGGTTGCGGCGCTCATCTCGCTTTATTGGCCAAGGGAGCCAGCGTACAGCTTCCGGTCATGTGGCCAGCATGACTAAGCCGCTTCTGGTGAACCAGAGCAGCACACGGAAATGCTGTTTACCTTCCCGCCGGAGTGGTACCTATTTATCTACTTGCACTTTGACGTGCTTTTGAACTGCTAGGTTGGCAGGAGCAGGGACTGAGCAATGGGAGCTCACCCCTTGCGGGGATTCGAACCACTGACCTTCTGATCGGCAAGTCCTAGGCTCTGTGGTTTAACCCACAGCGCCACCCACGTCCCTTGCCTACCCATGCCCTAGACCAAATGGCCTCTCAGCATGTACAGAATGCCTTTGTTGTTTCCATCAATTAAACTGCCTCTCCTCTAGGGGAAGCCTGCTTTATGTGCCCCCCTTGTTCATCCTGCCCTAAAGTCCTGCCCTGATGGTGCCACCACAACAGATTACTGCCCACCCAAAGGCAAGGGGAGCCCAGAAGGAACAGGTTCCATTGTCAAACTGTTCCACACACGTTCAAAGTGTTGGTGCTGACCTTTAAAGCCCTAAACGGCCTTGGTTCAATATATCTGAAGGAGCGTCTCCACCGCCATTGTTCTACCCGGACACTGAGGTCCAGTGCCGAGGGCCTTCTGGTGGTTCCCTCACTTTGAGAAGCCAAGTTACAGGGAACCAGGCAGAGGGCCTTCTCGGTAGTGGTGCCCGCCCTGTGGAACGCTCTCCTACCAGATGTCAAAAGAAGAACAACTACCAGACTTTTAGAAGACATCTGAAGGCAGCCCTGTTTAGGGAAGCTTTTAACTTTTGATGTATTATGGTATTTTAATATTCTGTTGGAAGCCGCCCAGAGTGACTGGGGAGGCCTGGCCTGATGGGTGGGGTATAAATAATAAATTATTACAGTGGTACCTCGGGTCAAGTACTTAATTCGTTCCAGAGGTCTGTTCTTAACCTGAAACTGTTCTTAACCTGAAGCACCACTTTAGCTAATGGTGCCTCCTGCTTTTGCCACGTGCCGCTGCGCAATTTCTGTTCTCACCCTGAAGCAAAGGTCTTAACCCGAGGTAATATTTCTGGGTTAGCGGAGTATGTAACCTGAAGCGTCTGTAACCTGAGGTACCACTGTATTATTATTATTATTATTATTATTATTATTATTATTATTATTCTGGCATCCTATTACTTAAGCCCACCAGACCTAGTCCTGCCCTCCGGGGCAGCAGAAAACAAGGCTTTCCCCTCTTACGGATACCAGAAGAGCGTCCTGGATCAGGCCAATGGCCCATCTAGGCCACCATCCTGTTCTCACAGCGGCCAACCAGATGCCTGTAAGAAACTTGCAAGCGGGACCTGAGTGTGAGTCCTGCTCCCTTCCTGTGGCTTTCTGCAGTTGGCATTCAGAAGCATTTCTGCCTCCAACCATAGAAGCAGAGAATAGCCATCATGGCTAGTAGCCTTCCCCCTCCCCAAATATGTTCGTTTTAAATCCAAAATGAGTCCAAAATGAGCCACTGTGGTGTAGTGGTTAAGAGCGGTGGACTCGTAATCTGGTGAACCGGGTTCGATTCCCCGTTCCTCCACATGCAGCTGCTGGGTGACCTTGGGCTAGTCACACTTCTCTGAAGTCTCTCAGCCCTACTCACCTCACAGAGTGTTTTTTGTGGGGGAGGAAGGGAAAGGAGAATGTTAGCCGCTTTGAGACTCCTTCGGGTAGTGATAAAGCGGGATATCAAATCCAAACTCTTCTTCTTCTTCCAATTCAAAACCCTTTGTTGTGTAAGGAATTGAGTCACTTTGGAACTTAGCATCCTCCCCCCCCCCAATTAAATAAATAAACTTCCCTTTTGTGACCCGGGACCCCTTTTAGAACCGAAGGAGGGTCTTCCCTAGTCATCTCTCCCTGACACCCCCTGCCGCAAAGTCCAGTATTGATACTTTGACAGAGGAGCCACTATCCCCACTGCTCGTAGTGTTTACCCAGCTGCTATATAAATACTTCAGTTAGTCAGCCTCTGCCCCCGAGAAGAATTCGTTGTTGAAAGGAAGCCTGTCAAAATATAAATCCTCCTCTTGTTTTCTTAAAAAAGAAACAGGTTCTAAGCTCACTATTATTAGAAATGTTTCGTTATCTTTTTTTTTATTTATTGAAGGGTTGCTGCTGCTGCTGCTGCTGCTTTTAACTGATGGAAACAAGGTTTGGTTTGGATTTCAGGCTTCGTCGGAAGGAAAAACAGAGGCATGGGGCAACCTCAAGGTGAAAATGCCCTGTCTTGTTTTGGAATCTGAGGATGAAGCCTGAAGATATGGAAGAAGAAGAAGAAGAAGAAGAGGAGTAGTAGTAGTAGTAGTAGTAGTAGTAGTAGTAGTAGTTTGGATTTGATATCCCGCTTTATCACTACCCGAAGGAGTCTCAAAGCGGCTAACAATCTCCTTTCCCTTCTTCCCCCACAACAAACACTCTGTGAGGTGAGTGAGGCTGAGAGACTTCAAAGAAGTGTGACTGGCCCAAGGTCACCCAGCAGCTGCATGTGGAGGAGTGGGAAAGCGAACCCAGTTCCCCAGATTACGAGTCTACTGCTCTTAACCACTACACCACACTGGCTCCAGAGAGCATCCTTTTCCTTGGAGAAGTATGGGCATAGATGTTTACCCCTTACTCCATCTGTCTCAAGAGACAATAGAAGGGTGCACCTTGAGGAGTAAAGTCAAATAACCAGAGAGTTACAGCATCTGCTGCCGCTGTAGAGACCGATACAGGAGAGACATGTTTTGTTGCAGCTGGGGCAGATGAAGGCGTCCAGTTGCGCTGCTGCAGTTGCGCTATTGCGTTTCTTCTTTCTGCGTTTCTCCCAGCAGTTGTTCCTCCTCTGATCACCGCTGTGGATACACAATCTGACTATCTGTCTCCAGGCACTGCGGTCGGTTGTCTGCAAGGGGTTAATGCTGCCAGCCTTCACATCGCAGGCATCTTTGCAATGCAGAGTTGGTCTGCCAGCAGGCCTGGCGCTTGAAGCCAGCTCCCCACAGAGCACGTCCTTGGGGATCCTGCCATCTTCTTCCAGTCTGTGTATGTGAGCAATCCAGTACATGACCAAGTTGATCCCTCACAGAGTTAGAATTCCCAGCATCCCTTCACAAACTACAGTGCCCAGAATTCTTTGAGTGGGGGCGGAGAGAATGTGCTTCAGAGGTGCTTTAATGGTACAGTGTGAATAATAATAATAATAATAATAATAATAGGAATAATAATAATAATAATAATAATAATAATAATACAGTGGTGCCTCGCAAGAAGAAAATAATCCGTTCCGCGAGTCTCTTCGTCTAGCGGTTTTTTCGTCTTGCGAAGCAACCCTATTAGCGGCTTAGCGGCTTAGCGCTATTAGCGGTTTAGCGGCTTAGCGGCTATTAAAGGCTTAGCGGCTTAGCTGCTAAAAGGCTATTAGCGGCGTAGCGGCTTAGAAAAAGGGGGGGAAAGCGAAAAAAATCGCAAGACATTTTCGTCTTGCCAAGCAAGCCCATAGGGAAAATTGTCTTGCGAAGCAACTCAAAAACGGAAAACCCTTTCGTCTAGCGGGTTTTTCATCTTGCGAGGCATTCGTCTTGCGGGGCACCACTGTAATAATAATATATTTATACCCCACACACTCTGGGCGGCTCCCAACAGCACATTAAAAACACAATAAAAGATCAAACATGAAAAACTTCCCTAAACAGGGCTGCCTTCAGATGTCTTCTAAAAGTCAGATAGTTGTTTATTTCCTTGACATCTGATGGGAGGGCGTTCCACAGGTCGGGTGTCACTACCTGAGAGCCAGTGTGGTATAGTGGTTAAGAGCGGTAGACTCCATGGGATTCTCAAGAGTCTCCTCCAGCCCCCTACTGGTGGTTAACCCCTTACTGGACTTCAAGCAGATGGGCTGAAGCTGGATATAGTCGGTTAGGACCAGTGCCTAAGCCAATACCGCTCTTCATCTGTAACCAATAAAGTTGTGGCCTTATTTAGCCCATTAACCTTAATAATTGTGTCATGTGTCTTTATTTCCCCTGGGGGGGCGGGAACTCGCCACGCAACAGGATGCTGGACTCGATGGGCCATTGACTTGATCCAGCAAGCTATTCCTATGTTCTTGTCCAGCTCTGAGGGCCTTCTGGCAGTTCCCTCACTGCGAGATGTGAGGTTACAGGGAACCAGGCAGAGGGCCTTCTCAGTGGTGGCACCCGCCCTGTGGAACGCCCTCCCATCAGATGTCAAGGAGATAAACAACTATCTGACTTTTAGAAGACATCTGAAGGCAGCCCTGTTTAGGGAAATTTTTAATGTTTGATCTTTTACCGTGTTTTAATGTTCTGTTGGGAGCCGCCCTTTTTTCAAAAAAAAGAGAGAGAAAAGAACAATAAGACTTTCGCAGTTTGGAAAGTGACAAGAAAATGCACGGGAAAACGTTGGGCCAATGAATGCTTAGTGGGAAGACACGGAAGAACCTGAGAAGCAAATCAGTGCTCCTAGTCATACAACTGTCCGCATAAACAAATTGGAATGAATATTCAATGAAGACCAGACAAATGAAGATGAACGCCGAACAAACAGGTCACTGGGAGCAGCGCTGAGTGTGGTGCATACACAGGGAGGACCCATTGCTCAGTGTTTTACAGATGAGCATATTCAGTTGGAGAATTGTCTCTCATTGCCCCAGCCTCACCCCTTTCTTCCATGTATTGCATTTCAAAATAATAGGGTATTTCAATTATGGGCATCAGGTCTTTGATGTTAACGACAAGTGTTTCCAGGCCACTCATGCATTCATTGTCCGGGCAGTTTCTAGGGGGGGAATTTTCCTAAGACACACACACACACACAGACCGTTATTTCAGGAAAGTGTTGCATTCATTATTAATAGAAGCCCTTGAGCTCACTTTCTTTACAAGCTGAAATTATTATGTTCCTGGTTTCAAATGTCATGGGCTGCTGGCTGTTCTCTGTGGCTGAATGGCTGTTTGCTAAGGACAGACCCACTCCAAATCTGCCAGGCTAAAGCCTTCCTATTAGGGGAAAGCACAAACCTTTCTTTTGGTCCCCATTTAACCACGTATAGTAAAGGCTATGGTTTTCCCAGTAGTGATGTATGGAAGTGAAAGCTGGACCATAAAGAAGGCTGATCGCCGAAGAATGGATGCTTTTTAATTATGGTGCTGGAGGAGACTCTTGAGAGTCCCATGGACTGCAAGAAGATCAAACCTCTCCATTCTGAAGGAAATCAGCCCTGAGTGCTCACTGGAAGGACAGATCCTGCAGCTGAGGCTCCAGTACTTTGGCCACCTCATGAGAAGAGAAGACTGCCTGGAAAAGACCCTGATGCTGGGAAAGATGGAGGGCACAAGGAGAAGGGGACGACAGAGGACGAGATGGTTGGATAGTGTTCTTGAAGCTACCAGCATGAGTTTGACCAAACTGCGGGAGGCAGTGGAAGGCAGGAGTGCCTGGTGTGCTCTGGTCCATGGGGTCACGAAGAGTTGGACACGACTAAACGACTAAACAACAACAAGGGGGAGTCCTGCTGATGCACATCAACTAGGAGCTCCCCCGGGGTCACTGATGGGGGCGTGCCTTGGGCCCTAACCTCCTTAGGCTTCGGACAGGGCCACAGCCCCCAAATTCTTTAACAGACTACCCTTCAGTATGTGGGGCAGGTGATGGCGCTACCTCCCCTCTTCCATCTACAGAACTATACCAATGCTTAACTGTCAATACCCAGAAAGTTGTGGCGATTTGCTATGAGGTAGGCGAAAACCAAGTGGCTGGTGCCAATCTGCCGAGTGGAAAAATTCCTACCAGGCCCCTCAACGGGGACAAACCAAGGTCCATAGCAAGGTCAAGGAACGAAAACCTGATTAGGGTGGGAGGGTTGGAAAAGCAGGAACAGCTGGCAGGTGGCAAAAGAGGGTGATCCCCGGCTGCACCTGCCTTAAATAGAGCAGGCCACGCCCCCTGAGCCAGCTGATTGGCTGGCCAGGGGTGATGCGGCTGGGGATTCCCTCAATCGCGCGGAGGCATGAAGCCCGCAACACCATCTCCTTTGCAGGGCGGAAGTGGCTTTCTCACAGTGGCCAACCTGGATGTCTATGATAAACCAGCAAGCAGGACCTGAACTCAAGACCACCTCTCCCCTCCTGTGGCTTCCTGCGACTGATATTCAGAAGCTTTGCAACCTCTGTCTGTGGAGGCAGAGCAGGGACATTATGGCTAGTGACCATTGATCATCTCCTCCTCCTTCCGCCATTTTTCAAAACCATGGAAGCTGGTGGCTGACAGTGCCATTCAAGGGAGCAAGTTCCACAATTTGGCAAGGCCTTGCTTGTTTCCCAGAAACATCTGGCAGCCAGAATTTGAAACAGGGTGAAGGACAAGATGAGAAATGGGTAAGCTGTGCGGCTCCCCAGAATTTGCTGGACTCCCTCTCCCATCACCCCTGACCATTGGCCATGAAAGATTGAGGCTGCTGGGAGTCCAACAACATCTGGAGAGCTTCAGGTTCTCAATCCCTGGACTAGCAGAGAAACCAGTGATAACCCTCCAGCAAGGCCACTTTTCTTTATATTTATCGCCTTGCGCTCTTATGCCTCTGTTGATTAGTTACTGGATGTGCTTTTTTCCAACCTCACCTTTTCCTGCGTCCGTCCTAATGCCAGCTTAATTAGATTTAAAAGGGAGCTTTGCAACAGCTCAGGAGAAGTGAATAGGTTTGTTTGGAACTGTTGATGGATGGAAAGAATGTGATTAATAAAAGGCCGTCGCTGGGCTTTCCGGGCTCACAATTACATGCAGGGAAAGGCAGATTGTGGATCACAGCAGCTGATACGGGCAGAAATGATTATGTTTGCCACAAAACAGAGGGAAAGCGAAGGTTTGACACAGGAACATGCATGTGTGCACATCATCCAACCACTTTTGGGGGGGCCCAAAGGCGAGGACCCCTATAGCTGCTTGGAATCTTAACAAAACAGCCAAGATTCTTGTGAAAACCTTAAAGTTTGATATTGCAAGTTTTCTTACAGCAGCCCTCCTAGTGTTGTGTAATGGTTGTGAGGGGTTACTTGTGCGTAAATGGCCTTAGATGTAGTTAGCTTGCTTGCCCAACCATGCTTAGGGTCAGAGCTCGCCCTCCGTGACCTGTTAGTCACTTGCAGAATCTGTCAGTGGGCGTTTCTTGAACCTCTTCCAGCATAAAAGCTGTTTGACCCTGAGTCTCCTCCTATGTTCCCTGCGCGGAACGCGTCTGCGCAAGTGAGGGGAAGGCAGGGGCGTGCCAGCGCTCTCTCCACTGGTTTCGGGTGAAGGGTCTTGGAGCCCTGTCTCCAATTCCTCCATCTCCCTCTCTTCTCTCTTGGTCTTACCCTGAATTCCTTCCCCCCGGCTGGTCCCCTCTCCGGCATCGCTCGGGAGCCCTGCCTCCGCTTCTCACTCTGATGTCAGTTCCCTGACATGTTGTTAATTGTTTACAGTTGTCCTTCAGATGTCTTCTAAAAGTCAGATAGTTGTTTATCTCCTTGACATCTGGTGGGAGGGCGTTCCACAGTCTGGGTGCCACTACCGAGAAGGCCCTCTGCCTGGTTCCCTGTAACTCCGCTTCTCACAGTGAGGGAACTGCCAGAAGGCCCTCGGTGCTGGACCTCAGTGTCCGGGCAGAACGATGGAGGTGAAGACACTCCTTCACACTCTCCTTTCCTCCATCCCCACCCTTAACCCTTCCCCCTTTCCTCTCGCCACTCTGCACTTCTGTTGACGGGGGGGGGGCACATCCCAAGTCGATTCCCAGCATACTTCGTTCTGAGGCCAAAGAGTTCTGCTTACAAAAGGAGACAATAGACCGCAAGCTTAAAATAAACCCAGAAATGACAGGAGATAACAATGACTAAAACACATCCTGTCACTTCTTTTAAAAAAAATAAAATAGAAATGAGAGGCTAATGGCAGAGCTAGTTAAAAAGAGGAAGAAGCCACATCTCCCTGCTCCCCCCCCAAAAAAAACTTGCCTTGGATAGATTTTAAAATAGATGCAGCTCAGAGAGCTGAGTTTGCTTTGGTACCCTGTTGGGCACAAATGGAGACACAGCAAAACTCAACATGCGCACACACCATTTGTTTGCTGCTAAGGGATGCTTCGGGGACCAGGTGGCGCTGTGGGTTAAACCACAGAGCCTAGGACTTACCGATCAGAAGGTTGGCGGTTCAAATCCCCGCAACGGGGTGAGCTCCCGTTGCTCGGTCCCTGCTCCTGCCAACCTAGCAGTTCGAAAGTACGTCAAAGTGCAAGTAGATAAATAGGTACCACTCTGGCGGGAAGGTAAATGGCATTTCCGTGCGCTGCTCTGGTTCGCCAGAAGCGGCTTAGTCATGCTGGCCACATGACCCGGAAGCTGTATGCCAGCTCCCTTGGCCAATAAAGCGAGATGAGCACCGCAACCCCAGAGTCGGTCATGACTGGACCTAATTGTCAGGGGTCCCTTTACCTTTACTTTAAGGGATGCTTCCAGATCTAGATTGGAGGGGAAGAAGTGTGTGTGTGTGTGTGTGTGTGTGTGTGTGAGAGAGAGAGAGAGAGAGAGAGAGAGAGAGAGAGAGAGACTCAAATTTTATTACTGCATTCACACTAAGGTTACCAGATTTTTTTCAATGAATCTGGGGACACTTTTCAACTTCAATGGATTTTGTATGGGGACTGATGATTAAATCCGGGGACTGTCCCTGGGAAACGGGGACATTTGGTAACCTTAATTCACACCCCACCTTTCTCTCTTTCTCCCCCTCTCCCTACACGTAGGCTTAGAATCCAAAGTCGTAAATATGAAGAAACTGTAAGTAAGGGACCATTTCTTCTTCTTCTTCACCAGTGGAATCGTGTGTGTGTGTGTGTGTGTGTGTTTAAACTCTGTTAAGCAGTCCTAGTGATGTGGGAATTCAACAGAACAGGTGTGTGTGGGGGGGGGGTGCTGGGTAGCTCTAGCTTCCAAGTTTTGAACTCCGCTATAAACCAATTAATTTTTTAAACCCTAAGAGCTTCGCGCCCTCCTTGAGTGCAGCCGCCTGCCTGGAATGGTTTCTTGAACTGTGATAATGTACCTTTCTTGCCTGAATGGAAGGATGTTCATGAGCATAAAAATCTGACTTTTGCATTGGTGGCTGAAGGCTACTATACAAAGCTATGCACCATAACCACCAATTTTGCTTTTGGCTCCAGCCACCACTGGCTTACGGTCCCCACAGAAGGTTCCTTATGGCTGAAAGAGAGAGGATAGGTCTTCCTACTTGTTGGGTTTTGGTAATTTGGTGAAAGAATGAAAGAAAAATTCCATGGATGCCTAGATCCAGGTTTGGGGCAATTACTCTTTGGTGAGAGAACCCCAGGAGAGATTTTCAAACCACAAAACATCCAGCGAAGTAAAGCATGGAAATATAGCCTGTTAGACCTTTAAAATATGTCCTCCTAAGTTGCTTCCAAAGTTTCCCACTCTTCGTGATCCCATGGACCAGAGCATGCCAGGCACTCCTGTCTTCCACTGCCTCCCGCAGTTTGGTCAAACTCATGCTGGTAGCTTTGAGAACACTGTCCAACCATCTCGTCCTCTGTCGTGCCCTTCTCCTTGTGCCCTCCATGTTTCCCAACATCAGCGTCTTTCCCAGGGAGTCTTCTCTTCTCATGAGGTGGCCAAAGTACTGGAGCCTCAGCTTCAGGATCTGTCCTTCCAGTGAGCACTCAGGGCTGATTTCCTTAAGATGGATAGGTTTGATCTTCTTGCAGCCTATGGGACTCTCAAGAGTCTCCTCCAGCACCATAATTCAAAAGCATCAATTCTTCGGCGATCAGCCTTCTTGAAGGTCCAGCTCTCACTTCCATACATCACTACTGGGAAAACCATAGCTTTAACTATACGGACCTTTGTTGGCAAGGTGATGTCTCTGCTTTTTAGGATGCTGTCTAGGTTTGTCATATACAGTGGTACCTCAGGTTAAGTACTTAATTCGTTCCAAAGGTCCGTTCTTAACCTGAAACTGTTCTTAACCTGAAGCACCACTTTAGCTAATGAGGCCTCCTCCTGCTGCTGTGCTGCCAGAGCACGATTTCTGTTCTCATCCTGAAGCAAAGTTCTTAATCTGAAGTACTATTTCTGGATTAGCAGAGTCTATAACCTGAAGCATATGTAACCTGAAGCGTATGTAACCCGAGATATCAGTGTACTTTCTTAGGTTCTTTATGCCTGTTGTCATGGACAAAGAAAGTATTTAAATACACCTATCCCAGAAAACCAGAGGCCTTTCTGCTGGGTTTGATGGGGAGGAAGATTAAGAAAAAGGACCAAAGACTATTTATGTATGCCACAGCGGCGGCAAGGAATATGCTGGCCCCAAACTGGAAATTACAAGAAGTTCCTACCATTTTGGAGTGGCAGATGAAAATGATGAACTATGCGGAGTCAGCCAAACTGACCGGCAGGATTCGGGATCAGGGCGATCAGAGATTCCAGGAAAGTTGGAGAAAATTTATTGTGTATTTAAAGGATAATTGTAAGAAGTAAGAAGGGCTGAAGTAACTCCTACAATGTATAAGATACATATGAGGTTAAAAATCAAAATACGTGATGGGAGAGAATAAGGGATATCCTCTGAAGGGAAGGAGGGAAGTCGCAAGCTCAGCAGAGCTAAAAGTGCATATGTGGTTTGTTGTTGTTGTTGTTTAGTGATGTCCGACTCTGCGTGACCCCATGGACCAGAGCACGCCCGGCACTCCTGTCTTCCATTGCCTCCCACAGTTTGGTCAAACTCATGTTCGTAGCTTCGAGAACACTATCCAACCATCTTGTCCTCTGCCATCCCCTTCTCCTTGTGCCCTCCATCTTTCCCAACATCAGGGTCTTTTCCAGGGAGTCTTCTCTTCTCATGAGGTGGCCAAAGTATTGGAGCCCCAGCTTCAGGATCTGTCCTTCCAGTGAGCACTCAGGGCTGATTTCCTTAAGATGGATAGGTTTGATCTTCTTGCAGTCCATGGGACTCTCAAGAGTCTCCTCCAGCACCATAATTCAAAAGCATCAATTCTTCGGTGATCAGCCTTCTTTATGGTCCAGCTCTCACTTCCATACATCACTACTGGGAAAACCGTAGCTTTAACTATATGGACCTTTGTTGGCAAGGTGAGGTCTCTACTTTTTAAGATGCTGTCTAGGTTTGTCATTGCTTTTCTATGTGTGGTTTTTTCTATATGTGTGGTTTTTTCTATATGTGGTTTAATGTATCGTAAAACGACTGTGTAAAGGAAACAAAAAAAATGTATTGATTTTTTTAAAAAGTAAACATGGTGCCTTACAGGCAGGAGACCTCTGTGCATGTTCCCAAGTCGGGCTTAGGAGGCACACCCATGGAACATGGAAGAGCATCATGCACAGATCATCCCTCGCAAAGCCTGCACAGTGACTGGAGTTGGCTGTCGCCGCGCATCGCTGTGAAGTCCAAGTCTTTCTGGCACCTTGACGGCAACAGCTAATAGCGGATTCTTGGAAAGCTGCTCCGCTTCTGTGGAAGAGAGGTTTAATTGACAAATGTGTAGTCACCAGAGCTGCCTCTGGGCGAGTAAGGCCCAAGCAGGGGGAACAAGCCCCTCTGTCCTGGGACTGAGATGGTAACCGGGCAGGAAGGCAGGCAGGCAGGGAGGGACTTGGAGGGATTAGGCAAAAATAGAAACAAAACCCGCATACTCTAAGGAAAGACAAAGAAGGTTAATGACAACCTGGAAGCAGCAATTCAGGAGGGGCCGACGGAGGAGGAAATTAAAGCCGGCTCGCTGGAAATTGAAATAAACATGTAGGGTTTATTTTCATCCAATAAGCATCTCTAGGAATAATTTAGCCATCCGCTTCTGTTTGCAAATTGGACGTAGGTAGATTATCATTTCCCCCATTTCCCTTTTATGCTTATTTATAGCAGCCACGTACTCAGGGATGGCACCAGGGCCTGGTGACCTTGGGCAGCTGCTGGGGTCTCCATGCCCTGAGAGGGTCCAATGCCTGCCCTGGACTTTGCTGGTGTCTTACCACCTTCTGAGTTGGAGTCACCGCTTGCCAGGGCCTGGTTGGATGAAGTGGTGGAGTGGTGGAAGGCACCAACCAGGGGACCCCCATCTGAAACCCCAGAGAAGGAAGGCTCAGAGGCAGGGCATTGGTGGTGGGAGACACCAAGGAAGAAGGTAAGGAGGAGGTGATGGATGTTGAAGGGGCAACAGGGCTTTGTGAGCAGGAAGAGAATGGAAAATCTTTAAAGAGTACAGTGGTACCTCAGGTTACATACGCTTCAGGTTACAGACTCCGCTAACGCAGAAATATTACCGGGTTAAGAACTTTGCTTCAGGATGAGAACAGAAATTGTGCTCCGGCAGCGCGGCAGCAGCAGGAGGCCCCATTAGCTAAAGTGGTGCTTCAGGTTAAGAACAGTTTCAGGTTAAGAACGGACCTCCGGAACGAATTAAGTACTTAACCCGAGGTACCACTGTATTTGGAAAAGCATTACAATAACAAGTATCTCCTGGCAGAAATAGAATGATCCTTGTAAAACAGCAAATATAATGGTTTATATATATATATCTATCTGACAAAAACAAAGAAAGAAAGACAATAACTTGGAACTGTGTGTGAAAAAAATTGTAGAAATAATAATACAATAAGTCTAATCGGAAGCCAAATGTGTTTGTTTTGTTTCCCCTTTCCCCTTTTTTCGCTTCCCCTCACTCCCCCCCCTTCTTCTTCCTCTTTTCTTTTCTTTTTTGTGTCTCCTTTCGTGTTCTTTCTCTTTTTGATATGTTAAGAAAGAGATAAAGAGATAAAAGTGCAATATGAAAACTTCAGTTAAAGTGATGTTGTGTAAATTTTCGGTTACTATTTATATATTGTGAAAATTGGTTAAGTGTAATGAATTGATGTCGCAACTTCTGTGGTTTTTTTCCTTTGTTGAATTCTAAATAAAGTATTATTCGGGGGTGGGGAGGAAGAGCCGGTGACAGGGAGAAGTTCGGACTCCGAGGCTGAACACTGATCCTGTGACCTCTTGAATGCAAAGCAGGTGTGATGGCCTGGGATTCAGACTCGGAGGCTGAACCTGAGGGATCCCAGCCTGCACAGGATTCCCCGCCTCCAGAACCAGCTGAGCCAGGGCTGGGGGTTGAGCCTGAAGGGTCCTCACCTATGCTGGATCCTCAGGTGCAGGCACCAGCTGAGTCTGCTATGGCTCCTGAGGTGATGGAGGACCCATTGCCTGCAGGTGCTCCACTCTCAGCCCCGTCAGAGGAAGCTGAGGTTGCCTCTGGGTCCGGTAACCCTCCAGCCTCTCCTGAGCTGCAGAGGCTCAGGGCAGAGAGGCGGAGGGAACTAAGTTCCTGCAGGAGGAGTGCTCACCTCCAGGCCAGGAAAGGTGAGTCACCTGTGGACCGGGGCTGCCCTGTGCTTCGGGGCAGATCAAAGCTGGCCAGCCCCAGCCCCAAGTTGCGGGAGCAACATTGTTGGTTGCTAGTTCCTGCCCGAACCCTGTCCTGCTTTCTTGCCTGAGCTCCTGACCCACCCTGGCTCCCTGTTGCAAGCCTGTTCCTAAGTTCACCCGACTCCCTGCCCTGCACCCAGGCTTCAGCTGCTACGGACTGCCTCCACATTGCACCTTTGACCACGGACCGGACTTGGACCTCGCCTCTCTGGTAACCCACAGGACCAGCACAGCAGGTGTTCTATTGCTGAGCTCAGGGGGGTGCAGGGGGTGCAGTCCACCCCGGATGTCATCCCTAAGGGGCTGACAAAATGGCACACTGCGGGGGCGGCACTTACCGCGGGGCCTGGCCCACAGCGCGGCCGAGCCACATGTCTCTCCTGGGAGTGACACAGTGGCTTGGGACTCACACTGCCCAGAATGGCAGTGTGGGTCTTGCATCTGCCAGGCGGACTCCGTGGGCAACTTGCCACGGTGCCCCCTGGGCACATCACCGCCTTGCCTCCATGGGTGGATTGCCCTGGCCCCGCTGCTCCCGGTGCTGGAACAGCTAGCTACGCCTCTGGCTGAGCTACGCCTCTTCCCTCTAAGCCCAGCAGAGACACACATTGAGTGAAGCAAATGCCACAGCTGCCATGATCTTCATTTCCTGGAGAGGGGGGGCCTATTGTGAGTGTGGGCTAGGACTACAGACCTAACACGGGCCCTGATCGCAAACAAATGCAAGGATAGCATTAGGCAGATTGGCCCGGTAAATTTATTCAGACCCTGAGCAATTAACCCACAAAAAAAGTGCCGTAGTCCAGTGACAGGCCTTGCTGAAAAGCCAAGACATGAGAAAATGGAGAGAGATGTGCAGAAAGGCATGTTCTGTTTGAAAGCTCCCAGATAATACTCTTGACTAGGAGCCAGTTCTCCCTCTCAGTTACATGAGACAGATCCATCAACTCCCTTTACATCCCTGGCACCATTTTCTGATTTGGACGAGGATGAGTGACAGCTCCTGGCTCTCTGCCGGGAACAATCAGCGCCTGTAAATATATTTTCACTTTCTTCCTTGCCCTTTGCTGCTCATCAATAAGTGATAACGTTTCTGATCGTTTTTAAAACAAACAAAAAACTGCAGATCAGGCAGGAGTCGCATTGAATTTTCTCAAAGATTTTTCTTTTCCTGAAAAACTTCATGAGGAAAGTTTTCTCACCCACCCACCTGCTCAGAAACGGAAGGCCACTTTGTAACATTATCTCTGAATAGTCCCCATCTTCTTTTTCTTGGTGGCCCCTATTTCCATGTGCCGGAAGTGCAACAACAGAGATCATTCTATTTGTAACCTAAGGGTTAATTCTGCTATTAGTAAACCAGCCAACCAAGAGGGTGTGTGGGCAGATGTGTTCCTTAGCAACCAGTCAAGGTCATATGACACTCCCTGAGGCGGCATGTGCTCTGATTGGCTACGTAGTTCTGAGGGAGTTTCCCCCTGTGGGTTTGGTCAAACGTCTCCCTGCTATGTACAAGGCCTGACTTAAAAAAGGCAAAGCCTCCCTGTCTCTTTCTCAATAAATTATACTTCCCATTTCTCTTCCAAGAAATAACTTAGAATTCCAATTTCTGCACAGAGTTGCGCAAACCAGATTTGCAGGTTCCAAATAAGAAACACTTGACAGCCTTTTTTTACCGGTGTTTGAAAACTGGATATAATTGACACACAGAAACAGGATCAGCAGGAAATCGAGGCGAGAGGTTGTGCCTGATCACAACCACACACTGTGTCCCATGGAGGCTATGGGTGTATTACTATTGCCCTGGCAACTGCGGTGTCTCGGTAGGCAGAACTGAGCTTTCAGGCTTTTGTGGAAGCATCCGAACAATTTTGATATCCCTGCCAGTGAGGGAATCTGAGCCAGAAAGAGCTCATTGCCAGGAGCTGGACAGCACCCTCTGCCTCCTCCTGTTTCCATCCCCTCATCCCAGTCAACCTGGTCAATGGCCAAACATCCTTCCATGTGCTGCTCACAAGGCAGAAACAGTGGCAAGCTTCAAATATCTCCTATAGACCCATCTATTTAAGCAGGCATTCCCGAGTTCATAAGATTCATAGAATCACAGAACTGTAGAGCTGGAAGGGACCCTGACGATCATCTAGCCCAACCCCCGGCAATGCAGAAATTTGCAGTTGTCCCAGATGGGGATCGAACCTGTGACCATTCCATTGCCAGCACCATGGATCCAGATGTGTTCTGTTTTGTTGTTTATTGCTATCTTGCTGAATGTTTTGTTGATGGCTTCTCTGTTTTGACGGGTGTATTTCTTTGTATCTTTGGCATATACAGTTTCCTTTTTCTTTTTTTAAAAAAACATCTCTCTCTGTTTTATGTAAACTGCTTTGGGATTTTTGTACGTTAAGCAGCATATAACTATTATTGAGGATGGTGACGGCGATGTGCAAATGGTTGTGGATGCAACCCACACAAAATGAATTTTGATACGACTCTGTATCACCCTCCTACATTCTCTCAATTTCCATCTGTACATCACGAATTGAGAGGAGGCAAGCATAAATGTGCAGCCCTCTGTACATTTGTAACAATGTAAAGGTAAAGGTAAAGGGACCCCTGACCATTAGGTCCAGTTGTGGCCGACTCTGGGGTTGTTGCGCTCATCTCGCTTTATTGGCCGAGGGAGCCGGCGTACAGCTTCCGGGTCATGTGGCCAGCATGACTAAGCCGCTTCTGGCGAACCAGAGCAGCGCACGGAAACGCCGTTTACCTTCCCGCCAGAGCGGTAACCATTTATCTCCTTGCACTTTGACGTGCTTTCGAACTGCTAGGTTGGCAGGAGCAGGGACAGAGCAACAGGAGCTCACCCCGTCACGGGGATTCGAACCGCTGACCTTCTGATTGGCAAGTCCTAGGTTTAACCCACAGCACCACCCGCGTACCTTGTAACAATGTACCAAGCACCATTTGTGTTATACATCCAGAGAAAGACACACACACACACACACACACACACACACACACACACACACACTGAGTAGTACCACCAGGGTCTGGCCTGCCCTCTGCCACAGAGGCAAGGAAAAGTGGCTTTGGCTTCTGAGTTAAGGAGAGATTGATTGATTATTTAATTTCTATACCACTTAAAATATTAAAATATCTCTAAGCAGTGTACAGAAAACTGAAGCAACAACAGGCAACTGGGTGAAGTGAAAGAAAAAAGTAATATTGAACATTCTACTGCTATCATATCAGCTGAGGCCAACTTTCTCTTAACATCAGTAGAAAAATAATAATGATGGATGGGGCCAAAGGTTGGGCATGGAAGCCTCCCATGAAAGAAAAGTTTTGCAAAATCCCTGTCAACTGCTTCTATAAGTTAAAGCATATCAGACTGCAAACCCGGAAGCTGACAGCTTGTCTGCTAAATCTGTCGTGTAACGAGGGAGTTTGCACAAAGGCATATTTGGTTCAAGGTTTGGTATACCTGCAATCAAAGGAATTGAGGCACTGAGAAACTCTCCAAACGTAATAGATTCCTATTTCACATGTGGCAGCTTTTGTAGCACCCTGCTTGTGGTTAACGCTTAGCTGGAATGAAATATTCAACGCAGCAACAGAGAAATTAAAATAATAATTTATTTGTCAGACAAATAAATGTGAGGCACAGTGGTATATGATTACCAAGCTCTGGCCTGGCCTCCTGCCATTATGGCCAGCACTTATATTTCCTTAATCCAGCCCCCTTTGCTCCTCCTGGCTGCATCTGTCCCATCAGCCTGGTTGAAATTCCTATTGGCTGATTGGTATGACCAATCACAAAAATACACTCATTTCCTATTGCCTTTTATGGGAGACAAAGAGCTATATTTCCTTCCATTTATAATTGACAAACAAGTATTAATATATCTTTACATGTGTCTCAACAAGGAATCTTAATTACCAGCTCACCTCCTGCCCTCCTTGCCCTACTGCCTTCTAAAACAAATGGTTAATCTTAAATTTTTATCTTAAACATATGTCAAGGATCTTGAGTTTCACATCAACATTGAAAGATCTACTTCATATGAAGGTTTCTAAACAAATGTCTGACAACCATATATATCAGAACTGCTCGGATGGCGTCTCATTTCTGGCAGGGGGGCTGACTTAAATACAACTCTTACAACTATATGAAATAAGAATTTAGCATTTCTTAAATCCTTTGCATAATTACATTTAAACCAATATATTTAAGCTAATATATTTCATACATTATCATAGGTAACCTTTTAAAAGAATAAAGCTTCTCAAAATAGAAAGGAAGGAACTCAGTAAAAAACAGGTTTTAAAAGGAACCCCTTCAGTTTACCCCCCCTTCAGCCATCTGCTCTCCTCTTTAGCTGTTCCCAATATTTATTACCCTTAAACTCTCTCAGTTTAAGAAAGAAAACAGCTTTAAAAAAGACTTCCCAAAAATGCTTTCTTTCTGCCAGCCAGATGCTTCTCCATTTGGTCTTTAACCTTGGAAAGAAGATCTAGCTCATTTTACTGGGAGGCACATTGGTATTATTTTACTATTTACTCATTCCTAATTATATTTATCTCTGCCTTTGTTATCTTCTGTAACATGTAGGGTCAGTGTCCGTTCTCAGCCTGTAATTTCAGCTTTTACGACTTTGAAAGTTATTTTCCTGCTATAAATCAAGGGGGCCCCTTGTCTAGGAGGAAAACATTGCCAGTGTTTTCTTAAGCAGCTGGTCTGCCTGGCATGAAACTTTTATGAATTCAAGCCCTTTTTAGACTTTTTGAACCTGATCAAAATATAAGTCAATATAGACCTTGATTAAAAATGCAGTCTATATTCAGATGCCACATTCCCCCCTTTCAAGCTCAAGGACCTTGCTTCACACCAAGGTCCTTGATAGCTTGATCTTATGCCACATTCCTGAGGTAAGGCTCTGTATAGGGCCATGATATGAGGTAGAGTTTCATTTGAAACCATCTTGCTAATTGTACTTCTAAAACATGAAATGATACATGGCATCATACATAAAACCATTACCACTACTGTCAAGAAAAACAAGCAAGACAATAGTATCCCTTTGAGTCCTGTGACATTAGGTAACCAATTGGTGAGCCATCCCATATCCCATCCTTCCTTGTGGCCAACACACGGATTGCCTCACCATTATCAGAAATGTTAAAGCAACAGGCATTCCCTGTCAAGTTCAAGACTCCACATAGACCTCCCTGCTTGGCAAGTACATAATCCATTCCCATTTTCAGCTGCAAAATGGGGCTCTACTTTCATCCAACTGTTGTGCAATAAGTCTCAAACTCTGGGCCGTTGCATTGGTTACAAGTTCCACTACTGCTTGTAATTGAATTATTCTGTTTAGATTATAAATAGGATCCCGTGCCCCTTGTATGAGCTCACCAGGATTCCAGGAGGCAGGATCATAATAGGCTATAATGCGCTCTGGTGGCCAATCATTAGTACCGCTCCAACTTTGGGTACTTCCTCCTGCTATACGAGAAATATCAGCATTTCTTTGTGTTCGCTTAGCTGAACTAGTGGGCAAAAATCCACATTGGTGGTAATACCCATCCCAGGAAACAAGTCCCACTCCATTTGGAAGGGAGTTTCTTGTATGCCCATTCTCCACATATCCACCACAACCATCGGGTCTGAGGTTTTTGGTACGTGGAGTACAGAAGGCGAAAATATCAAAAGAGGCAGAGAGTTCACAGTGCAGTATGTTAGATTGCCCTTTTCTGTCACAGTTGTGTTCCATACCACTTTCCATGCATGAATAAAAGGAGGTGCACAGGGCAAGGTATTCCGAGTTCGATAGGTAGTACCGTGTGCCCAGGTATGACTATTCTTAATATAATCCCAAGTATAGTGACAATGAGAAGAGCCTATCATAGTAGAATCAGCTGCATCTAATGATTTATGTACACAGAATTCCCCTTGTACAGGTATAACTCGTAATGGTTTAGTTGAGTTCCATCCGGGGAAATTCTGTATTTCTGTTTGGTGTGGCATTTCGCTTACCATACCAATGGCATCTAATGGTATCGGTAATAAGGGCATACCTCCCTCTGAATCATCTGGCCCAAGAGAGCAAACAAGGCAATTGGTCCTATTTGCAACATTGGCTACCATTTCAGCTAAACCTACCCACATATTGTGGTCATAGCTGAATCCATATTTAGCAAATTTGGTCAGATTCAAGGACCCTTCCCCTTACCAAGGGATCAGGATTAATAATAAAATCATGTTGATGTCTAGCATATGCATTCCTTCCACAAAAGATTACCTTATTGTGATAGCATAAAACTATTAGTCCCAATATAATTCCCCCAGTGACAGAAATGGGGAACCACCAAGACCAAAACATATATCCCAAGGATCCCCAATGTGTAATATCTCTGATAATTGTTCCACAAGGGGGCAGTCAATCAATTGTATAAGAGAATCTTCCCGCTCACAGTCGCTGGTTCAGACGCTCCTCAAGCTTCAGGCGTGCGCAGGTCAGCCAGCTTCCAAGTTGTGGCTGCAGCAGGCCGGTCGTCTAATGTTGCCCGTGACCTAACCCGTTCCCGGTAGGGCTAGATACAGGGGTTTTTAGAAAGAGTCAGTTTTAAAGGATTAGAGGGGTCACCTTTGCACGTCCAACTGCCTTCAGACTTCTTCAAACGAGAGTGATGAATCCAGGGGGTCACCTCAGCTACCTTCACCGCTGTTGGAGTAGAAAGCAAGACGGTGTAAGGTCCACGCCACTTAGGTGCAAGTGGATCACGTTTCCACTCTTTCACCCATATGCTATGCCAGCCTGGAGCTGATGAATCGGCTTGGCAATGCTGCACGGCGTGTGCTTGAGGGCCCACCTGTTAAGATAAAAAAACAACAAACAAACAAACACGGGAGAGAGACAAAAACACGGGAGAGAGATTGCACTTATCCCTGTGTCACATGGTCTCCTATTTGTTTGAGGTCAGTTGGAATATCCTGAACAAAGGAGGGCGGCCTCCCATACAGGAGCTCAAAAGGTGACAACTTAAGTCTTTTTGTGGGTGCGCACCGAACACGAAACAGTGTTATGGGTAACACATCTACCCTCCTGAAACTTTAGACATATTAGTGGGCTTCTGGCATGCCCTGCAGATACCTTGCACAAGCGTCTGGCGGTAGGTGGTAAGTCTGGCCAGGTGAATTGCATTGTTTGGATCCCAATTAGGATCTTCCAAGGGAAAGTTGTCTTGGAGATGACGGTCAATATTATAAATATTTCCCACTCTGGCCTGCTCACGCAAATATATCTGTGCCTTTTCAATTATGTCTCTCCTTTCCTCAGTGGTGAAGAGAGTATTCAGGAGCTGGCGACAATCTGTCCAAGTAGGACTATGAGTATTTACTATTGAGGTCACGAAGTCCATCATAGTCTGAGGTTTTTCTGCGAAAGATGGGGCGTTTTCCAATTCATCAGACTGTAGTTGTGAATGGAATACATTGCAGGGTCGAAGTTCGAGGTGGCCGTGGTCCAGGTTGCCCATTAACCAGCACAGGCTCCTCAAGTGCATCAAATACTCTTCTGAGAGGGGCTACTACGTGACCTTTCTCTTCGCTTTGCTCTAGGGGCCTCAAATCATAGGGGATGGTATCTGTCCCAAGGCGTTCTTTTGGCAGCTCTATACGCCTAGCTGTATTGCTTGCTGACCGATTAAGGTCTCCCTGTAACTTCTGTAATAATTCTCTAGGACTTGGATGTACAGGGGTTTGGGGTAGGCAATCAGTTGTTCCACTAAAGGAGACTGTAGATGGAGTTCTACTGGGACTCACAGGTGGAATAACCACTTCTGCTTGGGCTTCATTATAGGACTCCAATGCCTCCTGAAGATATTTATCATAATCTATCAAGGAATCAAGTTCTATGACTCCACCCCCATTATTCATTCCACTTTCTTGCCTTGGGGTTACAACTGGTGGAGGGTTTGAATTTATTTGGCAAGATTCCTTTCCTAGCTTTGGCTTTTACAGCCAATAATTTACATCGTTGGACTTTGCATTCCCTTATCCATGGAGGATTTTTATTTAATGTGCTCAGCCAAGAATCTATATATGAAAATTGTTCTGGGCACCCTCCAGTTTCTTTGGTGATGTTAGACCAAAGTTTGCTTACTAAATTTATATCAAAGGTTCCTTGAGATGGCCATTCAGTATTTTGTTTTGGCCATTCTAGTTCACATAACGTTCTCAAGCGCCCTGGCGTCATTTTGACTCCATATGCCCCTGAGAAGGCTTTCTTAAAATTATTTCACATACATTCAAGAGGTGTATTTCCCCCCTTTGAACCCCCAACTCCCATTGTATGGCCCTGTGAAGTATCCACTCAGTCACTCACACACACACCTTACTGGGAAACGAAGTAGTACTCACTCCACACTTAGGTCAGTTACACATTGTACTTTCTCACACATGCAATGCGCTAGATACTTCAACCACACTCTACCTCCCAATCTTCCCTTTTGCCCTACACCAGATCACCATCTGATGTACCCAGCCACCTAGCGTACTCAGTTCCCCTTTACTGAGACGCAGAAGTTTGATCAGGACTTCTCTTCCTCCCAATTAATTGGAGGGCCAAAACCCTTTAGTGCACTTACCCTTAGCTGGTTCCGTTTCCCCCCCGGTCCGTCGCCGTCAGTGGGCAGGGTATCAGACAGACGAGACTGCTGCGTTCCCCTGGAAAAAAATTTTCCATTGCGCGCTGGGTAGGCAGTGAGTGATCCTCTGTCTTGTACCCCGTCCAGTAAGGCGAAGGGGCTGCGTTCCAGCAGACCACTGATCCGAGTCGCAGGCACCATAAAATGTAGCACCCTGCTTGTGGTTAACGCTTAGCTGGAATGAAATATTCAACGCAGCAACAGAGAAATTAAAATAATAATTTATTTGTCAGACAAATAAATGTGAGGCACAGTGGTATATGATTACCAAGCTCTGGCCTGGCCTCCTGCCATTATGGCCAGCACTTATATTTCCTTAATCCAGCCCCCTTTGCTCCTCCTGGCTGCATCTGTCCCATCAGCCTGGTTGAAATTCCTATTGGCTGATTGGTATGACCAATCACAAAAATACACTCATTTCCTATTGCCTTTTATGGGAGACAAAGAGCTATATTTCCTTCCATTTATAATTGACAAACAAGTATTAATATATCTTTACATGTGTCTCAACAAGGAATCTTAATTACCAGCTCACCTCCTGCCCTCCTTGCCCTACTGCCTTCTAAAACAAATGGTTAATCTTAAATTTTTATCTTAAACATATGTCAAGGATCTTGAGTTTCACATCAACATTGAAAGATCTACTTCATATGAAGGTTTCTAAACAAATGTCTGACAACCATATATATCAGAACTGCTCGGATGGCGTCTCATTTCTGGCAGGGGGGCTGACTTAAATACAACTCTTACAACTATATGAAATAAGAATTTAGCATTTCTTAAATCCTTTGCATAATTACATTTAAACCAATATATTTAAGCTAATATATTTCATACATTATCATAGGTAACCTTTTAAAAGAATAAAGCTTCTCAAAATAGAAAGGAAGGAACTCAGTAAAAAACAGGTTTTAAAAGGAACCCCTTCAGTTTACCCCCCCTTCAGCCATCTGCTCTCCTCTTTAGCTGTTCCCAATATTTATTACCCTTAAACTCTCTCAGTTTAAGAAAGAAAACAGCTTTAAAAAAGACTTCCCAAAAATGCTTTCTTTCTGCCAGCCAGATGCTTCTCCATTTGGTCTTTAACCTTGGAAAGAAGATCTAGCTCATTTTACTGGGAGGCACATTGGTATTATTTTACTATTTACTCATTCCTAATTATATTTATCTCTGCCTTTGTTATCTTCTGTAACATGTAGGGTCAGTGTCCGTTCTCAGCCTGTAATTTCAGCTTTTACGACTTTGAAAGTTATTTTCCTGCTATAAATCAAGGGGGCCCCTTGTCTAGGAGGAAAACATTGCCAGTGTTTTCTTAAGCAGCTGGTCTGCCTGGCATGAAACTTTTATGAATTCAAGCCCTTTTTAGACTTTTTGAACCTGATCAAAATATAAGTCAATATAGACCTTGATTAAAAATGCAGTCTATATTCAGATGCCACACTTTCACAACCTCTCTGCCTGACCGTAAGAAAATAAGAACAGGCTTGCTTCTTTTTGTAAGTCTTTTTGCAATGATTCACAGCACCTTCTCATTTCCCATCAGGCGGAAAAATGGGAAGGGCCAACCCTGAGGACCACAGTTGATATTTATTAGGGACATGCCCTGGTTTGGAAGATTTGACTCCCCATTTGGGACCAAATAATTCTGATCATGATTCTTGCTTGCCAGGAGGGAGGGCAGTGGTGTGTGAGTGTGGGCCGCAGCCAGTTTTACTGCACAAATAAATAATAATAATAATAATAATAATAATAATAATAATAATTATTTATTATTTATTCCCCGCCCATCTGGCTGAGTTTCCCCAGCCACTCTGGGCGGCTCCCAATCAGGTGTTAAAAACAGTATAGCATTAAATATTAAAAACTTCACTGAACAGGGCTGCCTTCAGATGCCTTTTAAAGATAGGATAGCTGCTTATTTCCTTCACATCTGAAGGGAGGGCGTTCCACAGGGTGGGCGCCACTACCGAGAAGGCCCTCTACCTGGTTCCCTGTAACCTCACTTCTCGCAGTGAGGGAACTGCCAGAAGGCCCTTGGCACTGGATCTCAGTGTCCGGGCTGAACGATGGGGGTTGAGACGCTCCTTCAGGTAAACAGGACTGAGGCCATTACAAAGGTAACAATTTCATTCCTTGCCCCATTGCAATGTTTGTAACAAGTTGTCTGCTCTGGGGCCGAACAGAGCCTTTAAGGTGATTTAGGAGAACAACAGACAGGCTGCTTCTTAATCCTGTAATCCATCATATAGAGAACCACTTCCAATGCATTATGGAAAGATTAAGAAAAAGCAACAACTTGAATTCCTCCTTTAGGGATACAGCACATTGTAACTCCAAAACAGCAGTATGATTGGCCTTCGATGGGGCGGCGATCAGAGCTTTGCTCCCGTTTACCCCCGACGGCTTATTCATGTTATTTTATTAACTATTTATCATTCAGCGATCTCCCACTTCCAATACAGATTTATGCAAGGCGTCAGCCGCGTTCAGGGAGCTCTCTATTGTGGCAGGACAAATTGTACTGAACATTGATGATCTTTATGTAATGTGCCTGGCATAATCTCCAACCTGGCTTTCTTCTGATCTCCAGCCTCCGGGCGCTCCTGCCTTCCCATTTATTGCTTGTCTGGAGCAAAAACTTGCTTCCTCTCGGCTATGGCCGACCCCTCTGTCAGGGGGGAAATGATTCACTCACAAAAGCCCTGCATCAGATGACTATGGGACCTTTAGGTGGGAAAACAGAGGTGATCTTTCAATCGTACGGAAATGGACTCTCTTGGAAAGGAGAAGCTTTTGTTTTCTGTCTGTTAGTTTAGGGCAGCAGTGGGCAACCTCAGGCACAGCAGCTAAATATGCTTTACCTCACATACCTCTCTCTCTCTCTCTCCCCTCCCTCCTTGGACTCTCCTCTGCCTACTCCACTGTTGGCATACCTCATTGGCTCTGTTTTCCACCCTCCTTGCCTATCTTGGCTTGCCTTGAGTATTTATTGATTTATCCAAGGTGCTCAAGATGGCCTACACAGTTCTTCCCATTCCATCCTCACAACAGCCCTGTGAGGTCCATGAAACTCACTGGGTGACCTTGGGCCATTAACTCACTCTCAGCCCAAACCTTACCTCACAGGGTCATTCTGGAGGATAAAATGGGGAGGAGAATTACGTAGGCCACCTCAAGCAACTTGGAGGAAAGGCATGGTGCAAATGTAATAAGGAGGCAAGGAAGTAAACTATTTAGGCAGGGGGGCACAGGTCAGTTCTGTGTCCAGGGCAGCTGTCTAACAGCTCCATCTGGTACGCAGGCTGAAACCCTACCTGCCCTGAACTATCTCACCAGAGTGGTGCATGCTCTTGTTATCTCCCGCTTAGACTACCGCAATGCGCTCTACGTGGGGTTACCTTTGAAGGTGACCCGGAAACTACAACTAATCCAGAATGCAGCAGCTAGACTGGTGACTGGGAGCGGCCGCCGGGACCATATAACACCGGTCCTGAAAGACCTACATTGGCTCCCAGTACGTTTCCGAGCACAATTCAAAGTGTTGGTGTTGACCCTTAAAGCCCTAAACGGCTTTGGCCCAGTGTACTTGAAGGAGCGTTTCCACCCCGATTGTTCAGCCTGGACACTGAGGTCCAGCTCTGAGAGACTTCTGGCGATTTCCTCCCTGAGAGAAGTGAAGATACAGGGAACCAGGCAGAGGGCCTTCTCGGCTGTGCCACCCAGCCTGTGGAATGCCCTCCTATCAGACATCAAGGAAGTAAACAACTATATGACTTTCAAAAGACTTCTGAAGGCAACCCTGTGTAGGGAAGTTTACTGTGTTTAATATTTTAATTTGTTGGAAGCTGCTCAGAGTGGCTGGGGCAACCCAGTCAGATGGGTGGCATATAAACATATTATAATTTAAATTATAATTATAATTATTATTGCCATACGTTCCTCAGGACAGAGTCCTGCATTTTTCATAATATAAAGGTAAGGGACCCCTGACCATTAGGTCCAGTCATGTCCGACTCTTTATTGGCCAAGGGAGCCAGCATACAGCTTCCGGGTCATGTGGCCAGCATGACTAAGCCGCTTCTGGCGCACCAGAGCGGCGCACAGAAACACTGTTTACCTTCCCGCCAGAGCGGTACCTATTTATCTACTTGCAGTTTGATGTGCTTTCGAACTGCTAGGTTGGCAGGAGCAGGGACCAAGCAACGGGAGCTCACCCCGTCACGGGGATTCGAACCACCGACCTTCTGATCGGCAAGCCCTAGGCTCTGTGGTTTAACCCACAGCGCCACCCACATCCCTATTTTCATAGTATAGATCTGTATAATAAAGCACCATTTGCACCAACAGCAATGCTCTGTATTTTAAAGGGTCCTGGGTGCTTAGGCAGAAATGTAATCAAGCCTTTGTTGTTTCAGTAAAATGACAGAAGTTGCCCGGAATCCCTGCTGCAAGAAACTCTTGCTGACTCAGCAGCCAATAAAGTGTTTGCTCCATCACATTTTTATGCGTCCTTGTAAAACCAAAGGAGGGCATCAGAAGAGTAAATCTATTAATGTGGCCACAGGACGGCTCTAGCAGAGATGCCTGACGTGCAGTTAGCTCCCGTTAAGCTTGTCTGTTTTCAGAGTAAGGCTGCAAACGTGCAGAACAAGATGTCGGATTTGTGTGTTATATTTTTGCCCCTTTGTTCCTTCCCAAAGGAAGCCCAGGGACAGCTTCCAGGCAAACCAATTCAACAACAATATTAAGCATTAAGGTAAAGGTAAAGGGACCCTTGACCATTAGGTCCAGTCGTGACCGACTCTGGGGTTGCGGCGCTCATCTCGCTTTATTGGCCGAGGGAGCCGGCGTACAGCTTCCGGGTCATGTGGCCAGCATGACAAAGCCGCTTCTGGTGAACCAGAGCAGTGCACGGAAACGCCATTTACCTTCCCGCCGGAGCGGTACCTATTTATCTACTTGCACTTTGATGTGCTTTCAAACTGCTAGGTTGGCAGGAGCAGGGACCGAGAAACGGGAGCTCACCCTGTCACAGGGATTCGAACCACCAACCTTCTAATCGGCAAGTCCTAGGCTTAATTAAGTCTTAATTAAGCATTAAGACACCCACTTAAAAACTGCAAAAAAACAGGAAGCAGAGGAAGAAACTCCAGCCCCATTCTCCCTTCAGGAAAGTTTTGGACAAAGGAGAGTTTTTAGCTGCTGGGGGAAAGATCCCAGGTTGGGGAGATGAATGCAGTTCCTGAGGCAGGACGTTCCATAGTTGGGATGGGAAAGGGCCTCACAGGCCACATGCAGCCTACAAACCAGCCTGATCTCTAGGATGATGGACCATTTATAGAAATTGAAGCATCTCCCACTTCCCACACTGTTCTGTCATAGGATCAACAGAATCCAATTTCTGCCGACTTTAGAAAGTGGTTAAATACTGACTCAGTCAATTCCATTCCTCACATTAAAGTCAATTTGAATTGTTTGCTCTGAGGGATTTGTGAGTTAATTGGAAGAAAAGTGTTCTGAAACGATCGGTACCTTTCTTAACCTCAAACTGAATTTTCCGATGGCTCTGTTGCAAAATCCCAGGGGTGAGGTGGGATGTTCTATGCGCGAGAATTTTCACATTCATACTTTTTTGTTGGGGTTCCTCCAACTTTGAACTGGCCAAGAGAGCATTCAGACATGCGAGCATCCCGTTGTCAACAGGATCTAATGCAATGCTAGCTTCTCCTCTTCAATGACACACACTCTCTCTCTATTTAGTTTTTCAGATTAAAATTTTACAATCACATATCCTACATACAGAGATGCGGGTGGCACTGTGGGTTAAACCACAGAGCCTAGGACTTGCCGATCAGAAGGTCAGCGGTTTGAATCCCTGCAACGGGGTGAGCTCCCGTTGCTCGGTCCCTGCTCCTGCCAACCTAGCAGTTCAAAAGCACGTCAAAGTGCAAGTAGATAAATAGGTACCACTCCGGCAACATAAAAACAAGATTCAAAAGAATCTCTTGGACTTCCATCCTCCCCTTTGTGGGTCTTATTGTTAATCATTTCCTCCTGCATCTTTTGTGATAATCCAAATCTTTTACAGTACATCTCCATTGTGTCCAAATGTAAACAAAAAAGGACTGTATGACACTTCTCCTTGTCTTTATACTTTCCCGGGCAACCAGCCGGAAGCTGCTGATGGCATCCAGACAATGAAAACCCTCCAGATATTTGAAGATGGCTATCGTATCTCCTCGTGGTTAGAGGATGGATGGTGGCTAACAGATTGAGGTTGAATCCTGACAAGACAGAAGTACTGTTTGGGGGGGACAGGAGGTGGACAGGTGTGGAGGACTTCCTGGTCCTGAATGGGGTAACTGTGCCCCTGAAGGACCAGGTGTGCAGCCTGGGAGTCATTTTGGACTCACAGCTGTCCATGGAGGTGCAGGTTAATTCTGTGTCCAGGGCAGCTGTTTGTCAGCTCCACCTGGTACACAGGCTGAGACCCTACCTGCCCATGAACTGTCTCTCCAGAGTGGTGCATGCTCTAGTTATCTCCCGCTTGGACTACTGCAATGCGCTCTACATGGGGCTACTTTTGAAGGTGACCCGGAAACTGCAATTAATCCAGAATGCAGCAGCAAGACTGGTGACTGGGAGCGGCCGCCGAGAGCATGTAACACCGGTCCTGAAAGACCTACACTGGCTCCCAGTACATTTCCAACCACAATTCAAAGTGTTGGTGCTGACCCTTAAAGCCCTAAATAGCCTCGGTCCAGTATACCTGAAGGTGCGTCTCCACCCCCATCATGCAGCCCAGACACTGAGGTCCAGCTCTGAGGGCCTTCTGGCAGTTTCCTCCCTACGAGAAGTGAGGTTGCAGGGAACCAGGCAGAGGGCCTTCTCAGCAGTGGTGCCCGCCCTGTGGAACGCCCTCCCATCAGATGTCAAGGAAATGAACAACCACCTGACGTTTAGAAAACATCTGAAGACAGGCCTGTTTAGGGAAGTTTTAAATGTTTGATGTTTTATTGTGTTTTTAATATTCTGTTGGAAGCCACCCAGAGTGGCAGGGGAGGCCACTTATAATAATTTGTAAGTAAATACATAATAATAATAATCTCAATTTCCTTTTCTCTGGGCTAAACGTACCCTGCTCCTTCAACTGTTCCCCATAAGGCTCGTGCAGTGCACACATAAACACACATGACCTTTGGGGTGAGGGGGATGAGGCTATAATACTTGTGGTGTAGGCAAGTAATTCACTCCCAGGCCATGCCACATTTAACACAAACAAGGCACCCGCAGAGGGCAAACTCTTTTAACCATTAACTGTTTTCTTGGAGTAGTTTCTTGCACCAGCCAATTTCTCAATGGGAGGCCACTGCATGGGAGTTCTCTACTGTTGCCAAGGGTTGAGGATTTCCATTCCATACCCGTTTTCAAGGTGTTAGGAGAGGTTTGGCTGTTCGGTGATCATTTCACACCCAGCCACGAAGAAGGCAGGCAGCCCTGCTTCTAAAGCATCACATCAGCAGAAGCTGCAGGACCCCGCTGGATGCTTGCATAAATAAGAGAAGTTCAAGATGGGAGCAGATGGGATGAGAGCACACTTTGAAACTCGCCCGATAAGCAGTTCTCAGAGAACGGCAAACCACCTCATTTATTTGCCTTTGGAAAGCTTGGTGCCTGTTGCTGAGCAGGAGGAGGGAGATGATTATCGATCACCCTGGCACTTTTGGCTGAACCTGAGATGCCCTAAAGTCAGGGAGCGTTAACTGGAAATCCTAAAACCTGATGATTTTCCTCAAAACCTCTGCCAAGACCAGTCCTAGGCATTCTGGCACCTGAGGCGAATCACAAAATAGTGCTCCCCATCCTGCAGGGATGAAGAGGCTGGATAAATATATACAGGAATTGGGGGGGGGGGTCATATCAATTGTCCCTTTTTTCTGGAAGAAGGTACAGGGTTATAAAGACTAGGACTAGCCGCCTGAGAAACAGTTTCTACCCAAATGCAATTCTGGTTTTAAACGCAGTATAAGGAGTCTCTATGGGACTGTGGGTTAAACCACAGAGCCTAGGGCTTGCCGATCAGATGGTCGGTGGTTTGAATCCCCGCGAAGGGGTGAGCTCCCATTGTTCAGACCCAGCTTTTGCCAACCTAGCAGTTCGAAAGTATGTCAAAGTGCAAGTAGATAAATAGGTACTGCTCCGGCGGGAAGGTAAACGGCGTTTCCGTGCGCTGCTCTGGTTGGCCAGAAGCGGCTTAGTCATGCTGGCCACATGACCCGGAAGTTGTACGCCGGCTGCCTCGGCCAATAAAGCGAGATGAGCGCCGCAACCCCAGAGTCAGCTACGACTGGACCTAATTGTCAGGGGTCCCTTTACCTTTACAATAATAATAATAATAATAATAATAATAATAATAATAATAATAATAATTTTATATCCCGCCCTCCCCAGCCGAAGCCGGGCTCAGGGCGGCTAACAACAATCAAATAATCAAACAGTCAAATAATCACACATTCTAAAAATATTTCATTTTTAGAAGTCTCTATAGGAGTATATTGTATTTTAAAATGGGTTTTCAGAGTTTTTAGGGGGGGTTGAATGTCTTATGTAGATTTGTCAATTTCATTGTTCTGTATGGGACAATGACAATAAAGATATCGTATCGGATCATATGGTGGATATGCAAAGAAATGTGCCCACAGGCAACCATCTTCTCCATTGAAGTGAATGGGGGAACTTGGGAGCTGTGGCTGCATATGGAGAACAGAAATGGGGGACGCAGAATCAATGAGAATTTCATCATGTATTTTCCGAGGTTGTCTGGTGTAGCTCCTTTCCTTTGCAGCCAGGAGAGGGGAGGGAAAGAGAGATGCATTTAACCATTCCTATTAGTCTTGAGCTAATGAGTCATATTTCCTCTCCGTTTTAACTTTATATAACTCAAGGTGTAGGAAGGCAGAGCAGAGAGGCAGCAAAAGCCTCCCTTGCATGCTGATCAAAAGCGTTGAGCCCTCTGATTCATCCCAGCCCCGGAGCTCGTTCTCTTGCAGAAAATGAATCCAAAATTCCAATCTCGTCAAGGCAGTTCGTCGTGATGGAACGAAGCGAGGCCAACACGGAATTTGCACAAAAGCATCCTCCAGGCCATGTGAGTTAACTGAGCCTGGCAAACTCATGGTAAGCATGTTTCCGGTTAGGGGAACATCCGGTCTCCAAAGCACCCGGCCCTACAAAGCCACTTCCGACCAAGAAGGAGGTGGGGTTGCGGGCTTCACCCAACCACCATGCGTGCGGGGGCTGGCTCTCAGCCTCCGCGCGATTGAGGGAATCCCAATCGCATCATCCCCTGGCCAGCCAATCGGCTGGCCTGGGAGGCATGGCCTGCTCCATTTAACACAGGGGCGACCTGGGATCTCCCTCTTTACCTCTTCCAGCTGCTCCAGTTTCCCACCCTCCCGCCCCATCTTTGACCTTGCTATGGACCTCGGTTGGTCGCCGTGAAGGGGCCTGGTAGGAATTTTTGCATTTGGCAAATTGGCACCAGCCACTTGGTTTCTCGCCTACCTCGTAGCAAATCGTCACAACTTCCTTGGTATTGGCAGTTAGGCATTGGTACTGGTATTGTTATGTAGATGGAAGGGGGGGAGGAAGCGCCATCACCTCCCCACATATTAAAGGGTAGTCCGATAAAGGATTCCTGGGCACGTGGCCCTGTCTGAAGTCAATGGAGGTGAGGGCCTAAGGCACGCCCCCTATCGGTGACCCCAGGGGAGTTCCTAGTTGATGTGCATCAGCAGAACTCCCCCTACTGGTGGTTAACCCTTCCCGGACTTCAAGCAAACAGGCTGAAGACGGATAGTCGGTTAGGACCAATGCCTAAGCCAATACCGCTCATCACCTGTAACCAATAAAGTTGTGGCCATATTTAGCCCATTAACCTTAAATAATTGTGTCACGTGTCTTTATTTCGACTGGGGAGAGGCGGGAACTCACCACGCAACTAGAAGCAAGTTTGTTCCATAAGTAAAGTTATGAGGGGACTTTGGTGGTGGGAAACCAGGCAGGTTCCCCAAAACTTAATTACCTTTGAGGTATATACGTGCTGTGCTTTGGAGAATGGCGTGTCCCAAATGGTCTCCTGAATGGATTCTGTAGTGCTTGTTTTTGTGATTAAAAGAATGATATGTTCGGAACTGCCACTACTCTTGTTTAACAAGTATATTTTTCTCCCTGGTTAATGAAAGCACATGCCCTGGATCTCCCTTTCTCTTGTTAAACTGGCTGCTTTTATAATTTTTTTGCCTTGTTCATTTCTTCTGAGCTTATGGGTGACTGGGAGTGGCTGCTGAGACCGTATAACACTGGTCCTGAAAGACCTACATTGGCTCCCAGTATGTTTCCGAGCACAATTCAAAGTGTTGGTGCTGACCTTTAAAGCCCTAAATGGCTTCGGCCCAGTATACCTGAAGAAGCATCTCCACCCCCATTGTTCACCGAGGTCCAGCTCCGAGGGCTTTCTGGCAGTTCCCTCACTGCGAGAAGTGAGGTTACAGGGAACCAAGCAGAGGGCCTTCTCGGTAGTGGCACCTGCCCTGTGGAACGCCCTTCCACCAGATGTCAAGGAAATAAACAACTACAGTGGTACCTCGGGTTACTGATGCTTCAGGTTACAGACGCTTCAGGTTACAGACTTCACTAACCCAGAAATAGTACCTCGGGTTAAGAACTTTGCTTCAGGATGAGAACAGAAATTGCATGGTGGCGGCGCAGTGGCAGAGGGAGGCCCCATTAACTAAAGTGGTAAAAGGTAAAGGTAAAGGTACCCTTGTCCGTACGGGCCAGTCTTGACAGACTCTGGGGTTGTGCGCTCATCTCACTCTAGAGGCCGGGAGCCAGCGCTGTCCGCAGACACTTCCGGGTCACGTTGCTAGCGTGACGAAGCTACTCTGGCGAGCCAGAGCCGCACACGGAAACGCCGTTTACCTTCCCGCTAGTAAGCGGTCCCTATTTATCTACTTGCACCCGGGGGTGCTTTCAAACTGCTAGGTTGGCAGGCGCTGGGACTGAGCAACGGGAGCGCACCCCGCCGCGGGGATTCGAACCGCAGACCATGCGATCGGCAAGTCCTAGGCGCTGAGGTTTTACCCACAGTGCCACCCGCATCCCCAACTAAAGTGGTACCTCAGGTTAAGAACAGTTTCAGGTTAAGAATGGACTTCCAGAATGAATTAAATTCTTAACCCGAGGTACCACTGTATCTGACTTTTTAGGAGACATCTGAAGGCAGTCCTGTTTAGGGAAGTTTTTAATGTTTGATGTATTTATCATGTTTTTAATATTCTATTGGGAGCTGCCCAGAGTGCAGATGGGCCGGGAATGAATGAATGAATAAATAAATAAAATAATTAATAATAATAGTAATAATAATTCTTCCAAAGGTCGAGCAGCCTATAAGATGATGCTCACCCAGTAATGAACAACGTCAATTTCAGCCCTCCATGCCCTTGTCTCTGGCCCTTTCCGCAATCCACGCTCCCCTCCCCAGCCACCATCCTCATCACCCTTACTTCACATTCTCCCTGAGTAGTTTTGCCTGGCTGGAATATGTCCTTGAACGCTGTTTCTGCTTCTTGCTTTCCTGATTGCAGGACAGAGACGGCTGTGCGAGTTGTGTGTAGAAGCTAGCTGACTGCACAAAGGAAAAACTCACAAGGTTTGCTCCGCCCACATTTGCCTCTGGCCCCGACCACCCCAGCATGTGGTCCTCAGGAGGTCGCTCAGAAAGAAAGGCAGGCCTGATAGGAGCCAGTCAGAAGCAAATCAAACTGCGCACAATCGAGTTGAATCTTCATTAGCAAGAAATGTATAAGACAAAAAAGGAAGGAATGTTGGAAATGTAAAGAAAGGGAGGGAAACTTTTAGCACATGTGGTTGACTTGTAGTAACGTAAAAGCTCACTGTAATAATAATAATAATAATAATAATAATAATAATAATAATAATAATAATTTATTTATATCCCGCCCTCCCCAGCCAAAGCCGGGCTCAGAGCGGCTAACAACAGTAAAATAATACAGCATTCTAAAATCAATTCCTTATAAAATCAGTTCAAATCAAATTAATGGCAACCATTGGGCTAGAGTTCTGTGAAGAATTACCAAAGGACTGTGCCTTGGCCAAAGGCCTGGTGGAACAGCTCTGTCTTGCAGGCCCTGCGGAAAGATGTCAAGTCCCGCAGGGCCCTGGTCTCTTGTGACAGAGCGTTCCACCAGATGGAATAGTAAAGGTAAGGTAAAGGTACCCCTGCCCGTACGGGCCAGTCTTGACAGACTCTAGGGTGGTGCGCCCATCTCACTTAAGAGGCCGGGGGCCAGCGCTGTCCGGAGACATTTCCGGGTCACGTGGCCAGCGTGACATCGCTGCTCTGGCAAGCCAGAGCCGCACACGGAAACGCCATTTACCTTCCCGCTAGTAAGCGGTCCCTATTTATCTACTTGCACCCGGGGGTGCTTTCGAACTGCTAGGTTGGCAGGCGCTGGGACCGAACAATGGGAGCGCACCCCGCCGTGGGGATTCGAACCGCCGACCTTTCGATCGGCAAGCCCTAGGCGCTAAGGCTTTTACCCATAGCGCCACCTGCATCCCACCAGATGGAATAGGACGCCCCTATTTTCATCAAAGAAATGTTGGAGGGTATGCCATTATACTAGTTCTCAAGGCACCTGAATTCACAGGTGCTTAGCATCTTTTATTCTGACTTTCATTCTTTTTCAATAAAATAAAATAAAAATGGAATAATGGAATCTCAAGGACATGCCTACTTTGCAAAGTCACCATCGGGCACAATTTTACATTTTCCCCTCCTCCTTCCTTTCTTCTCTCTCCCCGACTCCCCACAGCCTGGGATTCTTTTCTCTGTAAGATATTTATGGCAAGCGACTGCCGGAACAGAATATTGTGCGGAGAAGTGGTAAGACTCTTTAACTAACTGCGCTCGCAACACGGATGGAGGTAATAAATAAAGTGCTAAGGATGAACTTGCTCTCTATTTCTTGACACCAGGAGATATATTACAGGGTGGGGAGATTTCTGCCTCCCCCTGTGCTTAAGTGCTGGCAACTCACAATGAATTTCAAAAGGTAGAAACACAATGAAATCTCATGATCATTTTGGAAGGACTGGGGGGGGGGCACATTATTGGGGGAGTGAGTGATAGAGTTCATGTGGCGGTAAAGGATTCACAATTCCTCCCCTTTATTGCAGAGTTTTCCTTTATAAAGGAGACTCCAATTTTTTTATAACGGCCAGTTTACCTGAAATTTCAGAAACACTCTGTAAGCACAGAACTTCAGGTATGAAGGATTTACAGTGGTACCTCGGGTTACATACGCTTCAGGTTACATACACTTCAGGTTACAGACTCCGCTAACCCAGAATATTACCTCGGGTTAAGAACTTTGCTTCAGGATGAGAACAGAAGTCGTGCTCCGGTGGCGCGGTGGCAGCAGGAAGCCCCATTAGCTAAAGTGGTGCTTCAGGTTAAGAACAGTTTCAGGTTAAGTACGGACCTCCGGAACGAATTAAGTACTTAACCCGAGGTACCACTCTATGTAGGTAGGACAGGGGGCTGGTTTTTCAGTGGTTATCCGTAAATTATATGGGAGAAATGGAATTGGCTTCAATATGGGATGAAGAGAAGAAGAAGTTTGGATTTGATATCCCGCTTTATCACTACCCTAAGGAGTCTCAAAGCGGCTAACATTCTCCTTTCCCTTCTTCCCCTACAAGAAACACTCTGTGAGGTGAGTGAGGCTGAGAGACTTCAGAGATGTATGACTAGCCCAAGGTCACCCAGCAGCTGCATGTGGAGGAGCGGAGATGTGAACCCAGTTCACCAGATTACGAGTCTACCGCTCTTAACCACTACACCACACTGGCTCCCAATGGGATACCATTGAAGCAGGGGAGAGGTCTTGGGGAAATTGCATTTCCATGGGTACTTGTTTTCCCAGATTGGTACTTCATAGGGCATTGGTGGAAATGGAAATTGCAGCACCTTCTTGGGCTCCATGATCATTCCAGATGGTGACAGCAGCCACGAAATTAAAAGACGCCTGCTTCTTAGGAGAAAAGCAATGACAAACCTAGACAGCATCTTAAAAAGCAGAGACATCACCTTGCCAACAAAGGTCCGTATAGTTAAAGCTATAGTTTTCCCAGTAGTGATGTATGGAAGTGAGAGCTGGACCATAAAGAAGGCTGATCGCCAAAGAATGGATGCTTTTGAATTATGGTGCTGGAGGTGACTCTTGATCGCTTCTCGGCCTTTTGGCTAAGATCAAGTGTGGAGGTGACTCTTGAGAGTCCCATGGACTGCAAGAAGATCAAACGTAGCCATTCTTAAGGAAATCAGCCCTGAGTGCTCACTGGAAGGACAGATCCTGAAGCTGAGGCTCCAATACTTTGGCCACCTCATGAGAAGAGAAGACTCCCTGGAAAAGACCCTGATATTGGGAAAGATTGAGGGCACAAGGAGAAGAGGACTACAGAGGACGAGATGGTTGGACAGTGTTCTCAAAGCTACCAGCATGAGTTTGACCAAACTGAGGGAGGCAGTGGAAGACAGAAGTGCCTGGCGTGCTCTGGTCCATGGGGTCACGAAGAGTCGGACACGACTAAACAACTAAACAACAACAAGTATTCTTCCAGGGTGCTGCCATCACTAGCACCTACCAAGGTCATTGGGGCCCATCGTAGGCCCTGCACCTACAAATTGCCCCCAGATATGCATATTTGCCCCATGTTTCTTTCTACTGCCCAGCTTCTCTTGAATCTGGTTTCCAGAAGCAGCGTTTGTAGATGCCACAAGCAGAAGAGGTTCACTGGGTTGGCGGAGGTGCTCCACCAGCTTCCTGGAAGGAGGGTCACTGATGCTTACTGAGAAGGAAGAAGAATTTGAGGACTGGGAGAGACTGTGGCAAGAAGGACTAAACTTTACAGCATCCATGGCGGTAAAAGAAAACATCATGAAGATGTTTTACAGGTGGTACATAACACCTGTGAAATTATCAAAAATGTATAAGGTTTGCAACAAATGCTGGAAGTGTAAAGACAAAGAGGGCACCTTTCACCACATGTGGTGGGAATGTAGCAAAGTGAAAGATTTCTGGGGAAAAATATATACTGAATTAAAGAAAATCTTAAAATATACGTTTATAAAAAAAACCAGAAATCTTCTTATTAGGGATACTAGGGAATGAAATAAAAAGGAAGGATTGCAAATTTGTGTATTATGCAGTAACAGCAGCAAGGGTAATACTAGCCCAGAAATGGAAACAACAGGAGATACCGACTGTGGATGAGTGGAGATCGAAGGTGTTAGATTATGCGGAGCTGGACAAGTTGACAGGAAAGATTAGATACATAAGAGATCAAAAGTATATTAAAGAATGGGGAAAATTTGTGGATTATCTGGAACATATAAGTGAGGGACAAATAACGCTAACGGGGTTTAAAGAAGCACTGTGAAAGATTTAGAATTATTGTTTAAAGGGAATAGCAAGAAAGAGTTATAAAAAAGTCAATATAAACTAGGAAATGCGTAATTCAAAATATTACTACGAAGGATTTACGGATAGGCTGAAGGAAGTCCTGAATGAGAAGATATTGTTAAATTTTTGATGTGATATCTTTAATTATTATTGTTATCTGTTTGTGTGTCATCTCTGTCTGTTGTTCTTTTTTCTGGTTTTCTTTTTCTTTTTCCTTTCTTTTTTTTGAAGTAAATCAATAAAAAATTTAACTGGGAGAAGGAAGAAGAAGCAGTATGGAGGTGAGCCTGGTACAATGTCACCAGTAGGGGAGCCACGGTCTTGCCTCTCGCCCTCCCAGGAAACAACAATGGCCCACCTGGCAAAAATAATGAAAATCAACAGTAAGTTAAAAAAATAGATTAAAGCACATGTCAATATTCTAGACAGCCTTTCACAGACAAAACTCTTTCTAGCAGGTGTTGAGCAGTGTATAGCAAAGGCACCTACTAGATGTCAATAGGCAGGGAGATTGAAAGTGTGGGTGCTGCCACACAAAAAGAGTGATTTGTTACAAATAGTAGTAATAGTAATTTATTATTTGTAGCCTGCCCATCTGGCTGGATTTCCCCAGCCACTCTGGGCAGCTTCCAACAAAGATTAAAAATACATTAAAATGTCACACATTAAAAACTTCCCTGAAGAGGGCTGCCTTCAGATGTCTTCTAAATGCCAGGTAGTTGTTTATCTCTTTGACATCTGGTGGGAGGGCGTTCCACAGGGCGGGCGCCACTACTGAGAAGGCCCTCTGCCTGGTTCCCTGTAACTTGGCTTCTCGCAGGGAGGGAACCGCCAGAAGGCCCTCGGCGCTGGACCTCAGTGTCCAGGCAGAACGATGGGGGTGGAGACGCTCCTTCAGGTATACTGGACCAAGGCTGTTTAGGAGTGAGTATTATGCGGCAGGTCTAAGAGTTCCAGTTCTGAAGATCGAAGCAATGATTTTGCAAGGCAAACTGGCCACAGGATATAATATAGAGCTTCATCCTAGCTTGGGCATTTGAAAGCTGCTCCTGCATAAACAACTTCTCTCATGCAATCTGTCGGCAGCAGTGAACATACCTTTAATGGGGATAACTCATGTTACCATTTACATGGGGCGTGGGGGCTATTTCCTGAGAGCTTCTCCCACACTTTCCCTCTTGCTGAACCAATATGCTGTGGTGCAGTGTGACCTCAACAGAGAACCTTTCCCTTCATGCGCATCCATACACTTTAATAAACAGGCAGCTGGTTTTTAACTCATTTGGCATTGACAGCGACGCGGCCAGAAGCTCTTTCTCTGCATTTGAAGCTCTTATACTAATTTCATAAGACCTAAGAGGGAAAATCTCCCATTAGTGCCATTAGCGTCGACATAGTGTTCGGATGTGTTTTCCGGGGAAATGAACCTTTCTTTTTGCATGTAGGCTTTTCAAAAACAGATTTCTAGGAGCAAACAAATGGGGAATGATTACTTATACTGAGAAACGTTCGGTCCGTGGATTTGCAGAGGCACAGAGAGCAACAGAGAAGTGCGGAGTTAAGCATCTTTAAACCCATCATTTTTTTCTGGGAGTTGTTGTTGTTGTTGTTGTTGTTTAGTCGTTTAGTCGTGTCCGACTCTAGGCACTCCAGTCTTCCAATGCCTCCCGCAGTTTGATCAAACTCATGCTGGTAGCTTCGAGAACACTGTCCAACCATCTCATCCTCTGTCGTCCCCTTCTCCTTGTGCCCTCCATCTTTCCCAACATCAGGGTCTTTTCCAGGGAGTCTTCTCTTCTCATGAGGTGGCCAAAGTATTGGAGTCTCAGCTTCAGGACCTGTCCTTCCAGTGAGCACTCAGGGCTGATTTCCTTCAGAATGGATAGGTTTGATGGCAGACGCAGTTGATGGACTACATGGAAATAGCTGAACTGACCGGCAGAATCCGAGATTTGGATGAAGAAACAATTGAGGCGGACTGGAAAAAATTTAAAGACTATTTGCAAAAACATTATAAGCTGTATGAATCTTAAGATAGTGCATGATTAGGAAATGTTATGCTTTAGCAAATATGATTAAGTAAATGGTAAACTAAGTCATAAAAGAGACAAGGAGGAAATTTGAATCGAACATGTTATGTTTATTTTAAAGGTATTAAAACTGAGATACAATACATTGAATTTGGAAACATAACAAATGAAAATTACAATAAGGTTTGAAATAAGGTAACAGATTGCTGACATTGTCAAGTTTAAAGAACGCAGATCCGGAAGGTGTGGGGAAGTCCAAATAGGTGAATTGTTTTCATATTTCTTTCTTCGTTTTCATTTTGTTTTTGTTAAAAAGAAAAAGAAAAATTGTTTCTTGTATCTACATTATTTGTGTTGTATGAAATCTATAAAACTTTGGAAAGAAACGCAATAAAAAATTTATTAAAAAAAAAAAAACAGAATGGATAGGTTTGATCTTCTTGCAGTCCATGGGACTCTCAAGAGTCTCCTCCAGCACCATAATTCAAAAGCATCCATTCTTTGGCGATCAGCCTTCTTTATGGTCCAGCTTTCACTTCCATACATCACTACTAGGAAAACCATGGCTTTAACTATACAGACCTTTGTTGGCAAGGTGATGTCTCTGCTTTTTAAGATGCTGTCTAGGTTTGTCATTGCTTTTCTCCCAAGAAGCAGGCGTCTTTTAATTTTGCGGCTGCTGTCACCATCTGCAGTGATCATGGAGCCCAAGAAAGTAAAGCACCCCCAAACTCTGAGCTGGATCACGTCCATTCATTTTGATCATTCATTCCTATCCTGAAGATTCAGATAAAATGCAGCCTGAATCTAAAGCTCTCTCCATGAATGAGCACTCACACTTTACATTGTGGGTGCCCTTTGCGGGATCGCGTGTGGTGCCAGTGTGGTGTAGTGGTTAAGAGCGGTAGTCTCGTAATCTGGGGAACCGGGTTCGCATCTCTGCTCCTCCACCTGCAGCTGCTGGGTGACCTTGGGCGAGTCACACTTCTCTGAAGTCTCTCAGCCCCACTCACCTCACAGAGTGTTTGTTGTGGTGGAGGAAGGGAAAGGAGAATGTTAGCCGCTTTGAGACTCCTTAAAGGGAGTGAAAGGCGGGATATCAAATCCAAACTCCTCCTCCTCCTCCTCCTCCTCCTCCTCCTCCTCTTCTTCTTCTTCTTCTTCTTCTTCTTCTTCTTCTTCTATAGTTTCCAGGGAACTTACTGGCAAACAGGGGCTGGCTTGCCTCTCAGTGTTAATTTTTGGAGGTTCACGCCCAGCCTCAGTAATCAAGCTTCTTGCTGGGAGGTGGGGCCAGCCCCAATTATAAATAGGGGGTGGAGCCGACAATAGCCAGGCAGTCAGCTCTGGAGATTCACCCTCCCTACCGTCCCTTTGTTTAATGTTTTCTTGTTTGCAGGTTAACTTTTTCTTCCTGTTTAGCGGGCGCTGCTACGGTCTTTGACTGGTTGCTGTTGAAGGACCGGGAAGAAATTTTCCTGCATTGGCAAGTTTTGTCTTCCCTGTAGCAATTTGTCACAACTTTGACGGTTATGGCCATGGATGGAATCCTTTAGTCTTTTCTTCCCTATATTGGGGGGGGGGGAGTGGTGACTCACCCCCCTGCGGTGGCGATTCCAGGATCCCCCTCTTAAAGGGGTTATATATATGGGTATCACTGGCCATACACTGAAAGGTTGTCCGTGAACTACCCTGCGTGCGGGGATATGGACTGGGCTGCCTGCTACACTTACGTCTCGCAGAGCATCCCCATATCCCATTTGCCCTGATGAGCCCCAGTTCTCCCCGGCTGGGGGGCTGGGAGGGATACACGCCCAAGGCCTAAGCCAAAGTCTTCCTACATTCGGAAGTTTAATAAAGCCGTGGCCTAATTTTAATTCCATATAATGTTGTCAGAGTCTTTATTCCTTCCTTATGATCCCTGGGGGCTGGGGCAGTCGCCGCCTGGTCACGCAATAGCATCCTTAGGTGTCTTCCCACATTTCAGTAAACTGGGCCAATTCTCTTACTGTGACTTTTGTCTGAAACTCTCCCACCCACAACACGTACAGTGGTGCCTTGGTTCTCAAGTGCCTTAGTACTCAAATTCTTTGGTTCTCAAATGACGAAAACCTGGAAGTAAATGTTCCGGTTTTCAAACATTTTTTAGAAGCCGAACGTCCAAGGCAGCTGTCTGCTATTGTTTCCAGGGCACCTGCACCAATCAGAAGCTGCGCCTTGGTTTTCGAACATTTTGGAAGACAAATGGACTTCTGGAACAGATTAAGTTTGGTGCTTTTGCTATTTATTTTGGGTTTTTGAGGCTTTTTTTTGGTTAAATACATTGATTATTATTGCTTTCATTTTATGAATCAATGGTCTCGTTAGATAGTAAAATTCATGTTAAATTGCTGTTTTAAGGGTTGTTTTTAAAAGTCTGGAACGGATTAATCCATTTTGCATTACTTTCCATGGGAAAGCATGCCTTGGTTTTGGAACGCTTTGGTTTTGTAACGGACTTCTGGAACGGATTAAGTTTGAGAACCAAGGTACACTGTAACTGCACCATGATTTATCTGCTTTTGTTTCTCTCTCGCGCTGTCAGAAATTTCTTCCTAATGTGAAGTCAGAATCTCCTTTCTGGTCATTTGAATCCATTGGTTTGCGCCCTACCCTCCCCTTCTTCCGTGTGATGGCCCTTTTGATATTTGAAGATGGCAATCGTACCACCATACCACCAAACTTTCTCACACTATGGTCTTACCGGAAGACCCCATCTCTTTCTCATGATGTAACACAATCCTATACGCCAAAGAAAATTCCTGCGTTGCAAAACAGAACAACAAGCAACACGTCAGCTGATAATAGACTGACAATATTTTTATAACACTATTTCTGCTTCCAAATTCATAAACAGAAGGCAAATAATATGTGCATGGAGTCACAACTTAATAAGAATCGAATACAGTCATACCCCAGGTTACAGACGCTTCAGGTTGCCTTTTTCGGGGGGGTTACGGACCGCCAAAACCTGGAAGTACCGGAATGGGTTACTTCCGGGTTTCGGCTGTAGCACATGCGCAGAAGTGCTAAATGTGCTTTGCGCATGCGCAGAAGCGCCAAATCACAACCCGAACGTGCACAGAGGCGCCACTGCGGGTAGCAAACGTGCATTCCGCACGGATCACGTTCACAACCCGAGCATCCACTGTAAATGTTCCATGAACAGGAATGATAGGAGTGGTAAGTCACTGTCAAGGATCACTGAAATGGAGGCAGAATGCCTTTCCACAGTCAATATCCTACACACCTGAGATGATGGGTGCTCCGAACATTGCAATAGGGTGCTCCAAGAAAGTAGGAGACAGAACCGTTCTTCCAGGATAATGAAATGTTTCAACGATAATTCTTCCTCAGCAAATTAATTGTCCCCAAAGGTACATCAAATGGCCATGGATCAGTGATCAGTTAGAAGTGTAGTAAAAGGTAAAGGTACCCCTGACCATTAGGTCCAGTCGTGACTGACTCTTGGGTTGCGGCACTCATCTCGCTTTACTGGCTGAAGGAGCCGGCGTTCAGCTTCCGGGTCATGTGGCCAGCATGAATAAGCCACTTCTGACGAAGCAGAGCAGTGCATGGAAACGTCGTTTACCTTCCCCGCTGGAGTGGTACCTATTTATCTACTTGCACTTTTGATGTGCTTTCGAACTGCTAGGTTGGCAGGAGCAGGGACTGAGCAATGGGAGCTCACCCCGTTACGGGGATTCGAAGCACCGACCTTCAGATTGGCAAGCCCTAGGCTCTGTGGCTTAACCCACAGCGCCACCCGTGTCCCTTAGAAATGTGGTGTAGTGGTTAAGAGCGGTGGACTCGTAATCTAGGGAACCGGGTTCGTGTCTCCGCTCCTCCACATGAAGCTGCTGGGTGACCTTGGGCTAGTCACACTTCTTTGAAGTCTCTCAGCCCCACTCACCTCACAGAGTGTTTGTTGTGGGGGAGGAAGGGAAAGGAGAATGTTAGCCGCTTTGAGACTCCTTCGGGTAGTGATAAAGCAGGATATCAAATCCAAAACTCTCTAGTAACACAATCCTAAACACAATGAACTCCTTAAAGGATACAGCCTTGAAGGACAGGTAACAACTAAGCAGATATCTGTGGGTCAGGGAAGGTGTTTACCAAGTTGCAGCCCCAGATTTTGTAGTGGGACTATGCACAGCCCCATGTTACATCTCTATCATGTCTGGATTCAGTCACAGTTTGGCACAGCACGTTCCAGAGCCACCATCTAGGGAAGGCAGATCCCATTCCAGGTTTCCAAGCACCTTGATTTTCTCTTACTGGTGGGAAAGTCAAACCCTTTGCCGAAAGGGACGCATAATTCGACGTTAATCTCCATCTCGCTTGCTTTGTATTTACTTGCACTCCAAATCCACTCCAGAAAGGCTTTCAGTAATTGAGCCAGGATTACTCTGAACTCTGTAGCGCTTTAATTAGTTTTGTTTACTTTGAAAAAACCAAGGCCTATTAAGGAGGAACACGCTACTGTGTTCAGAGCTCTACGTTATTTAGCATCAACAAATAACAGACAAGCAAACACAGTGGGTTAAGTACGCCAAGCCTTCCCTGCAGCACATTGGGAGTGCGAATTTGTGCAATTTACTTTTTACAGGGAAATGTCACTAGGGCTTGGAGGCATTTTCATGTTATTCTGTTTAACTCGTTCTAACAAGGGGAAACTGATTGTGTACTCCATTATAAGAAAAACATAGGGGGGAAATATCACTTCTTGGTGATTTCCTTGTAAACCTGGATAATAGCCCATCACTTTTCAAGCCAATACATACAGTGGTGCCTCGCAAGACGAAATTAATCCGTTCCACGAGTCTCTTCGTCTTGTGAAGCACGGCTATTAGCGGCTTAGCGGCTTAGCGGCTATTAGCGGCTTAGCGGCCTAGCGGCTATTAGCGGCTTAGCGGCTTAGCGGCTATTAGTGGCTTAGCGGCTATTAACGGCTTAGCGGCTTAGCGGTTATTAACGGCTTAGCGGCTTTAAGAAAAAGGAAACAAACTCGCAAGAACTCGCAAGAACTCGCAAGACGTTTCATCTTGCAAAGCAAGCCCATAGGGAAATTCGTCTTGCGGAACGACTAAAAAAACGGAAAACCCTTTTGTCTAGAGAGTTTTTTGTCTTGCGAGGCATTCATCTTGCGGGGCACCACTGTAAATGCATTTTACTCCCTCCATGATTAGGCCTGGCTTCCAGTTCTGCCTGGGATTCTATCCCATGGTGGTGGCTGCTATCCCTTGAGAATGATAGGAATGTAGGCAAGAAGACCAATACAAAGTCAATAATAATAATAATAATAATAATAATACATTTATTTATTTATACCCCGCCCATCTATCTATGAGATGGAGCCCATAGCAGGCAGTGTCAGCTCACCCTGATTTGGTCCCCATTCTATTTTTTTATTTTATTTGTTGCTTTTTATTTTTATTGAGTTTTGCCTCCTACAGAAATCCAAAAGGAAAAACAGTCCAAGAATCAAACTAAAACAAACAGAAACTTAAGAGTAGTAACAAACAGAAACAATTAACTACCGTACGTATTTACTAAATCAACATTTCCCCCCCTCCACCATTTACCAATAATTAATATTCTAAATTATCAATCATTAACATTCTAGCCTTTTGAAGTGACTTCTGTCTACTTCAATACGAGTCACACTTTCCCCTTAATTAACTGCCTTCTTTAAATGTTTCTCATTTCTTGGTATTATATGATATAGTAAAAATGACAGAAATAATTAGGAAACGAACAACCCAAAAATTCAGCAAGGAATGGGAGTCTTATAGAATCTGTTTTAAAAAAAAAACATTGTTCCTAAGTAACATCTTTATTAAGCTTTGATTAATTTTTGCAAAATACAAGACAGTTGATATAAGATATGGTTTGCATTCTAATTTAGTCCCCCTCCAAGTGCCCCTATTTTCCAGGGACAGTCCCGGATTTACAGAAGCTGTACCAATTTGTGATTTGATCCTGGAGTGTCCTGCTTTTCCTTAGGATGTCCCTAATTTCTTAAAAAGCAGAGACATCACCTTGCCAACAAAGGTCTGTATGGTTTTCCCAGTAGTGATGTATGGAAGTGAGAGCTGGACCATCAAGAAGGCTGATCGCCAAAGAATGGATGCTTTTGAATTCTGGTGCTGGAGGAGACTCTTGAGAGTCCCATGGACTGCAAGAAGACCAAACCTATCCATTCTCAAGGAAATCAGCCCTGAGTGCTCACTGGAGGGGCAGATTCTGAAGCTGAGGCTCCAAGACTTTGGCCACCTCATGAGAAGAGAAGACTCCCTGGAAAAGACCCTGATGTTGGGAAAGATTGGGGGCACAAGGAGATGGGGACGACAGAGGACGAGACGGTTGGACAGTGTTCTTGAAGCTACCAGGATGAGTTTGACCAAACTGCGGGAGGCAGTGGAAGACAGGAGTGCCTGGTGTGCTCTGGTCCAGGGGGTCACGAAGAGTTGGACACAACTAAACGACTAAACAACAACAACAAATTTCTTCAGAGAAATGTTGTGGGCTGTGGAGTTATCTGACTGCCGAGCCATCTGAAGGCAGCCCTGTACAGAAAGCTGTTTCTCACCTAGCAGGAGGCTACAGGCAAGGAAGCAGTGAGAAGCAACAGCTCTTGACAAAACAGAAAGGAGCAGAGATGTCTCCAGGCAGTGACAGGAAAGACAACACTTCATTCTCATTCAATTAGTGAAGGCAGATATTTTAAACTATGTGGGGGGAAACCATTTGGCTCCCAGGAACATGCCAAGAAACCGTAGTCCTTTTCATCTGAATTTGTGCAAGAGAAAAGAAGGAGGCAGCCATGGTTCAGTGTCAGAGCCCATACTTTGCAAGCGATATCTCTCTGGTGGGATTCCTGGAATCTCCAATTAAAAAGGACCAGGAAGCAAGTATCCAGGACTTTATTTGGGGCCATCCCAGGTGGCAGTAGGGAAGGTGGAAGGAGATAAACCCCACAAGCTGGGATTCCAAAAGCCGTGGGCTGTGTTCAGAAAGTGGTGGGGGGGATGAGTGTTCAGACCCCTGGGCTCTCACTTGTGGGGTGCCTCAGGGTTCTGTCCTCTCCCCCATGCTTTTTAACATCTACATGCGGCCGCTGGGAGAGATCATCAGGGGGTTTAGGTTGGGTGTCCATCAATATACGGATGATACCCAGCTCCACCTCTCTTTCAAATCAGAACCAGGGAAGGTGGTGAAGGTCCTGTGTGAGTGCCTGGAGGCGGTTGGAGGATGGATGGTGGCTAACAGATTGAGGTTGAATTCTGACAAGACAGAAGTACTGTTTTGGGGGAACAGGAGGCGGGCAAGTGTGGAGGACTCCCTGGTTCTGAATGGGGTAACTGTGCCCCTGAAGGACCAAGTGCGCAGCCTGGGAGTCATTTTGGACTCACAGCTGTCCATGGAGGCGCAGGACCATTCAGCGTCCAGGGCAGCTGTCTCCCAGCTCCACCTGGTACGCAGGCTGAGACCCTGTCTCACCAGAGTGGTGCATGCTCTAGTTATCTCCCACTTGGACTACTGCAATGCACTCTACACGGGACTACCTTTGAAGGGAACTCGGAAACTACAACTAATCCAGAATGTGGCAGCTAGACTGGTGACTGGGACTGGCCGCCGAGATCATATAACACCAGTCTTGAAAGACCTATACTGGCTCACAGTACATTTCCAAGCACAATTCAAAGTGTTTGTGCTGACCTTTAAAGCCCTAAATGGCCTCAGCCCAGTATACCTGAAGGAGCGTCTCCACTCCCATCATTCTGCCCGGACACTGAGGTCCAGGTCTGAGGGCCTTCTGGTGGTTCCCTCACTGGAGGAGCCAAGTTACAGGGATCCAGGCAGAGGGCCTTCTCGGTAGTGGCACCCGTCCTGTGGAACACCCTCCCACCAGATGTCAAAGAGAAGAACAACTACCAGACTTTTAGAAGACACCTGAAGGCAGCCCTGTTTAGGGAAGCGTTTAATGTTTAACAGACCACTGTATTTTACTATTTTGTTGGAAGCTGCCCAGAGTGGCTGGGGAAACCCAATAAATTATTATTATTATTAAATGCACCTGATTCGACCAACCTTAACCAATGTGGGGAAAGGGGCTTGGGGGTTCTCCAGAATTTTTGCATTGCCCAATCTTTCCTTATAGGTTTCCATAGAGGTAGTCTTGGGGCTTGCCTGCCTGTCTTATTTAAGAGGGTATTTTTAGGGGGCAACATTGAAATCAACAGCAAATCCCACCAAGAGCAATGAGTCTTGATGATAGCACAAGAATCTCAGTGATAATTCTACTTACCGTGTATGTATTTTACATTCAGTTCTCTTTTAGAATCATAGGGAGAATTGTGCATACTTTATGTGAAGTAATATATATATAATAATATATAATTTATATCCCCTCCTTCCTCCCAGAGGAGCAATTAATATTTAATACACCACTTGATTGCCAGAGTGCCTTCTAAGCGATTTACAAGTATATAACCAATTAGAAAAAATATATAAACACACATCATTAAAATACTCGCTGAGACAGTTCCATCAAGACACTAAAACGAACACCCACAATTAAAATGTGCAACACAATAAGCCCATTAAAAGAGGGCAGCAATTAAAACAGTTTAATGGTTTCAGGCAGCTGAAATTACTTTCTTAAAAAAAAAAAATACGACCACAACAAAAGAAGAAAGCTCATAAACAAAACCCGGACCACTTTGTAACTCTTTTTCCTATTGGAAAATCGTGTGCAACTATTTGTCCTTAAAATAATGGATGGAGACAGGATGGGGTGGACTTTAGTCCTGTTCTGAGATGAATTAGACCAACAGAAAATTTGTCCTTGTTTCTACCTGGGGAACAAAACCTGCCACTATTCTCTGAGGCTTTCCAGGGGACCGGTCCTATATCTTCATGGGTTCAGAAAAGCCCATCCACTTGGCCAGTTCTCCAGGGAGGGGCAGCCTACAATACTCTAGGTCTTGTCAGTCTACATAAGGCTTCCATGGGCTCTAACACCTTGTTGAGACAATGTCTTCCTATAGCCACAGGAGAGAAGAGACCTTCAGCTGGCTGGGTCCCCTTGAAGCTGTAAATATGTGAGAATGTTCAGGGATGCAGGAGAGGATATATTGTCTGATTATAGCTTTTCCAACTTGTGTTAACAAGTTCACAGTTTAGCAGAGTAACATTCCCCCTTTTAAACTCACAGCAGATGTGTTTGCTCAGGCTCGCTAAAGCCTCTATAATAACTTTTCTGGTATTTTCCTTTCCCCCTTATTCCCTCATAAAAGATAAGACACGACACAGTCTTCTATAAAAGTATAAAAAGAGTTTACTCACACATCATTCTGTTCACAATAGGATCCCAGAAGGCAGACTTAGCTTAGAAAAGTTACATACACCTGGAAACTATCTCATAAGGAGACAGTCCCTTTGTCCTCTCTTGACTGGAGGCCAAGAGACCATCTTTGGCTAAGCAGATGTTGCTTCTTCAATGCATGTAGTCAAAGAGAGAGATGGCTGCCCTGCCCTTTGCTTTTGTCGTTACCTGCACAGGTGAGGCCACACCCACCTCTAGTCACATGCAGAGGAAGTCTGTCCCAGCCCAGAAGGAAACAGGAAGTTTACCTGCTGGCTGGACAAACATTCCTCCCCATATGTAAACATATTCACTCTAGGAATGTTGTACTTGACTGCTCTTGTGTTTCACATCCCACAAAATAAAGGAATGGAAATAGATCCTTCTACGGAGTGATCCTGTGCTCCTACCAAGAGCAGCTAAGAAGCTGCAGGGTGCCGTCAACCTCAGTCTCTACTGCTGGAGAGGGAGTTTCACAGATCCTTCTCACAGAATCGTGGAATTCATAGAATCCCTTCCAACTCTACAGTAAAGGTAAAGGTAAAGGTAAAGGTACCCCTGCCCGTACGGGCCAGTCTTGACAGACTCTAGGGTTGTGCGCCCATCTCACTTAAGAGGCCGGGGGCCAGCGCTGTCCGGAGACACTTCCGGGTCACGTGGCCAGCGTGACAAAGCTGCATCTGGCGAGCCAGCGCAGCACACGGAAACGCCGTTTACCTTCCCGCCAGTAAGCGGTCCCTATTTATCTACTTGCACCCGGGGTGCTTTTGAACTGCTAGGTTGGCAGGCGCTGGGACCGAGCAACGGGAGCGCACCCCGCCGCGGGGATTCGAACCGCTGACCTTTCGATCGGCAAGCCCTAGGCGCTGAGGCTTTTACCCACAGCGCCACCCGCGTCCCGTCCCAACTCTACAGAGAATCGTACAATTCTATGAATTGTAGAGTTGAAAGGGACCACTAGGGGTATCTAGTCCCCCCCCCCCGCATCTTTCGATGAGAGGGGAAGATGGGTCTCCATATTAATTGCTGTCTTTTAATTGGATTGGCTTACTGCACATTTTAATTATGGATGTTTCTACATGGACATTTTTATTCTTGTAAACCACTTTGTAGCTATTATTATTATTATTATTATTATTATTATTATTATTATTGCATTAGGTAAAGGTAAAGGGACCCCTGACCATTAGGTCCAGTCGTGGCCGACTCTGGGGTTGCGGCGCTCATCTCGCTTTATTGGCCGAGGGAGCCGGCGTACAGCTTCCGGGTCATGTGGCCAGCATGACTAAGCTGCTTCTGGCGAACCAGAGCAGCGCATGGAAACGCCGTTTACGTCCCGCCAGAGCAGTACCTATTTATCTACTTGCACTTTGACGTGCTTTTGAACTGCTAGGTTGGCAGGAGCAGGGACCAAGCAACAGGAGCTTACCCCGTCACGGGGATTCGAACCGCTGACCTTCTGATCGGCAAATCCTAGGCTCAGTGGTTTAACCCACAGCGCCACCCACGTACCTTATTATTGCATTAAGCAGTATGCTAAGAATAAACAGGGTAGGATGGGAAAATTACCTGCTCCGGTCCTGGCAGTCAGGACCTTAAAGGATAATGGGTGCAATTCTGTCTGCACAGTGGATCTCTCTCGCCCAGGGTGGGAATCTTGCTCTGCTTTTGGAAGGTCTTCCTTTGCTGAGGAGCTCCAACTCCACTCCAGCTATTTGAAACATGGGCAGTGAAAACACAACCCGTGAGTATAATTAGAAATATGTCCCAAGGGCCTTGTCGAAGGTGTGAAGTAAAGAGAGTGATGTGAACATCCCACTGAAAGCCACTCCACTTTTTAACTGAGTCTTGGTGTTAACTTCTCTGGGTTAGAAGATGAATATTCATGGCACATTGACTTCCCAAAATTACATCTGCCCATGGTTCATCTCAGCAGCCTGGAGCGAATTTTGAGGGAGGCGGATTATGAACTACCAAACGTCTTCTCCAATTTGTGATGCCGGTCGGAAAAACAGTTGCCCTGTGGTGATTTCGGATTTCTGTTATTGCAGTTGGCTGGATCCTCCGACATCTTGAACTGCTGAATTTACAGTCCCTCTAATCCCCTTGGGGGTTGCATTTCAGCTGTGCAACATGAGTTTCTACTAATCAAATTATTTTCAATTCATATTCTGTCTTTCAGGCCCTGAAGGAGGCTCATATAATTTGGGGTAGGGTAGGGGGGGAAATCATGGGACGTGAGTGGCGTTGTGGTCTAAACCACAGAGCCTAGGGCTTGCCGATCAGAAGGTCGGCGGTTCGAATCCCCATGACGGGGTGAGCTCCTGTTGCTCACTCCCTGCTCCTGCCAACCTTCAAAAGCACAACAAAGTACAAGTAGATAAATAGGTACCGCTCCGGCGGGAAGGTAAACGGGATTTCTGTGCACTATTCTGGTTCTCCAGAAGCGGCTTAGTCATGCTGGCCACATGACCCGGAAGCTGTACGCCGGTTCCCTCGGCCAATAAAGCAAGATGAGTGCCGCAACCCTAGAGTCGCCCGTGACTGGACCTAACAGTCAGGGGTCTTTTTTCCTTTACCTTTAGGGGCGAATAACACATAGTTGATTAAAATAATTGCTAAGGCTACTATCCTATACATGCTTGCCTGGGAATAAGCCTTCTTGAACTCAGTGGGACTTACTTTTGAGTAGAGATTCACAGGGTTCCATAGCTAGACTGTGAAACTGGTCATGGCTGACACATTGTTTGTGCTCCAATGATACAGTGTTGGTGTTGCCCCGGGCTTTCAGTCGGATTCTGAACACCTTTACTTGAAAGTAAGTTCAGCTAAGCTGAATGTGATTTACCCTCCAGATGTCCCAATTTTCCAGGGACAGTCCTGGAATTACAAAAGCCATCCTGGATTCTGATTTGAATGTCCCTATTTCCCCTGCCAGTGCTGCTACTTTCAAGCTCAGGGAAGAGGAGGAGAATAATCTACCAAAAAATTAAATAAAATTGGGATTGAGGGGTTTTCTCAGGACGATGGAGAGTGTGTGTGCTGTGTCCTGTTGGAGATCATTACAGACCAAGCATGGTGTTGTGGTTAAAGTGTCAGACTAGGACCTGGGAGACCAGGGTTCAAATCCCCACTCAGCCATGAAGTTCATTGAGTGACCTTGGGACAGTTACTGCCTCTCAGCCTAACATACTTCACAGGGTTGTTGTGGGGATTAAATGGGGAACTGGGAACATATTACGCCCCCTTTAAGCTCCTTGGAGAAAAAGGTGGGATATAAATGCAACAGATAAATAATAATGATCTTCAGACTTTTAGGACTCAAACTTGTAGAAAAAGCAGAGACATCACCTTGCCGACAAAGTTAAAGCTATAGTTAAAGCTATGGTTTTCCCAGTAGTGATGTATGGAAGTGAGAGCTGGACCATAAAGAAGGCTGATCGCCAAAGAATTGATGCTTTTGACTCTTGAGAGTCCCATGGTCTGCAAGAAGACCAAACCTATCCATTCTGAAGGAAATCAGCCCTGAGTGCTCACTGGAAGGACAGATCCTGAAGCTGAGGCTCCAATACTTTGGCCGCCTCATGAGAAGAGAAGACTCCCTGGAAAAGACCCTGATGTTGGGAAAGATGGAGGGCACAAGGAGAAGGGGACGACAGAGGATGAGATGGTTGGACAGTGTTTTCGAAGCTACCAGCATGAGTTTGACCAAACTGCGGGAGGCAGTGGAAGACAGGAGTGCCTGGCGTGCTTTGGTTCATGGGGTCACGAAGAGTCTGACACGACTAAACGACTAAACAAACAAAACAAAATTCTTCTAGAGTCTGTGACTCTTAAAGCAGGCTGGATCAAAGGTAGAGGTTCCACTCTTCAGGGGTGCAGCTAGCTACCAAAAGCCACTGCAGCCCCGTTGAAGCCTATCTTTGAGTTTTGCACCAACCTTCAAGCCTGCCTTGTCTGACTTTCAGCCCAAAGCTCCACTTGGAGCTCTCCAAGGTGCTGACCAATTTGCTTCTTGGATGCTGATCTCTGCTTTGCCTGATATTTCTTATCCGGACTCACCTTCTGCTTTGCCTGACCTTGCCTGACTGGAACCTGCCCTTTGCTTGACCTGACTCGGCTTCTTGGCTCTCCAACCAGTGCCGACATTATGCAACCTAGTTTTCTCCCTGGACTCTGTGTCCCTATCCAGAACCATCTGCCTGGGCTACAAGCCCATCCTGGGATAGAATAATAAATAATAATAACATTTTATTTATATCCCGCCCTCCCCAGCTGAAGCCAGGCTCAGATTAGCTAACAACAGTAAAGTAATACAGCATTCTAAAATCAATTCATTATAACATCAGTTCAAATCAAATTAATGGCAACCATTGGGCTAGAGTTCTGTGAGGATTACCAAAGGAGGGGGTCAGACTGTGCCTTGGCCAAAGGCCTAGTGAAACAGCTCTGTCTTTCAGACCCTGTAGAAAGATTTCAAGTCCCGCAGGGCCCTAGTCTCTTGTGACAGAGCATTCCACCAGATCGGGGCCACAGCCGAAAAAGCCCTGTCTCTGGTTGAGGCCAGCCTAACCTCCCTGTGACCCAGGACCTCCAAGATGTTTTTGTTTGAAGACCGTAAGGTCCTCCGTGGGACATACCAGGAGAGGCGGTCGTGTAGGTATGAGGGTCCTAGGCCGTATAGGGCTTTAAAGGTTAAAACCAGCACCTTAAACCTGATCCTGTACTCCACTGGGAGCCAGTGCAGATCCCCTCAGGTTTCCCCCTCATTCGGAAGAGTCCTGCAGGAATAGGATCCAGCCCCACCGATGCTAAATGTGTGGCCATTGGAGGCGCCCCCCAGCACACAAGTTGGTGCAGGGATGGCGTGGCCAAACTCACCCCCTCAAATCCAGGCATGGTGTTGGGCAATCGAGAATCAGCTTTTCTTTCTGGTTTCCTGGAGACAAAGCTGTTTCCACCACACAGCTGCCTGCCTCCACACCTCAGCGTGCAGCTTAGTTTACATGGCCCTCAACTCTTTAGCTCAAATCCACCCCCCTCTCCATTTTCATGCATTTGATTCCCCCGTGTGGCACCAATATGTGAAAACCAGGAATTAACACCGTTCTCTCTCCCCCGCGATGCTGATTTTCTTCTCAGTTCTCGCCATCCTATTCCATGCGCATCACACATGCTGGTTTGGGGTTTAAAACATTATTAAAACCATAGCAGCCAGGTGTCTCATTTGACAGCAAGATGCTTTAGCCCAGAGGTGACCCCGAGGCCCCAGGAGCTGAAAACATGAGCTTGCCGAAGACAAAACCGGAGGACTTAATCCCTGAAGCCGGGGACTATAATTGGCTTTTAGCTTAGCACCTGCTTGTTGAAAGGCAGGTCCTTTTGAGGTGCCTCGGAAACTGGGCACCTGTTGTTGTTGTTAAAGAGGAGAGCGGGAGAGATTCCTAAATGAAGGATGAATGCAGCGTAGGTCAGAGTGACACAAGATGAGGTTGGATGTGATGTGCAAATCACACACATAACGCGCAAACCATTCTCCTGGTTCACTGTGAAGTATTCAGGTCATAAATGCATAAGATGAGTGACATCTTTTATTTCTTATATCGTGTTTTATCGTATTACAATTTGAATTCAATAGAATCCAAGCGGCAAATGTTCTTCACAGATATGCCCTGGACCTCCGGAACAAACTCACAGACTGCTAGTGGTCTCCAGCCCATCGTTTGGGAACCCCTGATTTGAGAACATTTGGAGGGCTTTAAAGGAAAAGGTAAAGGGACCCCTGACCATTAGGTCCAGTCACAGACGACTCTGGGGTTGCGGAGCTCATCTCTCTTTACTGACCGAGGGAGCCGACGTACAGCTTCCGGGTCATGTGGCCAGCATGACTAAGCCGCTTCTGGCGAACCAGACCAGCACACGGAAACGCTGTTTACCTTCCCGCCAGAACGGTACCTATTTATCTACTTGCACTTTGACATGCTTTCGAACTGCTAGGTTGGCAGGAGCAGGGACCGAGCAACAGGCACTCACCCCGTCGCGGGGATTCAAACCGCTGACCTTCTGATCAGCAAACCCTAGGCTCTGTGGTTTAACCCACAGCGCCACCCATGTCCCCCTTTGAGGGCTTTAGAGGAGGACAATTCTCAGCTGGAAGCAAATTCTGCAGCTGTGAAGCCACCACAAAGGCGGCCCTGACTCGAACCACTCGGAGGAATGGGGCGTGCCTGTTTTCACTTAGAAGCACATTCTGCGGGTGTTTATATGCTCAGATTCTGCTTGCATGTTTCCCATAGGTATCTGGTTCATTACTACAATCACAGGTTGTGAACAAGATGTGTCTTGATGCAGCACGCTCTTTCAACGTTCTTAAGAAGTCTTCCATAGGTGCTATAAGCACAACAGAGACAAACCTTCTGGTTTTCATCCTATCTGTGCTGTATGTATTGATTGCCTCACCAACCTAAGACAAGAGCTGATTGCGCAATTGTCGAAAAGGGGGGGAATTCAGTGAATCAAGAAGAAGCTTTGACTGCATTCCAAATGCAAAAATTCACCTGCGTTAATTTCGGGTTTAGATCTTTTTCTCTCTCCCTGCAAACCAAACCCAATTTGGCTTTCCATTTTACACAAAATCTGAACCTCAAGAAAAATACAGCAGAATGCACATAACCTGTGATCGCTCGCCTCCTCTTTTTTTTTACTTCTAAAACAGGAAATGCACACAGAGCCAGATTCAAGTTTTGCTCAGAAATCGCCTGACAGTTGCTAAGTTTTTTGAAGGAGGGGGAAGAGGGTGCGGGGAGGGGGGAGGTTATATAAAAAGTTAGCATACAAGCTGCCATTGCACTTTTATAAACACACACATAAATGCTGCAGGGCAATAACACTAGTAATGTTAAATGGACCAGGCACAAAAGATATTATTTCAGCTTTGATGACTGCAGCAAGCTGTTAAGGCTGCTCTTGCCCATGACAATGACTGCAGATGCCGTTCTGTAACAGGCAGGCGGTATCAATATCTGATCACACTGAAAAGCCGCATTGAAAAAGAAACATCCTTGGGGCACTGATCAGGTCTTCTTCCTGTGTTTATCTCTTCCCATTTTAGTAAATCACAACTCACTTGGTCCACAGTCGAGGTTCTCTAAAAAGGGTGTGTGTGTGTGTCAGGGACTGGACTGAGGAAGAATGGTGGGGACCGTCGCCCCTTTTCCTGAACCTTCCTGAGGAGGGCCGGATTTAGGTTTGATGCGGCCTTAAGCTACTGAAGGTAATGGGGCCCTTTATAGGTCCATCTGTCCTTTGTCAACAACAAATTGTCGTTGTTTTTTGCGTTGAATATATGCTATATGGTAATTTATGGACCTAAGAGGTATCTAAATCCATTTGCATGTAACAAAATATGTATTTTATCAAAGTACTTGTTGAACTTATCTTATCTAAAGGTATCTCAAGCCATTTGCACATTTTGCCATGCAATCAGTCCATGCAGAATGTAGGCACCCTATATATAGAAATGAGCAAACCAGTGATATTTTAGGGAGCAGCCTACCAGGCGGGGCCCATTACTTACATCATAGGAGCCTACACAACACAAAACACTGTTGCTGTATGTAGGTTTTATTTTATTTCTTTTTTATCTTATATTTTGGAAATGTGCATCCAGTTTTTTCCCCCTTTAATTTTTTGGGGGGCTTCCAAGAGAGTGGGGCCCTAAGCTATAGCTTGTTTAGCTTATACGTAAATCCGCCACTGACTCAGTGTCTTTAGAAAGCATTCCTGAGCCCCTTCTCAGGACCAGGCGAGCGTTGAGAGTAGTGGAACAGAGAGCTCACAGGCAGAATGCACAGATCAGCCAGCGCATTGATGATGTAGAATAGGAGGGGGGGTGGGACTTTACTCGGAGCAACGCCATTATCTGAGAGTCGGTAACATCCGTTTCTCTCTGTTTTCCTTCTGTAACACTCTGCCAGATCCACAGCTACGATTCTCTTCCTTCTGCCTAAGGCATCCCCACTAAAACAGTGCATGGAAGAGAAAGGAAGGCAATTGGTTACTCAGACAATGGAGATTTAATGCCAGGTCTCACGAAGACAACTTTATGGAGTTTCCTCCATAATTCCAACCAGGCATCTCTCACGGGCAGCCTCGTGAGAGGTACAAATTAAACAGCTGGTTGTAATCATCAACTTTCGCAATATTTTGCCTACTGCCATAAGCGTTAAGTTCTTATGTTCGGCTGCATTTCTAATGAGCTCTTCTTTTTCTTTCTCTTTAAATAAAAATGCGGTGCTTGGAATCCCTGCGGAGATTGGGTTTTATTTTTCCTCTACAGCAGTTGCTCGAAATCTTTTCAAAAATAAGAGCCAAAAACCATGTGTGTCTCTGTGTTTGCATATTAAGGGATGCAACCTTTGAACTGAGAAAGGTTCCCCACCCCTGACCTCTATTTAAACTTGTAGGGAGTGTTTGTCTGTTTGTTTGTTTTTAAATGGATAGCATAATTTGTGAGTTTGGACCCATCATGCTGAAAACCTTGTGAAGCCACAGCAAAGCCAGCTTTTGGCCCTTCATCTTGACTGAAAATGGCGCCTTGCATCCTAACAGAGAGGCAGTTCCCAGAATTCATTGTGAAGAGGGGCTGGCTGTTTGGTTCAGGGGCGGCTAGGGGGCTGTTTAAACGACCCCCATGGGCCACGGGTTGCTGACCCCTGGTCTAGCTGCAACACTTTGTGCCAGCAGGAGCCTCCATACCAGGTCCAAGGATAGCCACACATAGAGCCCACTGCAGTAATCAAGTGTTGAAGTTACCAGTGTATGTATCGCCTGTCCAAGCTTGGCTGCAGTTGGCATCTCAGCCATAGCAGGAAAAAGGAACTGGTAGCCAAAGAAGAAGAAGAAGAAGAAGAAGAAGAAGAAGAAGAAGAAGAGGAGGAGGAGGAGGAGGAGGAGGAGGAGGAGGAGGAGGAGGAGGAGTTTGGATTTGATATCCCGCTTTATCACTATCTGGAGTATCAAAGCAGCTAACATTCTCCTTTCCCTTCTTCCCCCACAACAAACTGTGAGTTGAGTGGTGCTGAGAGACTTCAGAGAAGTGTGACTAGCCCAAGGTCACCCAGCAGCTGCACGTGGAGGAGTGGAGATGCGAACCCGGTTCACCAGATTACACTGGTACCTTGAGTTAAGAACTTAATTTGTTCTGGAGGTCCGTTCTTAACCTGAAACTGTTCTTAACCTGAAGCACCACTTTACCTAATGGGGCCTCCTGCTGCCGCCGAGCTGCCGGAGCACTGTTTCTGTTCTCATCCTGAAGCAAAGTTCTTTACCCGAGGTAATATTTCTGGGTTAGTGGAGTCTGTAACCTGAAGCGTCTGTAACCCGAGATACCACTGTACGAGTCTACCGCTCTTAATTACTACACCACACTGGCTCTCACTGAGTCTACCTGAGCCTCAAGCAACAAACTCCATACTTATTCCAAGCATTCCCAAACTCCATACTTGGGGGGGGGGCTTCTTTTAGGAGGGGTAAATTGCACACTGTTGCTTATATTTCCATCAAGGGAGCCTCTGGGTGCCTTGGAATGCTGTACAAGAGGCGCTGCTTTAAAAATTAAGGCAAACGATCCTGCAAAGCTATTTCAACAACCCGAGTCTGGGAACATAATGTTCATTCCTGGGCACAAACATTTTAAAAAGCCGTTTCTAGATTGTTTGAGTGAGAAGTGTTTTGTAGGGGAAAAGTCACCCTTTGTAATGTTTTGGAACGAGAAAGCCCAGGATGATGCAAGACCTTTTGCCCTGTTCTCTGTGTTATAGGGAAAGAAGGAACATAATTGGTTTGCGTGCGCATGCTTGCGTGTGTCTGTGAGAGCGCATTTAAAGCAGGAATTATCCACTAGCAATGTGAGAACAAGATTTCCAGGAGAGACACCAGTCTCACTTCACCAGCTAGCAAAGGCAGGGTGGTATGTCTAGAATGCAAAGCTTCCCTGAATTTGCTGGGACATACGGAATATATGCTGATAACAGCCATTTCCAGATATGAAAAATTATGCCCTTTGTTATGCTGGAAACGCAGTCAAATTTGGCAATCAGCTGTAGTCAAAAGGTGCAGGGAGGGAGGAAAAGGGAGGGAGTGTCTTGCTAGAGGAACTCTGCTCTTCAAAATCCTCCCTGCTGATAGAGACATGTCCGCCGATATTTTTGCCTGCAGGAACGCGAGTCACGCCATGTCTCCTTTCAATGGTGCTGAATTTTCAAACCTTTGCAAGCAACATTTGGGGGCCTTGTTCCAGTTTTTGAACCTGGAGGCACATGAATGGACAACAGCTGCAAACTCAAATCAAACCACACAAGGGCTTAGTAAAGGCAGCTCTAAAAGCAGCCGTAATGTCCATTTTCCTGCATAGGGTTTCGATGTAACGATGCTCTGGTGCTCCTGTTAATATATACCATTAAAGGGCATAAAGTTCCAATTTGTGCTATCAGATTGAACTTTGCATATTTACAACCACAGGGAGTTGCTCTGCTTCCGAGTATGTATTTCATCTGCCCGAGGTATCAGCTAGATGGAAGCTATATGCAATTTTATCTCTTGAATATTTTCTAAGTCCCTTTAAAGGTGTCTTATTATTAATGGTGCTGCCAAGCTTAGCAATTCGGCGACTCAGAATGTGGACCTCAGTGACATGGAATCGTAAGTTAAGATACAAGGCAAGTACTATGACTTCCAAAGTTATTCTCTGGCTCGGATTCTCAAACTGAGCCAGGGGAAAACTCAGCTCCTCTCGTCTGTCTGCCTGCCTACATGCCAGCACCATTCCTGCACACCCCACCTCTTTCACCTTATTGCTGCTCCATTCTATCACCCTCCCCAGCAATTTTTGGGAAATGGACCCTTCTGGACAGCATCGCTATGCCCACTCCTCTGACCCACGTTAAGAACTGAGATCTCTTGGGCAAAACTTGCCTTGGGATTTTAGAGTTGCCAAACAGACGTCCAAACATAGCAGGATGAACTCTGCAGCGCCAAAGAATATCACAGCCGTAAGGAGGGAGAGAGGGACGCAGGTGGCACTATGGGTTAAACCACAGAGTCTAGGACTTGCTGATCAGAAGGTCCCCGCAGCGGGGTGAGCTCCCGTTGCTTGGTCCCTGTTCCTGCCAACCTAGTAGTTCGAAAGCACAAAGTGCAAGTAGATAAATAGGTACCACTCCGGCGGGAAGGTAAATGGCGTTTCTGTGTGCTGCTCTGGTTCGCCAGAAGCGGCTTAGTCATGCTGGCCACATGACCCGGAAGCTGTACGCCGGCTCCCTTGGCCAATAAAGCGAGATGAGCACCGCAACCCCAGAGTCAGTCACGACTGGACCTAATGGTCAGGGGTCCCTTTACCTTTACCTTTAAGGAGGGAGAGAGGAATCCATTTCAATTGCCTCCAGTTTCTCCTTTTTCCAATTTTACGTTCAGCTATCTGCCTTTCCACACCACTTTGGAAAACACACCAGCATTTTCATGCAGCTTAGCATAATAAGGACATATCTGTATGCAGTTTCGACTAATTATTTTAATTGATCATTATATTGTGTTTCTTTAAATTTAAAAATGGTTTATTTGCCGCAGTATATATTTCAAACAATCTCATAATCTTGAAAACCGTAAAATAACACATCATGTGCTCCAATCTCATTAAAAGGAAAGAATACATTATATCTGCAACAATATGAAAGGTTAAAATGCAAGTATTACTATGTTACCCACCCCAAACACCCCCATGTTCCTCATTACCTGTGTATTCAATAAAATCGCCCCATACTGCATAGAAGTTATCGTTTTTCTTTTGGCCCCTTGCTACCTGCTGTTTCCGTGTTAGCTTTTCCAACAAAGCTGTTGATAATTTTATTGTTTTATCTTCTTTAGAAACTGATTGGAAGGGTCCCTCCTCAATCAAGTGGTGTAAATAATAATAATAATAATAATAATAATAATAATAATAATAATAAACATCTTCCTTAATAAAAATGCATGTTTGTACACATTATTTGGCTAGTGAACTGCGCTGCAACATTAGGAGAAGTGTCCACCTATTAAATAAATAAAGACACAAGGACACATGTATTCTAGGTTAATGGACTAAATAAGGCCACAACTTTATTGGTTACAGCATGTGAGTGGTATTGGCTTAGGCACTGGATCAAGCAATCTAATATATGACTCCACCCCGCTCAGTGGGGAGTCATCCGAAGGTTAACAACCAGTGGGAGGAGCTTGTTGATGCAAATACAACTGGAAGCTTCCCCTGATGTCACCGGGGGTCGTGCCATGGCCCTAGCCACCAGCAGGGCATTGGACAGGATCCACGACAGCTGGATTCCTTTAACGGAATACCCAACAAGGTGAAGGGTAGGTGATGGCCACAACCTGCCCTCCAGCACACAACACATATTCCAATGCCTAACCGCCAATACCCGAAAAGTTGTGATGATTTGCTACAAGGTAGGCGATAAACCAAGAGGCTGGTGCCAATTTGCCAAATGGATAACAATTCCTACCAGGCCCCCTGGTCAACCAAGGCAACCAACCAAGGTCCATAGCAAGGTCAGAAGCATAAATATATCCTAAAGGGAGAGTAGGCGGGTGATCCAATGACTTCTGGTAGCAGAATAATAATAATAATAATAATAATAATAATAATAAAAAAAAAATTTTATTTATACCCTGCCCTTCCCAGTTCAAAAACCGGGCTCAGGGTGGCTTACAACAAATTTAAAACACTTCATTATAAAAGCAGCATAAAACACACTATTAAAATGTGAATAACAATAAAATTCAAAAATCAATTTAGGGGAAATAAGCATTAGATAATCCCCAGGGCTAGCTGGCTGAATTGGTCCTACTTGGGCCAGCGAGGAGGCCAGGGGAGAATTAGCTGTGGGGTCTCAGAGCGGGTGATCTTCATAAAGGGGGAGGGGGAGGGGGAGGGACGGAAATAAAAGATCAGGGAAGGGAAATAAAAGAATGAGGGCACGGTGCTGCCCCAAGCCAGCCCTATTGGCTGGCTGATGGGCGTGGCGTGGCAGCCGGGTAACTGACGCAGGGGGCCGAATACGTCCCCCTGCTGACGCAGATACCGGCTCCCACTCACAACTCCTCCCCTCTGGAAGGAGGAGAGGCTTTCTCAACTCAGCCGCATTGTTGTTGTTTGATGTTGTTTAGTCGTTTCCGACTCTTCGCCAATGTCCAGCCGGCAAATCAATAGTCAAAACAGGCAGCGTTGTGCAGTGGTTGGAGCTTTGGACGGGAACCTGGGACGCTAGGGTTCAAATCCCCTCTCAGCCTAAAAGTGAACTGTGCCTGCTTTGTGGCCTTTGGGTGCTAGGTGAATTCCTCATTATTTTCTAGGGTTTTGGAAAACACACACTTGAATGCTTCTTGAGTAATTTGTAGTTTGATCCGATTCCTGTTTTAACTGATGTTTATTCTACCTTTAGATTTGATGCTTTTTTTAAAAAAGTGCACTGCCCAGAGAACTAACTGTTAGTGGGTGGTAAAAACAATGCTTGCAATAAATAAGAAAATATTTTCAGTAGTCAGCAGGGAAACGCACACAAGCACACACCATTGGGACTGTTAAGTGCCTGCTTTGGAAAGGATATGAGCCCGCCATGAGCTAAAATAAGCCATTTCTCTAGAGGGGATTTGTGTTTCTTGCCAAATGGAACGACCTCAGCCGGATCCAGCGATAAATTGCTTCTAGAAAAAGTCACAACAACCTCATAAAGAGCTTTGCGTGTGCATTCCCAGTTGTGTAGGAAGACACTGATTGGCAGTTTTGAGAAAATACAGAACACGGAAGCCTCCTCTGGGGAGCTCCTATTCCAGGAGAGCCATGTTAACGACGAATTAAGAGATGGAGAAGTTCTAATGGATTCTAAGTTTGGGCTCCGTCCTGGTGATCTACTGGAGAGAAACTGTCTGTGTGTGTGTGTGCAGAGAGGGCCATGGTTGACCTCTGCAGCAGGAAGCCAACAACTGGGTGACTCAGTTAATAAATAATAATAATAATAATAATAATAATAATAATAATAATAATAATATTTTATTTATACCTCGCCCTCCTCAGGGCAGCTAAAACCAAATAGATAATACATTAAAAACACAAAATCAAACAATTAGTTTAAAATACAATTTAAATCATATTTAAAATCAAACTAAAATTAAGTTGTTGTTGTTGTTTAGTCGTTTAGTCGTGTCCGACTCTTCGTGACCCCATGGACCAGAGCACGCCAGGCACTCCTGTCTTCCACTGCCTCCCGCAGTTTGGTCAAAATTAAGTGGGAACCCACAAATCATAACCGTAGGGGTAAGGAATTAAAAGGCCACACGTGCTGGTCCCATATGGGCCGATGCAAAAAGCCAAGGAGGCCACTTACACAGGGTCCCATAGAAAGAAGGGGGTCAGTCTAGGCCCACACCAAAGGCCTGGTGGAACAGCTCCGTCTTGCAGGCCCTGTGGAAAGATGTCAAACCCCGCAGGGCCCTGGTCTCTTGTGACAGAGTGTTCCACCAGGCTGGGGCCAGGGCTGAAAAGTTGTGCCTTTTGTTGTCTCTCTGTCCCGCCCTCTCTTTAAGAGAACTCCATGGTGTCGTGTGTTTGCAAAGCAACATTCCATCCTCTTCCTCCTGCTCCTCGTTCTTTCTCGGGGAAGTGCCATAGCTCAGTGGCAAAGGATCTGCTTGTCAGGAGCTCGTCCTACTCTCGAGTAGGACCCTGGCAGAGACACATGCCCGACTGGCATGTTCTCTCCCTCCTGGTTGATTGTTCGGGAGCTTCAAAAGCTTTTTTCTGCCCAAACATCACGGCGACCGATGCCAACAGACATCGGCACACTTAGGGATCCGCAGAGTCTTTGCAGCTTGCGTAACAGACTTCAGCAACTCAGCATTTTTGCTAATCTACTTTATTTACATATAAACACGCACAGAGCACTGCAGCATGGCTCCCTCTCACTCTAGTATCAGACAGCAAAGAGAGAAAGAACAAAGGACAATAGTCCCACTTCACGGAACACAGAAGAAGAAGAAGAAGAAGAAGAAGAAGAAGAAGAAGAAGAAGAAGAAGAAGAAGAAGAAGAAGAAAAGTTTGGATTTGATATCCCGCCTTTCACTCCCTTTAAGGAGTCTTAAAGCGGCTAACATTCTCCTTTCCCTTCCTCCCCCACAACAAACACTCTGTGAGGAGAGTGGGGCTGAGAGACTTCAAAGAAGTGTGACTGGCCCAAGGTCACCCAGCAGCTGCATGTGGAGGAGCGGAGACGCGAACCCAGTTCCCCAGATTACGAGTCTACAGCTCTTAACCACTACACCACACTGGCTCTCACAAACATCCTGTCTCCATCATTTCCCACACTGCGGAGTCAAAACATACACTGTCATGTGATAGACAACAATCCCATGACTGCAATCATGGAGCTGGAATTCTAACACTGCTTTGCATACAGAAGGGCCCAGGTTCCATCCCTGGCACCTCTAGGTATGGCCGGGAGTGTCCCCTTGTCCGAAACCCTGGAGAACTGCTGCCAGTCAGTGTAGACAATACAGACCTAGATGGACCAAGGATCTAACTCCGTAGAAAGCAACCTCCCATGTTTACACCTCTCCTACCTGGGGCTTCCTTCTGAACCCTCCAGGACCTGCAGCTACCGAGCTTTTTACTGAAAGAATTTGGCCCAATGTGTGCACTGCTGCTGAGTGTCACTGTCCGGTCTACAGGCGATGGAAGTCCCGGCTGAGGATGTCGAGACCGGGGGCAAGATGGCAGGGTGGGAGCAGGAACGAGAGTCCAGAAGTCAGGGGTCCGAGGGTCAGGAAGCAGGGAGTCACGAAGTCAAGGGTCTGAGGGTCGAGAAGCAAGGAGTCAAGGAGCCGAGGTCCAAGGATCAGGAAGCAAGAAGCCAAATGCAGCAAGGCAGGAAACGTGTTGCTGTGGCAAAGAGCCAAATGGAAATGCTTCTTCGTTTCTGTTTGCCACTGTGCAGTTGCTTAGAGTCACAAGACTCTGTTTACATTCCAGAGACATTCCAGGCTGTTGGAAGTCTCATGGAAGACAGGAGACGGATGTGATGTTTACTGATTTCCTGTTCCTTTGTTTGTTTCATTTGCTCTCTGTCTTTCACAGAGAGAGGATGTGTTTTTCTTTGCTGTCTGCATAGCTAGAAAAGAAAGCATAGCATGTAGCTCACACTATCTCATCCTTCCGCATGCTGCTGGAAACTCTCCTGAATGGGGGGATGTGACTGGAGCCTTATCAGAGGCTCAGGTCGTCAATCACATAGGAGGCGATTCTGGAGGACTCGGCCGGAGGAGGATGAGCTTTATCAGCTTGGCTGAGCGAAGATCCCAACAATGCTGACCTTATATCCCTTCCCGGCTCTTGCCACCAGGTGCAGTAAGTTACCAAGTGGCCTCACCTGTGTGGCTGCGTCTTGCTTCTCCAGAACAAACTTAGGAAGGCCCCAGTCGTGCGAAGCCCTACTGGTCACAGGGCCTGGCTCCTGCACGCACTCCTGACACTGAGCTAGATGGGCATGTTAGTATTTGTGCTGGTTCCGTATTTGTTAGGAAATGCACTTTGCGTTTTGCAAAGAACTGGGGGAAGAGAAAACCCATGTGATGTAATGTAACAGCTGCAAAATCTTGTGACTCCGATTAAGGTCACAGAAATGGATAGCTCCCTTTAAAAGTGATCATGGGTAGTGATAGGATGGGTGGGAAATTGGCTGGTTGTTTTGACGAGTGTGAAAACTCCAAGCACATGCGGCCCAGAGGAGTTGGTGAGGACCGAGCTACAATTCATGGACTACTTCAAGGGAGTTTTAGAATCAAGAATCAAGATGAGCCTCTCTTGGGCTCAAGGGAGTGAAACACATTGCATTGGACTTAATATACAGTGGTACCTCGGTTCTCAAACTTAATCTGTTCCAGAAGTCCGTTCCAAAACCAAAGCGTTCCAAAACCAAGGCATGCTTTCCCATAGAAAGGAATGCAAAAGGGATTAATCCGTTCCAGACTTTTAAAAACAACCCCTGAAACAGCCATTTAGCATGAATTTTACTATCTAACGAGACCATTGATCCATAAAATGAAAGCAATAAACAATGTACTGCAGTCACACCATCAATCAATCAATCAGTAGCTGAACTGGGTTCCACACAGTCACAAGAACGAAACAAAAAAGAGCCACAAAAATGCAAAATAAATAGCAAAAACAGACCTTAGCATAACACGCAAAATGGAAGTGTGGCACTCAAATTGGAAGCATAACACTCAAAATGGAGCATGTTTGGCTTTCAAGAAAAGTTCGCAAACCAAAACACTAACTACCAAGTTTGCAGTGTTTGGGTTCCAAGTTGTTTGAGTACCAAGGCGTTTGAGAACCAAGGTACCACTGTATATGTATGATTTTGCTTGTAATAGTTGCTGCCCTTCTTCAAAGTCTGGGGTGTGGAGTCTACTTCATCACTAGGGCTTCAATGGTGAAATCTGCATGACTCAGAAAATAGCCAACAGGACTCAAGGGACTGACTCAGTATATGGCAGCTTTCTGTGTTCTTCTTTCTCCTCCTTGGTCCTCAAGCATTTAACAAGTATAAAACCAATTACAGATAAATATAAACGCATGTAACTGAAGTACACAATCAAACCGTTCCATTGAAATGTTAACAATAAATCTGCAATGAAAATGTGCTATGAAACAAGCTTATTTAAACAGCGCAACAATCAAAGAGGCCATTAAAAAAAATTAATACAGGAGGTACAGGGAATGCTGATCAAGAAATATCTTGCCTAGTGCAGATAGAAATGAAAGGCTTAAGGGTTTCATTCAGCGTTAGTCCTGCTCAGAGCAGATCCATTGAAATCAATGGGCACCTTAGATAAATTAATTTCAGTCCGTATAGTTAAAGCTATGGTTTTCCCAGTAGTGATGTACGGAAGTGAGAGCTGGACCATAAAGAAGGCTGATCGCCAATGAATGCTTTTGAATTCTGGTGCTGGAGGAGACTCTTGAGAGTCCCATGGACTGTAAGAAGATCAAACCTATCCATTCTGAGGGAAATCAGCCCTGAGAGCTCACAGGAAGGACAGATCCTGAAGCTGAGGCTCCAGTACTTTGGCCACCTCATGAGAAGAGAAGACTCCCTGGAAAAGACCCTGATGTTGGGAAAGATGGAGGGCACAAGGAGAAGGGGGCGACAGAGGACGAGATGGTTGGACAGTGTTGTCGAAGCTACCAGCATGAGTTTGACCAAACTGCGGGAGGCAGTGGAAGACAGGAGTGCCTGGCATGCTCTGGTCCATGGGGTCACGAAGAGTCGGACACGACTAAACGACTAAACAACAACAACAATCACAAGTTTTACACTGTCCGGTGAGTCCAAGTCTTCAAGCAAGAGTGAAAAGTGCCTTGCTGGAGCAGATATCAGTCCACCTTAATTCAGCATCCTTTGCAAGAACCACAGCAACCAGCAGGAAGTTCACAGACAAACAAATTGCCAGCCAATTGCATCCTTACCCAGGCATTGTGTACCAGTGGCCTTCCTGATAATGCTGGACTCCGACTCCAATCAGCCCCAGCCAAGCATGGCCAGTAGACAGGATTCATGGGAGTTGTAGTCCAATAACATTGGGGGGCCCATAGCTTGTATAATTATGTTTTATTGAATTCATCCATTCAGCACCCTGCGGGATCCATCTTTCTCCCACAAAAGAATTATGAGGCTTTGGCACTCTAGAGTCCGTGGCACAAATGGGATTAATCTACTGCAGCAAGACTAACAATCTGAAATGAATAAATCTTGTTTTATTTTTATTTATTTATTTTGCACTATGAAAGTTGCATTTTTGGAATTCAGGAGCACAAGGGACCTTAAACCGGGTTGACAAAACGTATTTCTCCATGAAGTTTGCTTGGCTCACAGATTTATCTCCCCTAAGTAGAGATGGTGTCAAACTTGATAGATGGCCGAGTGAAACAGCAGTGGCATTACAAAGCAAACTGGGTCAACATTGAGTCTTCCAAAAATTAGCCTTGGTACTATAATAAGGTCTCTAATGAAGTTGTTACGGGTTTATTATCAACCACGTGGAAGAAGAGTTTCCCCTTTGGCTGCTTAGAGAGTACCTTGACTGTTGACACGGGACAACAGCTGAGGGGTTGCCTAGACACCCAGGAAGGAGACGTTGAAGGCTTAATATCGGATATAAAGGTTGTATTTATAACAAAGAGAAGACCTGCAGCCTGTTCAACCAAATTTTGAAACCAAAGTCAGGTGGGATCTGGATAACTCTGTAGGGAGGGATGTTTCTGCCCCCCTGAACATGTTCACACCAGCAAATCTCAGTTCCAAAGCAGATTATGGGGTGCAGGATACGTCACATGAGCCTAAAATGTGCATCCCAACCAGCTATGCAGGGTTCAGCAGGCCAAAAGAGCACTCATCCAAGCATAGCTGTCAACTTACAGATTGGAAAATAAGGGACCAGCAGCCAAAATAAGGGATTTTCTGAACACAGGTATGTTCAACTTCTGAGCCCCTCTGAGCCAAAGGCAGAAAACCCAGCCAGCAGCCAAACGAAGCCTCAAGCGGTGGTTCCCACAGCACAGCAACCCGGCAAAGGGGATGCAGCAAGGAAAACCACCGTCACCTCTCCACTGGGAAGTGCTGAGCAAAGGCAAGTCCCCAAGCAACGCGGCCGATTTGATTGGCACAAGGCATGCAAGCTCCACCCCCCAGTCGTTCTTAGACTCCTTATTGGGTGAGCAACGCAGCCAAGCAACACAGTTGGCGCCTCCCTCCTCCCTGGCCGGCAGGGAGGGAGAGAGAGGAGCTGCTTCCTTTGAAACCTGGGAAATTTAAGGGACATCAACAATAAGGGACAGCAGTGGGACACAGTGTTGGGATAAGGGAGTTTCCCGCCAAATAAGGGACGGTTGACAGCTATGCATCCAAGCCAGGAGTAGAAAGTAGCCAGAGAATAGGGATAGGTAGATATGCTTGTTTCTCCCATTCACATTTTCCCAATTTTAAATTTACTTTCCCACATTTCCACAGCATCTGTGATTTACTTTTACTACTTTTAAAAAACTTGGTTGTGAGAATTTATGAGCATTTTAGTGCAAACTTCTCCCAATATGCACATTCGTGTGCAATTTCCCAAATATCCATTTTTGTATATTATTGTATACTATTCACTACTATATGCCTGTTGTCTTTGTCCATGGAGTTTTCTTGGCAGGGATACTGCCGTGGTTTGCCGGTTCCTGCACCAGGTGGATCACGTTTAGTCAAAACTCTCTCACAGACCGAAGAGAAAGGGGAGGGTTTTCAGTCCCGAATTTACAATTATACTATGAGGCTTCATGCCTGTGTTGGATTAAAGAATGGATAGTACTGGATAATACTGATTTATTGGACTTAGAGGGATTTAATGCTAGATTTGGATGGCATGCATACCTATGGCACGATAAAGAAAAGGTCCACAAGGGTTTTTCCAATCATATCATTAGAGGGGCGTTGTTAGAGGTATGGAATAGAAGTAAGAGACTGATTGAAAAGGACACCCCTTGGTGGCTATCACCAATTAACATCTTAACAATTAAAAAACTAAATATGGAAAGCCAAAGATGGACCTACGAAGATCTCTTGGTAAATTCAGACAAAGGATGGAAAATCAGACCCTATGAAGAGATAAAGGATAAATTAACGGGATGGTTACAGTTCCACCAAATTAATGCCATATGGAATGAACACAAAAAAGTAGGAATGAATGAGAAAAAATCCAAATACCAGGTAGAGATAATAGAAGGGAACACCAAACTCTTATCCAAAATGTATAATCAATTATTAGAATGGGACACCATGGATGAACAGGTGAAAGAGGTCATGATTAGATGGGCCATAGATTTGGGATACAATCTGGACTACGACAGATGGGAAAAACTCTGGAATAAGGATATGAAATTCACAGCTTGTGTTGGACTCCGAGAAAATATGGATAAGATGATGTATCATTGGTACATCACCCCAGTGAAGTTGGCAAAGATGTATAAGACCGGGGACAAAACTTGCTGGAAATGTAAAAAGAAAGAGGGGGACTTCCACCATATGTGGTGGACGTGTGAAAAAGTAAAGAGGTTCTGGGGTCTTATCTATGACGAGTTAAAAAAGATTTTTAAATACACTTTCCCAAAAAAACCCCGAAGCCTTTCTCTTAGGAATGGTGGGAGATGAGATTAAGAAAGAGGACCAAACCCTGTTCCAATATGCAACAGTAGCAGCCAGGATACTGCTAGCGCAGAATTGGAAAACACCCAATATCCCAACAATTAGAGACTGGCAAACCAAACTAATTGAATATATAGACCTAGCAAGGATGACACAGAAGATCAGGTATCAGAAAAACCTTAAATTTATTAATGATTGGAACAAATTTATTTTATACATGGAAACGAACCTAGGAAACATTAAAATCACAGTAGGCGTAATATAAAACCCGCGATGTAGGGATAATGGTCGTAAAAAGACACTGCAGAAGATAACATTGAGATACAGTTCAAACTGTGGTGGGAGGAAGTCGGATTAAGGTATCAATACCCCTTAATGCTTTTTTGTGTGTGTAGTTATTTACGTTATATGTATTTTGTTGTTTTGTAATGTTTGTGGATTAGTTTTTTTTTAACACTTGCTGGAAAATAATAAAAATTATTTTTTTTAAAAAAAACAAAAAAAACAACAACTCTCCACTATGACCTGTCCGTCTTGGGTGGCCCTGCACGGCATAGCTCATAGCTTCTCTGAGTTATTCAAGCCCCTTCGCCACGACAAGGCAGTGATCCAGGAAGGGGAATTAAAAAATCTTTTGAGGAGGGTTTAAAGGGTTTAAAGAGGAGAGCACAAATTATGGTCTGAAACTCAACATCAAAAAACTAAGATCATGGCCACTGGTCCCATCAACTACTGGCAAATAGAAGGGAAAGAAATGGAGGTAGTGAGAGATTTTACTTTCTTGGGCTCCATGATCACTGCAGATGGTGACAGCAGTTATGAAATAAAAAGACACCTGCTTCTTGGGAGAAAAGCAATGAGAAACCTAGACAGCATCTTAAAAAGCAGAGACATCACCTTGCCAACAAAGGTCCATATAGTTAAAGCTATGGTTTTCCCAGTAGTGATGTATGGAAGTGAGAGCTGGACCATAAAGAAGGCTGATCACCGAAGAATGGATGCTTTCGAATTATAGTGCTGGAGGAGACTCTTGAGAGTCCCATGGACTGCAAGAAGATCAAACCTATCCATTCTTAAGGAAATCAGCCTGGAGTGCTCACTGGAAGGACAGATCCTGAAGCTGAGGCTCCAAGACTTTGGCCACCTCAGGAGAAGAGAAGACTCTCTATCATTTGCTCAGGCTCCGCCTACAATTGCTCTCCCTGCTTCCTGCCCCACTGGTCCCAATGAGCACCAGGCATTGTTGCAAGTGTGAGAGCCAGTTTGGTGCAGCAGTTATCGTGTCGGACTAGGACCCACGAAACCAGGATTCAAATCCCCGCTCTGTCATGAAGCTCACTGGGTGACCTTGGCCCAGTCTCTCTCTCTCTCAGGCTAGCCTACCCCCCAGGGTTGTTGGGGGATTAAATGAGGAGAGGCAGAACCATGAATGCTAGACTGAGGTCCCTGGAGAAAAGGGTGGGATATAAACACAGCAAACAAACATTAAAATAAAATAGTAAGTGAGACGCTTAGGCAAATGGGAGCCCATTATTCAGGTGAGATGGCCAAAATTATCCCTACTGACTCATAACCCTTCCGCTTCAAGGGCTGGTAATGGGGTGGGATCCTGCTCCAATATCACCACAATTGCCCAGCGACCTGTTTGCATCCTGCAAGATCCAATTGTGTGTTAATGCTGTCACCTAGTGGTCGGCTAGTGAGATGAACCAAGAACGCAGAGGTGGAAAGCAGGGATGCTGTTAACCTTCACTATAAGGCAGGGGTAGGGAACCCTTTGCAGTCCAAGGGCCACATTCTGTTCTGGGCATCCTCCTGGGGGCCACATTCAAGCGGCGGGCAGGGTCAGGGTCAAAAAAGTGTGCAGGGCAATGAGTGCAGATCCCACCTTTGCAGAGCAGCTCATCAATCCCAATCTCAGCGTTGAAGGACACATTCCAGATTGCTCAAGAATGCTGCATAGCAGAAGTAAAGGACACATGGACGGTTAAGTCCAGTCAAAGGCAACTATGGGGTGCGGCACTCATCTCGCTTTCAGGCTGAGGGAGCCGGCGTTCATCCACCGACAGCTTTCCGGGTCATGTTGCCAACAGGACTAAACCACTTCCGGCACAACGGAACACCGTGATGGAAACCAGAGCGCACGGAAACACCGTTTAACTTCCCACCGCAGCTGCACCTATTTATGTACTTGCACTGGCGAGTTTTCGAACTGCTAAGTTGGCAGAAGCTGGGACAGAGCAATGGCTTTCTCCTGATTGAAGTGCAGGGTGTTTGAGGACCAGGACATTTGCAGGGAAACCGAAATGCTTGTTTACAGAGCTATTGCACTACCAACCTTACTGTACGCTTGTGAAACATGGACCACTTATAAACGCCATCTCCAACTCCTCAAAAGTTTCCATCAATGGTGTCTCTGAAAAATTTTACACATCACTTGGGAAGACAGGCAAACTAATGTCAGTGTACTGGAAGAGGCAAAGATCAACATCATTGGACTGGTCATGTTGTGCGGACGCCTGATTATCGTCTTCCAAAGCAACTACTCTATTCCGAACTTAAAAATGGAAACCGTAACGCTGGTGGTCAACAAAAGAGGTTTAAAGACAGTCTCAAAGCAAATTTTAAAAAATGTAGTATAAACTCCAACAATTGGGAAACACTGGCCTCCCTGCGAGCGCTCCAGTTGGAGAACAGCCTTTACCAAAGGTGTCATGGGCTTTGAAGACCCTCCAACTCAGGATGGAAGGGAGAAATGTGCTAGGAGGAAGGCACACTTGGCAAATCAACACCGTGATCAGCTCCTGCCCAGAAACCAGTGTCCCCACTGTGGAAGGACGTGTGGATCTAGAATTGGCCTCCATAGTCATTTACGGACTCATTGTTAAAACCATGTTTAGGGAAGACAATCTTACTCGGCTACAAGGGATCGCCAAAGAAGAAACCAGGTGAGGGTAGACGATGGGTCTCAAAGCCTCGTTGAGTGAGAGACTTGTCCTGCATAGGAAGATGGCGGATGAGACCAACAGTGGGTTCAACAGTCAAGAAGGTGGTCTCCGCATGTGCTGTAGAGGGAAGTGAGGGTCAAGAGGGGCTCACCCACTTGGAAAGGTAGCATGGGGGTTGTGGCGATCACACAGGGTCCCTGGACGTTTAACGGTCTATTGATGCCTGTGCCACCACTGTGATCGCTTCCCTGCCGCCACCAACCAGTTAGGTAAAGGTAAAGGGACCCCTGACCATTAGGTCCAGTTGTGGCTGACTTTGGGGTTGCGGCGCTCATCTCGCTTTATTGGCCGAGGGAGCCGGCGTACAGCTTCCAGGTCATGTGGCCAGCACGACTAAGCCGCTTCTGGCAAACCAGAGCAGTGCACGGAAATGCTGTTTACCTTCCCGCTGGAGCAGTACCTATTTATCTACTTGCACTTTGACGTACTTTCAAACTGCTAGGTTGGCAGGAGCAGGGACCGAGCAACGGGAGCTCACCCCGTTACTGGGATTCGAACCACTGATCGGCAAATCCTAGGCTCTGTGGTTTAACCCATAGCACCACCCGCATCCCTACCAACCAGTTACTCTCTGGTAAAACACTGAGTCCAGTCAGCTGTTAAAAGTGAACCAAAAACCAATTTATTTTACAAACATTAACAAGTTTATGGTTTCTCAGATGATATTCCTGTCAGTATCTTAACTGTAGTTTCTTTACCGGCCTAGACCTTCCTAATACCTTCTGACTGATTATCTCAACTGTCTGACTGACTCCTCTTAACAAATTCTCTCACACCAGACTAGCCCAACCCACAGACTTATCTTCCCTCTCTCTTCTAACTCCAGACTGTCTTCTCAACCACTCTAACTTCTCTTAACAATTTCTCTCTGTGCTTAAGCCTTATACACAGTTAACTCTGCCCCCTGGGTTCCCATTGGTTAGTCATTTTACAATTAGTTAACCCGTTCCCTATGAACCCAGTATGATGTCACACACATAGGAGGGCAAACGCCACACTGGGAGACCAGGATTTTTGTTGGGGGGGCAGGCTTTTGTGAGGAGGGGGCAGAACCTCAGTCTTGTTTAAATTTGTATTGATTTTGATTGTTTTAGAAATCATAGAATCATAGAATCATAGAGTTGGAATAGACCACAAGGGCCATCGAGTCCAACCCCCTGCCAAGCAGGAAACACCATCAGAACACTCCTGACATATGGTTGTCAAGCCTCTGCTTAAAGACCTCCAAAGAAGGAGACTCCACCACACTCCTTGGCAGCAAATTCCACTGTCGAACAGCTCTTACTGTCAGGAAGTTCTTCCTAATGTTTAGGTGGAATCTTCTTTCTTGTAGTTTGGATCCATTGCTCCATGTCCGCTTCTCTGGAGCAGCAGAAAACAACCTTTCTCCCTCCTCTATATGACATCCTTTTATATATTTGAACATGGCTATCATATCACAAATGTTACAAATGTTTGTAAAGCAAAACAAAACAACCAGAAGCTTTTCTTTTGGGAATTACAGGGACAGAACTACCGAAACTGTATATAAACTTATTCATGTATGTGACTAGAGTGGCAAGAATGTTACTCGCCCCAAACGGAAAGAAGCAGAAGTCCCAGCAAAGGAAGCGTGGATACAAAAACTTGTGGAATGTGTAGAAATGGAGAAACTTTTTAAATAAAAGAATGGGAATGGTTTATTGAATATTTACAGATAGATTGTAAACAGATAAAAAAAAATTGGCAGGATTATTGTAATAACCTGCAGTTTTATAAGAGTATATATTTAAAGTAGATGAATAAATGAGCGGATTAAGTTAATTTGGAATGTGCAGAAGATATTAAAAATAAAGGAACCGCAGAAAGAGGGGGGAGGAAGTCAAGTTCTGAAATGTTAAAATGATTGTAAAATTAGTGAAACATATAAACCTGAAAAGCATAAAGAAAAAAAAGAAAAATATTTTGATTTAGGGAGGCAACCGCCCCCTGCCCCCCCCGGCTGCACCCATGGAAGGTAGTCCAACTAAGAGAATGAAGGTAAAGTCATCCTAAACCTCTGCTGCCTTACGGCATATCTTCCTGAGAAGAAACGACTCGGGAGTTTACAAAGCCCATAGGCGCCGACTCCATGGGGCCTGAGGGGGCCCGAGCCCCCTCAAAAATTTTATTGGGGGGGCTCTGCCCCCCCAATAATTTAAGAAAATTATTGGGCGCACGCAGCGGAAACGTCCTCCGCCGGTGACGTCACCCGGGCCTTGCAGAAAAGGCGCTGCGGGAGTTGCCGCCGCGGCGGCGGGGCCGCTGCAGAAGGGTGAGTGGCGAGGGCGGGATGGGGCCGCGTGCTCCTTTCCTCGGCTGCCCTCGTCGCGCGCCTTGGCTCCCGCGGCCGGCAAGGGGAGCCCGGGCCGCGCGCGGCTGCTGCTGCCGCCGCCACCTCTCCTGGGGGCGCCGCCTCCCCGGGCGGGAACGCTGCGGGTGCGCGAGGGAGGAGGGCGGCCTCCGGGGGCTGGGAGAGCCGGGCTGCCGTGGCCGAGAGGGCTGCTCTGCCAGGCGCCGCTGACATTGGAACTTAGAAAACTTCCCGGGGCAGGACCCCGGTATGGGCCCCCCCAATATTTTTTTATAAGTCGGCGCCCCTGAAAGCATCTGATAGGCATTGCAGCCTCCATCTTTCTCCCCTCTGCCCTCAGCCTCCTTCCTAGCGTTTGGCTGGGTCCAGGGCCGGATTTAGGTTTGATGAGGCCTTAAGCTCAAATTGTTGCTGTTTTTTGTGTGTTGAATATATGCTATATGTTAATTTATGGACCTACTAGGTATCTAAAGCCATTCGCACATAACAAAATATGTATTTTATCAAAGTAATTGTTTAACTGAAATACAATTAACAAGAAGGATATTAATAGTGAAATAATTATTAAGTCTAACTTAAAATGATTTTTTATTCATAACAAACTAAATAATGCAAACACTTTGGCAATAACAAAAGTTCCTTTCGGAACACAATTTGCAAAGACTCATAATCTAGTCTCTAGACACTTGGTATAACATCAAATATTAATAATAGGTGTAAACATATGATGCAAACCACTAATAATTATAAAACGCAGAATGTAGGCACCCTATATAGAGAAATGAGCAAACCAGCGATATTTTAGGGAGCAGGCTAGCAGGAGGGGCCCATGACTTACATCCTAGGAGCCGACACAACACAAAACACTGTTGCTTTATGTTGGTTTTATTTTATGTACTTTTTTACGTTATATTTTGGAAATGTACGTCGTTTTTCCCCTCCTTTAATTTTTTTGGGGGTCCCCAAGAGAGTGGGGCCCTAAGCTATAGCTTCTTTAGCTTCTTCTTCTTCTTCTTTGGCGATCCCGTGTAGCCGAGTAAGATTGTCTTCCATAAACACAGTTTTAACATTGAGTCAGTAAGTGACTGTGAAGGCCAATTCTGGATCCACGTCCTTCCACAGTGGGGACATTGGTTTCCGGGCGGGGGTTGATCACGGTGTGGATTTGCCAAGCGTGACTTCCTCTTAGACCAGGGGTCAGCAAACTTTTCCAAAGGGGGCCAGTCCACTGTTCCCCAGACCTTGTGGGGGGCCAGACTATATTTTGGAAAGAAAAAAAAAGTGAACAAATTCCTATGCCCCACAAATAACCCAGAGATGCATTTTAATTAAAAGGACACATTCTACTCGTGTAAAAACACGCTGATTCCCGGACCGTCCGCGGGCCGGATTTAGAAGGCGATTGGGCTGGATCCGGCCCCCGGGCCTTCGTTTGCCTACCCATGTCTTTGTTGTTGTTGTTTAGTCGTTTAGTCGTGTCCGACTCTTCGTGACCCCATGGACCAGAGCACGCCAGGCACCTCTGTCCTCCACTACTTCCCGCAGTTTGGTCAAAACCCATGTCTTAGCACGTTTCTTCCTTGCGTCCTGAGTTCGAGTGTCTTCAAAGCCCATGACACCTTTGGAAAAGGCTGTTCTCCAACTGGAGCGCTCGCAGGCAAATCCGGCACTAGCTGGGTCCCTCCGAAGTGCCCGGCGCGCCGAACACCTTGCCTTGCGCGCTTACCTGTGCGCGCCCAGGTGAGTTGCCTCGCCTCGCCGGGAGCCTTGCCCCCGCAGGAGCGGCAGGGGGCGCTGCGAACGCTCTCCGGGCCAAGATTCCATCGCCACGGCAACCTGCCAACGGCAACGCAACAGCCGGGTTGCAGATGGAGACCTGGAAGCTGTGCAGCTGCAGTTCGCCAGGCGCACAAAACAAAGGCGTTCTCTCTTTCTCCCTTTCTCCCTGTCCTTAAACTGAACCAGCAAACGCAGATCTCCCTTTTTTTGCATGCTCTGGGAGCTTTGCAATGGAAGCCTCTTTCCTGGAAGAGGTGGCTGCCTCCTTGGTGAGAGAATTTCTCAGCAAAAAGGTAAAGGATAATAAAAATAAAGAGCTTTGCGATCTGCCTTGGAGAGCACTGCATGCGCGCTTTACGATGCTTTGGGAAGGGGAAAAAATAGCAATGCATTTTGTTAAGCTTAAAACGTTCTTTCTGCTTTCCCCAAATTTTGCTGGGAATTGGGGAAATTAGTGCTTTTGTGTGTGTGTGTGTGTGTGTGTGTGTGTGTGTGTGTGTACATATATATATATAAACATATATGAGAATGACTTTGATTCAGGCTGCAACAACAAGCTCTCTGCCACCCACCACGAGGACTACATTTCCCAGAATGCACTTGGGATTCCCATGAACGCGGAAGCAGAAACATGAGTTTTTTCCACCCAATTTGATACGAAAAGGCTGTCCAAATGTTAAAACAGAGAGTAGATTGTGTTGAACACACAGAGAGAGGAAAAAAGCTCGAGCAATGAAGCTGTGCTAGTGATTATTCTGTTTAAAAATAACATTTTTTAAAAATGGAGGGGAGAAAGGGATTGAGAGCTCCCGGGTAGGAGGTGCTATTAAAAGCCATCTATTTGGCCGCTTCTAGCATTTTATCCATTAAAAGCTGCAGAGTGGTGAGAAAAAAGAGAAAGAATTTCCAATATTAAAAATGCATGTCTGCTTTTGTGACCCATATCCATTTCACACATCTAATCCAAGCCTGGATTATTTATCTTATTTGTTAGTTTCACAGAATCATAGAATTGCCGTGTGGGAAGCGACTCATCTAGTCCAATGCTCTGCATCCTTTGTTTATGTTTGTTTAGGCATTTATTTACATGCTTGGCCGCCACTTCATATCATCGGGGGCAGCTTGCAAGCTCAATAAAAAATTATATATTGCAACTTGGGGGGGGGGGGCAAACAAACAGAACTGATACAATGCAAATGAAATCATATAACTTTTTAAAATGGTTTTTAAAAACACACACAAAAAACCCAAACAAACTCAAAAGTTACAATACAGTGGTGCCTCGCAAAACGAAATTATTTCGTTCCGCGAGTTTTGTCGTCTTGCGATTTTTTTTCGTCTTGCGAAGCACGGTGTCGGAAAAGTTTTGGAAAAGCTTCAAAAATCACCAAAGTCTTCAAAAACCTCAAAAAAGGCTTCCACACCGCGTGCTATGAGTTGCTCCTCGAAGTCAAGTCGCAACTGTCTTAACGGTTTTAAGAAAAAGGAAACAAACTTGCAAGACGTTTCCGTCTTGCGAAGCAAGCCCATAGGGAAAATCATCTTGCGAAGCAACTCAAAAAACCAAAAACCCTTTCGTCTTGCGAGTTTTCCGTCTTGCGAGGCATTCGTCTTGCGAGGCACCACTGTACAGCTTTGTCACCTGCCATAATGTCACAGTTTTAAAGAAACTGAAGCCTGGGGGGGAAATGGTTTTGCTGTCAGCCTTGCAAAGTTATATGATTTCATTTGCATTGTATCAGTTCTGTTTGTTTGTTTTCCCCCACCACAAGTTGCAAAGCAGCTTAACCTTATCGCTTCAATACGGTTCCTGTACTTCCTCAGGATCCAGCCCTGGTGAGGATCCTGACTCGCTGGAGAAGCATAGGGATGTAAACACCCGCAACCTCTCCTCCAAACAGGGTGGATAAAAATCAGTGATTTAAAAAATAAATAATTTTTTAAAAAATTGATTTTTTTTATTTAAATCGGATTTTTTAAAAAAATTTAAATCAGATTTTTAAAATAAAATGCTTTTGGAGCATAAATCTTTCTAAAGATAGTTTTCTATTTAAGTTACATTCTAGTCCAAAGGCTAGTCATCAGGAAATAAGGATTTAAGTTTTTCATGTTTGCTAAAACTCAGTCTAAGTTTTTTTAAAAAAATATTTAACCACATCAGTTAACAAACATGGATACATATGCTATAATGTTATTGCTTTAGTTAAATAAATTGCTTAAATGGTGATTAAGGAAATGATTAATTTTCTCCTTGCAATAAAGTACAGCAGAAAAGTTGTCCAAATATAAACAGGTAACTTATGAAACAATGATTTCATAATTATCTGTCTATGTATTTCTAATAGTATAACCAAATCAGTAATTTTCGATATAATTGTAAAAACTACTCTGAAAATTTATTATTCCAAAAAAATAAACCTTCCTCTGGTTGTAAATATTAAGATTATACCAGCAAGAATAAGTCTTTCTGTAAAACAAGTGATTTAAATCAAGTCTTATTGACTAGTGATTTAAATCGTGATTTAAATTGCTTTGATTTAAATCAAATCCACCCTGCTACCAAAACTCAAAATCTGCCCACAGACCCCAAAAGGTTGGCAACCTTTGCTTTATGCACAGAATCCTATTGCATGCCCCTATGCCAGGGACGCGGGTGGCGCTGTGGGTTAAACCACAGAGCCTAGGACTTGCCGATCAGAAGGTCGGCAGTTCGAACCCCCACGACGGGGTGAGCTCCCGTTGCTCGGTCCCAGCTCCTGCCAACCTAGCAGTTTGAAAGCACGTCAAAGTGCAAGTAGATAAATAGGTACGGCTCCGGCAGGAAGGTAAACGGCATTTCCGTGCGCTGGTCTGGTTCGCCAGAAGTGGCTTAGTCATGCTGGCCACATGACCCGGAAGCTGTACGCCAGCTCCCTCGGCCAATAAAGCAAGATGAGCGCCGCAAGCCCAGAGTCGGTCACGACTGGACCTAATGCTCAGGGGTCCCTTTACACCTTTATGTGCTATGCCAACTTCACCGGATAGTATTTTTCTGTAGGAACTTTATCGACAAGTTGTCCTGAACTGTTAAGACAGGATGGGGAGAGGTCTGTATCCTGTACAGCTTCACATCCATCCTCTCTCTTCCCTCTGCAGTGCTTGAAGAAAACCATTGTTGTGATGGACGAAGAATTGCCACGAACAGCTCTCAGCATCAACAACAGAAATGAGCTGCGAAATGTCTTGCACCTCCAGCCTTTGTGCAAGCAAAACAAGGTGAGAAGATGAATCCTCTGTACAAAATTCCCCGGATCCTTTGGAAACCTGAGGGCGGGTGGAGATGAGGCCAGCCGTTCCATAGATAAACTACGGAACTCGCTGGACATGTAAAAAGGTAAAAGTGTATTGGTAAATGATTTATAATGAGTTGAAAAAAATGTTTAAAACTACTTTTCCAAAACACACACACACCAGAGTCCTTTTTATCGAGGATAACCCAGACTGAAATTCCTAGGTGTCAGGAAAGGTAATTTACAGGTGACACTCAAAAAATTATAATATTGTGCTTGATTGGCCAGCAAACTCGCCTGACCTGAACCCCATAGAGAATCTACGGGGCATTGCCAAGAGAAAGATGAGAGACATGAGACCAAGCAATGCAGAAGAGCTGAAGGCTGCTATTGAAGCATCCTGGTCTTCCATAACACCTCAGCAGTGCCACAGGCTGATAGCATCCATGCCATGCCACATTGAGGCAGTAATTGATGCAAAAGGGGCCCAAACCAAGTACTGAGTACATATGCATGCTTCTACTTCTCAGAGGTCCAATATTGCTCTATTTGCAATCCTTGTTTTGCTGATTTCATTTAATATGCTAATTTTCTAAGATTGTTAATTTGGGGTTTTCATCAGCCGTATGCCATGATCATCACAATTATAACAAATAAAGCTTGACATATCTATCTTTGCATGTCATGAGTCTATCTCATATATTAGTTTCACCTTTTAAGTTGAATTACTGAAATAAATGAACTTTTCCACGATATTCAAATTTTTCGAGTTTTACTTGTATGTATGCAACAACTGCAGCCCGTGTTTTGTTAGCCCATAAATGGACAGTGAGTGAGGTCCCACCTAAAAAGGGTTGATAACTTAAGTTGACAGAATATGCAGAAGTTGCAGGTTTAATATATAGAATAAGACAGCAGGAAGAACATACATTTAAAGAAGATTGGAAAGCATTTACTGAATATATGGAAAATAACTGTACACAGCTAAAAACGCTGGCAGCATTAAGATAAATTCAACAGAGTAAATAATTTTTGATGGATGCGAAAGTGGAAAACGGATTTGAACAGTTATAGTAAGATATGCAGGGATGTATATGATATGTAAAATGAACCACGGGAAGAGAAGAAGGGTAGTGTTATGTACTGAAGTTCTCACCCTGGGCCAGCAGGGGGACACTGTAGATAGTTATGCAAATAAGGGATTGAAAGTGACGTTCAGTGATTGGATAGTTTTAGAAAATTGTTACAGTTACGTTGTACTGGAGCTCTATATAAGCAGGCTGACTGAACCCTTCAGTTCAGTTCAGTTCTGGCCTGTGAATAAACAAGAGCTATTTGAAGAATCGCTATGCCGTCTGAGATGTTCACCCACAACTTAACAGGTAGCTCCTGCAGCCAGTGGGAAGCTGTGTATGTTTCCTCCGTGCCGGAAGGCGCGCCGGAAATAGTGTTTGCACATGCGTGAACTGGCCCAAGCCACAAAAACTTTGCTGACCCCTGGTGTAGACAATATTGAGCTCGTTGAACCGGTAGTCTGAAGAATCTTCCTCTGTCCCTCTGTCCACATATCTCAGTTAATGGTTCAATGGAAGACAGAGGTTTTCTCTAACCAGCTGAGCTCTTCTGTTGCAGGCAAGGGAGAATCCCTTGAAAACCCTCCTTGAGGTCATGGCCAGCTATTTTCTGGAGCGTACAAGCGGCTCCAAGGGCCTTAAGGGGAGCCCGCCAGCCCCACAGAAGAAGCTCCCCCAGCCCAGGTGTACAGAGGACTCTGTCCTGAAGAATTATCTCTCTGATGAAGATGCCCGCTTGCAAACTGGGCCTGAAAAAAGCAAAACCGGGACCTTCAGGTATGGATAAGCGCTTTGATTCTAATTCCCTTTTCTTGGGCCAAGAAATGTCGCTACAGATGAATCATCTTGGTGTAACTCAGAAGTGGAGAGCATTTTTCACCTCTGCATTCCCTTTTGGAGATCCTTCTAGTTGGCTAGTGGGTGGAGCAATGGATGTGACTCTGACCTTTGCACAGGTGATTCCAGCCACAGGAAGGTCAGGGGTTTCTACATACACAAACCTCTCTCCATCCTTTGCCCACGCAACTGAGGCACGGATGCTGCAACACAATTGCTGACAGGAGTGAGGCCTTGTGTGCATTTACATAATGCCTGGACTCAGAGGTCTGTTCCAGTTGCGGACTGGCCCAGTATACCTGAAGGAGCATCTCCATCCCCATCATTCAACCCAGACACTGAGATCCAGCTCCGAGGACCTTCTGGTGGTTCCCTCACTGCGAGAAGCGAAGTTACAGGGAACCAGGCAGAGGGCCTTTTTGGTAGTGGCACCCGCCCTGTGGAACACCCTCCCTTCAGATGTCAAGGAAATAAACAACTATCCGACATTTAAAAGACATCTGAAGGCAGCCCTGTTCAGGGAAGTTTTTAATGTGTGACATTTTAATGTATTTTTAATCTTTTGTTGGAAGCTGCCCAGAGTGGCTGGGGAAACCCAGCCAGATGGGCAGGCTATAAATAATAAATAATTATTATTACTACTACTGGATGATCTTCAAGAAGTTATTGATAGTATTTAAAGCCCTTAGAACCTGCCAGATCGCCTCACCCAAATGCACCTGCTTGACCACTTCAATTGATGCAATTAACACTCCTACAGGTGCCACATAACTAGGGCTGGGTGGTATCTAGTTAATGATAAATAGTCATAATAATAATTTTATTATTTATACCCCGCTCAACTGGCTGGGTTTCCCTAGCCAGTCTGGGCAGCTTATAGCACTTATAGGTAAAGGTAAAGGGACCCCTGACCGTTAGGTCCAGTCGTGACCGACTCTGGGTTTGCCGTGCTCATCTCGCTTTATTGGCCGAGGGAACCGGTGTACAGCTTACGGATCATGTGGCCAGCATGACTAAGCCACTTCTGGCGAACCAGAGCAGCGCACGGAAACACCGTTTACCTTCCCGTCGGAACGGTACCTATTTATCTACTTGCACTTTGACGTGCTTTTGAACTGCTAGGTTGGCAGGAGCAGGGACCAAGCAATGGGAGCTCACCCCATCATGGGGATTCGAACCGCCGACCTTCTGACCAGCAAGTCCTAGGCTCTGTGGTTTAACCCACAGCGCCATCTGTGTCCCTTATAGCACTTATAAAAAAGGTAAAGGTACCCCTGCCCGTATGGGCCAGTCGTGTCCGACTCTGGGGTTGCGTGCTCATCTCGCTCTAGAGGCCGTGAGCCGGCGCCGTCCGAAGACACTTTCGGGTCACGTGGCCAGCGTGACGAAGCTGCAGCCGGCGAGCCAGCACCAGCGCAGCACACAGAAACGCCGTTTACCTTCCCGCTATAAAGCGGTCCCTATTTATCTACTTGCATTTAAGAGTGCTTTCGAACCGCTAGGTGGGCAGGAGCTGGGACTGAACGACGGGAGCTCACCCCGCCATGGGGATTTGAACCGCCGACCATATGATCGGCAAGTCCTAGGCACTGAGGTTTTACCCACAGCGCCACCCGCGTCCCTATAGCACTTATAGAAACATAATAAAAGGTCAAACATTAAGAACTTTCCAATATAGGGCTGTCTTCAGTTGTCTTATAAAACTTGTGTAGTTTCTTATCTCCCCGACATCTGATGGCAGGGTGTTCCCCAGGGAGGGCGCCACTACTGAGAAGACCCTCTGCCTGCATTCCTATAACTTCGCTTCTCGCAGGGAGGGAACTGCCAGAAGGCCCTCGGAGTTGGACCTCGGTGTCCGGGCAGAACGTTGAGGGTGGAGACGCTCCTTCAGGTATACTGGACCGAGGCTGTTTAGGGCTTTAAAGGTCAGCACCAACACTTTGAATTGTGGTTGGAAACATGAAGATACTTTAGGACCAGTGTTATATGGTCCTGGCAGCTACCCCCAGTCACCAGTCTAGCTGCCACATTCTACATTAATTGCAGTTTCCAGGTCACCTTCAAAGGTAGCCCCACTTAGAGCGTATTGCAGTAGTCTAAGCGGGAAATAACCAGAGCAGGCACAACTCTGGCAAGACAGTCCGAGGGCAGGCAGGGTCTCGGCCTCCGTACCAGATGGAGCTGGTAAACAGCTGCCCTGGACACAGAATTGACCTGCACTTCCATGGACAGCTGTGAGTCCAAAATGACTTCCAGGCTGCGCACCTGGTCCTTCAGGGGCACAGTTAACCCATTTAGGACCAGGGATTCCCCCACACCCACCCGCCTCCTGTCCCCCAAGAAGAGTACTTCTGTCTTGTCGGGATTCACGATGGTTTTCAACATATATCCCCAGCTCAACAACACAATATACTGTTGTTGCCTTCCTATTAATATAGTGCTGTGCACACCCCAATCTCTGAATAGTAAGAGATCCCAGAGGGCTTGGTTTCCTTGGAAGCAAGGTCACTGGTGGCTCCTTTGTCATATTATGGTTTTATTTATGCGCCTGTGCCTGATGAACGGAAGAGAGAAAGCTCACTGAAATGACACCCATGCCTGCTTAAACCATGAGACAGAGTTTCTAAACCAAAGTGTGCTTCTATCCGACTCCATGGCTCTCCAAGCAGCCGTTCCCATACTGTGGACTGTACTTTGGCGATCACTCGAAGCCGAGTAAGATTGCCTTCCATAAACACGGTTTTAACAGTGAGTCCGTAAGTGACTGTGGAGGCCAATTCTGGATCCACACGTCCTTCCACAGTGGGGACATTAGTTTCCGGGCAGGTTATGATCACGGTGTGGATTTGCCAAGCGTGCCTTCCTCTTAGCAAATTTCTCCCTTGCGTCCTGAGTTCGAGTGTCTTCAAAGGTAAAGGCTGTTCTCCGATTGGAGCACTTGCAGGCAAGTGTTAGCCAATTGTTGGTGTTTATACTGCTATTTTTTTTTTAAGTTTTTCCTTGAGACTGTCTTTAAACCTCTTTTGTTGACCACCAGCATTATGCTTTCCATTTTTAAGTTTGGAATGGAGTAGTTGCTTTGGAAGACGATCATCAGGCATCCGCACAACATGACCAGTCCAACGAAGTGGATGTTGAAGAATCATTGCTTCGACACTGGTGATCTTTGCTTAGAGAGTCAGTGTGGTGTAGTGGTTAAGAGACGTAGTCTCGAAATCTGGGGAACCGGGTTCATGTCTCCGCTCCTCTACATGCAGCTGCTGGCTGACCTTGGGCTAGTCACACTTCTTTGAAGTCTCTTAGCCCCACTCACCTCACAGAGTGTTTGTTGTGGGGGAGGAAGGGAAAGGAGATTGTTAACCGCTTTGAGATTCCTTCGGGTAGTGATAAAGCGGGATATCAAATCCAAACAACAACTCCTCCTCCTCCTCCTCCTCTTCTTCTTCTTCTTCTTCCTGTACACTGGTCTGTAGAACCATCAGTGGTCCATGAACTTCATTCAGGCAGTCTAAATGACAGACCTCCTTGCATCTGTGTCCTTGCAGCTACGAGATCGATGGGGAAGTAATCCCCAAGCGAGACCTGCACAAGAAAAGCGAAAAGTGCAAGGCTGGGACGGCATTCGAGAGCAGCTCTCCTTCTGAGGGAGAGAAACCGGCGAGCCACCACTACGGGGACTTGAGGACACCTGAGCTGTCTTTGAATGCCACGAGGGAGCAACCCCAATCCAGGAGCGGTGGTCTATTTGACAGAGGAACGATGGCGGCCCCCCCAGTCAACTCTCCAGAGGTTCTTTGCTCTCATTCTAAACATTTTTTTTGTTTTTATTATTATAAAAAAAATTAAATAATTTTATATATTGCACGTCTGTACCACCTTTCTGACAAGGCAGCCTAGGAAAAATTTGCAGTTTCAGATATGAAAGTAGAACAAGAAAACCCCAACATTGGAAAATATGTAAACATAGCAAAAAAAATAAAAATAAAAAATCCCCCCAGAGTCATCTCAGGTGGTTTCCTCAGAACCTGAAGGCAGGGACTTCCTTAAGTTAATACACTCTCCACAGTACAATGGTAAAATGCCATCAACAGGTCCTTTGAGAGATTATTTTTCCGGAGAATTCTCAGAAAATATAACCTCTGCTGTGCTCTCTTCATCAGGTCTTTGATGTTTTCTCCCCAGGTTAGGTCATCTCTCATCTCCATTCACAGAAATCGAAACACTGAGACCTGTTCCACACACTTCCCCTCAATAATGAGTGGCTGAATATTCAATTTACATTTCCTAAAGTCCACAATAATCTCTTTTGTTTTCTTTGAGTATGTGCTGTTAATGGAGGAGATCTGGGTTCCAGTGAGTGACCTACCCAGGCTTTCCCTGTAAGGGAAAGTAATTGTTTGGGGAAAATGGCTTTCACCAGGCGACAAGGGGGCGGGGCCTAGCAACACATAGTGACTGCTCATTGGGTGCATTTCTCTGCAGACTTGCAGCTGATTGGCCACCAGAGGCAGACTGAGTGATCTAATTGATGATTATGTGGGTCATTATGTTGGGGTGACAAGAACAGTGTTGAACCCTGGCTGGGAGAAGGGCAGTGCCCCATTTTGCCCTGAAGAGAAACCACCTATTCTGGGCTACATGGACCCAGAATCTGGCTCAATGTAAGGCAGATTCAACCATCCTAATCCCTATGGTACAGCAATTAAAACTGCACATTTGCAAAGCTAAGCAGGGTCTGACATGGTTCCAAACTGGATGGGAGACTGTGTGTTGAGATTCCTCCATTTGCAGGGGGTTGGACTAGATGACCCTCGGTGCCCCTTCCAACTCTACAGTTTTTTGATTCTTTGCCATCATGTGTGGCTCATCCTAGGGCCACCTTTAGATGTTTTGAGGAGTTGAGCTATCAATGTCGCTTGTACAGAAGAGAAGGACAAGCGTAGGTCAGGTACCCCTCTGTCATAAAAAACACTGCTGTGTGTATATTCTCATTTTATTCTAAAAACATGAATCTTTAGGGTGCTTTGGTGCATCAAGGCCTATAGAATTGTAGCAAGGCCTGTATACCTGAAGGAGCGTCTCCACCCCCATCATCCAGCCCGGACACCGAGGTCCAGCTCCGAGGGCCTTCTGGCAGTTCCCTCACTGTGAGAAGTGAGGTTACAGGGAACAAGGCAGAGGGCCTTCTCAGTAGTCACGCCCGCCCTATGGAACGCCCTCCCTTCAGATGTCAAGGCAATAAACAATTATTATACTTTTAAAAGACAACTGAAGGCGGCCCTGTTTAGGGAAGTTTTTAATGTTTGATGCATTGCTGTATTTTAATATTTTGTTGGAAGCCACCCAGAGTGTCTGGGAAACCCAGCTAGATGGGAGGGGTATAAATAAAAAATTATTATTATTGTTGTTGTTGTTATTGTTATTATATTGCTGTTGTTGTTGTTTAGTTGTTTAGTCGTGTCCGACTCTTCATGACGCCATGGACCAGAGCACGCCAGGCACTCTTGTCTTCCACTGCCTCCCGCAGTTTGGTCAAACTCATGCTGGTAGCTTCGAGAACACTGTCCAACCATCTTGTCCTCTGTTGTCCCCTTCTCCTTGTGCCCTCAATCTTTCCCAACACCAGGGTCTTTTCCAGGGATTCTTCTCTTCTCATGAGGTGGCCAGAGTATTGGAGCCTCAGCTTCAGTATCTGTCCTTCCAGTGAGCACTCAGGGCTGATTTCCTTTAGAATGGAGAGGTTTGATCTTCTTGAAGTCCATGGGACTCTCAAGAGTCTCCTCCAACATTATTATATAGCTTCATCTATATAGCTATATAGCTTCATCTAGTCCAACCCTCGCAATGCAGGAATCGTTTGCCTAACATGGGACTCAAATTCATAATCCTGAGATTAAAAGCCTCGTGTTCTTACTACCGCTGTCTCAACAATTTATTTCAGGAATCCTTGAAAAGACGGCGCACGAAACAACCATCTGGAATCCGGAGAACATTTAAACCCGGAGAGGAAAAAGAAACTGGAGACCGTTTCCCTGCTCCGATGGGGGATTCGCAAGAGGGGGCAGGAATCTCCAGGCCATCTGCAAATCTCTTTTCTCCGCACCTTGGCCGTTCCATTGACGTAACCAAGGACTATTCATCCATGATCCTGACTGGCTCGTACACAAATGCCGGCGGGGAAGGGGCAAGAAATTCAGCCCAAAGCATCGAAGGCCCATTCGCCAAACTGATGTCCGAAAGACGCCCAGTTGAAGAAAGGAAAGCTGCGCCCCTGTACCCTGCGGAGATGAATAAGGCGAGCAGCCGCTTGAACTTTCTTACGAGGCAGACGGGAGCTGACCGTGAAAGGACAGCGAGATCCACACCGAAGAGCGAACCTCAAAATACAGAATTCAGGTAGGATCAAGATTTGAAATGCGCTCTATGTGGGCTGCAATGCGCTCTATGTGGGGCTACTTTGAAGGTGACCCGGAAACTACAACTAATCCAGAATGCAGCAGCTAGACTGGTGACTGGGGGCGGCCGCCGAGACCATATAACACCGGTCTTGAAAGACCTACATTGGCTCCCAGTACGTTCCCAACCACAATTCAAAGTGTTGGTGCTGACCTTTAAAGCCCTAAATGGCCTCGGTCCAGTATACCTGAAGGAGCGTCTCCACCCCCATCGTTCTGCTTGGACACTGAGGTCCAGCGCTGAGGGCATTCTGGTGGTTCCCTCGCTGCGAGAAGCCAAGTTACAGGGAACCAGGCAGAGGGCCTTCTCAGTAGTGGCGCCCGCCCTGTGGAACACCCTCCCACCAGATGTCAAAGAGAAAAATAACTACCAAACTTTTAGAAGACATCTGAATGCAGCCCTGTTTAGGGAAGCTTTTAATGTTTAATAGGTTATTGTATTTTAGTGTTTTGTTGGAAGCCGCCCAGAGTGGCAGGAGAAATACAGCCAGATGGGTGGGGTATAAATAAATTATTATTATTATTATTATTATTATTATTATTATTATTATTAACGACGTCCAGTTGTTTATTCACACACTTATGTGTAAATATGCCACTCCAGTGCTTTATTTTCTGGTAGGTTAGGATAGCTTAGTCGGTAAGAGCATGAGATTCTTAATCTCAGGGTTGTGGGTTCAAGCCCATGTTGGGCAAAGAGATTCCTGCGTTGGACTAGGGGGGTTGGACTAGATGACCCCCGTGGTCCCTTCAAACTCTACAATTCTATAATATTATGATAACCAAAAAGAAAGGTTCCCTTTCTTGGTTGGAAGAGAACTCCCCCCCCCCCATTTTTTAGTAATTTTCCACATTTTTAAACAAACACACATCATTACTAAACTTAATCCCATGTTATTATCATAGCTGAATGACTTCCTCAAATTCCCTTGACTGAATTTCATTATATATCATTGTAACGGTTTTCCAAAATACCGTAATATCACATAAAATTAACTTAATCCTCTTAACATCTTTATCACTTTTCATCTTAACTTTAAACATAATGTTATATAATGCACATATTTAAATCCTTAGCTTATCTGTTATTTTGCAAGTATTTCTATTTAATTTATCTTACCATATTTGGATAAATAGTCTTTAAATTTCTTCCATTCTTCCTGGTGCTCCTCCTTCTGATCACGGATTCTTCCGGTCAGGTCGGCTAGCTCTGGAAAGTCCATCATCTGCCATTCCTCCACTGTTGGTATATCTCTTGTGTTTTCCAATTCTTGGCTAATAAAATTCGAGCTGCAGTTGTGGCATACAAAAACAATCTAACATCTTTTTTGGGCAGTTCCAAACCTATTATTCCAAGAAGAAAGGCCTCTGGTTTCTTAACAAATGCATATTTCAGCATTTTTTCCAACTCATTATAAATCTTCTCCCAGAAGTCTTTCACCTTGGTTGGGAGAGAGCTTTTTGGCTCAGCCTTCTCCAATCTGTAGCCATCCAGATGTTGTTCGACAGCAGCTTCCATCATCATCCCAGATGAATGACTGTTTGGGCTGACAAGCTACAGCATCTGTCGGGCGCCAGGTTGAGGCTGGTCATTTCTTTTGAATTTAAACCAGAATAGGTTGTGTAATGGTTACTGGAGATTAGAAGCTGCTTTGTGACGAGATGCTGGGCACAGAGAATTGGATGTTCCGCATTCAAAGTAGATGCTCCATCCATTATTACATATCTACAAGAAACCGGTACAGTTCAGGATTACGTGTCTGAACCCGTTGAGTGAGATTTGGGAGTGGCTTCCTTCAATTCCTGCGCCAGCAAAGTAGGCGTGGGAATCGCGCGAGATGTCTTTGATCCTTACGTTTCATTTCCCTCCTTGTCTGTGCTGATTTGAAAGCCCCCTCCCTTCCAGAGTCTGAGCTCCCTTCCTGAGCCTTTGGGCGGTTGAAGGGCTCTGTAGCATCCCTGAGCCCTTCCTCCTCCTGGCTAATCTCCGCCCTCTCTTCCACTTCCTCTGTCTCTGGGCGGTTGAAGGGCTCCACGGCATCCCCAAGCCCCTGCTCCACCTCTTCTGTCACTTGCTCCTCCGAATTCTCCCTGACACCCTTGTAGGAGATGGACTGAGGATTAAATCTGTAGATTAAAATTTACATGCATGGAAGAAATACAAAATTAAGTGAGCTGCATAGCCTTTCTAGCAGAGAAAACACTTGTACATTTTTCAGCTCACTAAACATTTTCCTTAACTCATTATATACCATTTCCCTGAAAGCCTTTACCTCTTTACAAGTCCACCACATGTGATAGAAAATACCTTCCTTTTCTTGACAGTTACCGGTAAGTCAAGTCCAGTTGCAGATGACTCTGGGGTTGCGGCGCTCATCTCGCTTTAAAGGCCGAGGGAGCCGGCGTTTGTCCACAGACAGTTTTTCCGGGTCATGTGGCCAGCATGACTAAGCCGCTTCTGGTGAAACCAGAGCAGCACACGGAAACACCGTTTACCTTTCTGCTGCTAGGTGGGCAGGCGCTGGGACCGAGCAACGGGAGCGCACCCCGCCGCGGGGATTCGAACCGCCAACCTGACGATCGGCAAGCCCTAGGCACTGAGGCTTTTACCCACAGTGCCACCCGTGTCCCCTTTGGCAAGTTTAGCTGGCGTTAAATACCATCTATATGTCAGATTCACACCATACATCTAAAGCACTTATGGTAACACTTTAAACAGCTGTGGCTTCCCCTGAAAAATTCTGGGAGCTGTAGTTTCTCAAGGGTGCTGGTTAGCTGCTAAGAGGTTCCTCTTCCCCACCCAGAGCTACGATTCCCAGAGTCCCCCTGCGGAGGGAGATGGACTGTTTGAACTGCTTTCGTTTTTGACTTGGGATGCCTGCAGTACGGTCATACATTCAGAAGTCCAGCAGAGGGCACTCTCTGAAAAGCAATGCTCCCTGCCGTTGCTTCCTTGGCAGATAGCTTGCCCCCATTCTGCCAGCTCCCAAAATTCACCATCCAAAATGCTGTGACTCAGAGCTTCTGACTAATGCTTCAGAAAGACGTGCGATCGCTGACCTTTGAGCAGGAGGAGCTGCCTCAGTTCAACTCGGTTTGGTGTGATCAGCGATCGCAGGATTGCAACGCCTTGCAGGCAAGGAGAGAGAGTGACTTTTCGGGGGTCCAGTCTTTAGAAAAACAAGGTGATTTAGGAGGGAGGAAGGCCACGCTGGGAGATTTCTAAAGGTGTGTGTGGTGCAAAGAAAGATTTTGTCCCCCCACCCTCCGGCCACGTTCACGGCAAGCATTTAAACAGCTACAACTTTCCCCAAAGAAGTTTGGGAGCTGTAGTTTGTTGAGGGTGCTGAGAGTTGCTAAGAGGCTCCCTTCAAGGAACTACACTTCCCAGAGTGATTTAACAATCTCAGAATCGTCGAGTTGGAAAGGACCGCAGGAATCATCTAAGCTAACCCCCTGAATCGCCGAAGAATGGATGCTTTTGAATTCTGGTGCTGGAGGAGACTCTTGAGAGTCCCATGGACTGCAAGAAGATCAAACCTATCCATTCTGAAGGAAATCAGCCCTGAGTGCTCACTGGAAGGACAGATCCTGAAGCTGAGACTCCAGTACTTTGGCCACCTCATGAGAAGAGAAGACTCCCTGGAAAAGACCCTGATGTTGAGAAAGATGGAGGGCACAAGGAGAAGGGGACGACAGAGGACGAGATGGTTGGACAGTGTTCTCGAAGTTACCAGCATGAGTTTAACCAAACTGTGGGAGGCAGTGGAAGGCAGGAGTGCCTGGCGTGCTCTGGTCCATGGGGTCACGAAGAGTCGGACACGACTAAACGACTAAACAACAACAACAACCCCCTGAAATGCGGAAATCTGTTGCCCAATGTGGGATTCGAACCCACAACCATGAGATTAAGAGTCTCACGCTCCGGCATCCAATGCCCTGTTAAATGCGTTCTGCAAGGGGTTATTGGCTTGCTGCTGTTCTTATTTATCTATATATTTTGTGGTTTTCATGTTGTGATTTTACGTGGCGAACCGCCATGAGGTCTGCAGTTGCAGGGCAGTATACAAATTCAGTTGTTGTTATTGATAATGATGAAACCAGGACGCGCCAGACTCCTTCCCAGGGAACTCTGGGAATTTTAGCTCTCTGCACCCTTAACAAACTACACCTCCCAGGATTCTGGGGTGACTGTTATTTTGAAATTCATTTTTATGTGATTTTACAAAACAAAGTTATAAGAAAAATGATAAAATACACATCAATATACAGAGATTCCTCCGCATCTCAGGACTTTCCCCTCGCTGGAGTCCCATTTTAAACATTTTAAACTGCATCTTTTCCCATACTCTGTCATATCAGTCCATATTTTCCATGGTAATTGTCACACTATAAGTGAAATCAAAATCCTGCCAGTGTTTCCATCTGCTTACAGTGGTCTCCTAAATCAGGGGTCAGCAAACTTTTTCAGCAGGGAGCCGGTCCACTGTCCCTCAGACCTTGTGGGGGGCCGGACTATATTTTTTTTGGGGGGTGGGGCGTGGGGCGTGGGGAATGAACAAATTCCTATGCCCCACAAATAAACCAGAGATGCATTTTAAATAAAAGGACACATTCTACTCATATAAAAACACACTGATGCCCAGACCGTCCGTGGGCCGGATCTGGCCCTGGGCCTTAGCTTGTCTAAGGTAAAGGTAAAGGGACCCCTGACCTGTAAAGGTAAAGGTAAAGGTAAAGGGAGCCATGAGCGTTAGGTCCAGTCGTGACCGACCATGGGGTTGCAGCACTCATCTCGCTTTATTGGCCGAGGGAGCTGGCGTACAGCTTCCGGGTCATGTGGCCAGCATGACTAAGCCGCTTCTGGCGAACCAGAGCAGCGCACAGAAATGTCGTTTACCTTCCCGCCGGAGTGGTACCTATTTATCTACTTGCACTTTGACGTGCTTTTGAACTGCTAGGTTGGCAGGAGCAGGGACCGAGCAACGGGAGCTCACCTCGTCACGGGGATTCGAACCGCCGACCTTCTGATCGGCAAGCCCTAGGCTCTGTGGTTTAAATAATTCATACATAACTCCATCAGCTTGGTTCGCCATTCTTCTCTGGTCGGGAGGAGCCGTGACTGTTCTAAGTGTTATCATTGGGCTCTAAAGACGTCATTAACCGCCACTAGCTCAGACTTTGCTCTTTCCTCTCCCATCCTTGGAAGACAACTCTCTGTCAGTTCCAGCTGTTGGGAATTCTGGGGTGTGCCCTCTGAAACGCCAACCAAGCAATACATTTCTTGTTCTTTTCCTTCCCGTTCTACTTTTTTTTTCTTGTTGGTGGTGTTGATGGTTTTTCTTTCTTTCTTTCTTTTTAAACACCCACCCACCCACCCTGTGGTTTGACATTTTCAAAAACGCCTGTTGCTGATCCGCCACTAGCCTGAGGCACCTTTATTTTATTATTTTTTTGCCTATGCATGCTGTCTAGAGAGGGATTAGGTCCGAGAACCAGAGCGCTGCATCAAAAGGACTTGTCTGAAGAGCAATGAATTTGAGGCATCAGGGAGGGAGAGGGTAATAAATAAATAAATGATAGATAGATAGATAGATAGATAGATAGATAGATAGATAGATAGATAGCTGGCCAGTGAAAGGAAGATGCTGCTTTTTAGTTTTAGGGAAGGGTAAAAGAAGAGTGGAGAATCTCAGGCCTGAGGGCTGGATTTCTTCTCTATATGGTCCTTGGGACTCCTCTTCTTCTTCTTCTTTTTCTTCTCCTTCGGCGATCGCTCGTAGCCAAGTAAGATTGTCTTCCATAAACACAATTTTAACAATGAGTCCGTAAGTGACTGTGGAGGCCAATTCTGGATCCACACATCCTTCCACAGGGGGGACATTGGTTTCCGGGTGGGAGTTGATCGCAGTGTGGATTTGCCAAGCGTGCTCTTAGCATGTTTCTCCCTTGTGTCCTGAGTTCGAGTGTCTTCAAAGCCCAGGACCCCTTTGGTAAATGCTGTTCTCCAGTTGGAGCTCTCGCAGGCCAGTGTTTCCCAGTTGTCGGTGTTTATCCTACATTTTAAAAGATTTGCCTTGAGACCGTCTTTCAACCTCTTTTTTTTGACCACAAGCATTACGCTTTCCATTGTTAAGTTCGGAATAGAGTAGTTGCTTTGGAAGATGATAATCAGGCATCCGCACAACATGACCAGTCCAACGAAGTTGATGTTGAAGAATCATTGCTTCGACACTGGTGATCTTTGCTTCTTCCAGAACACTGATATTAGTTCACCTGTCGTCCCAAGTGATGTGTAAATTCTTTGGGAGACACTTTTGATAGAATCTTTTGAGGAGTTGGAAATGGAGTTTATAAGTGGCCCATGTTTCACAAGCGTACAGTAAGGTTGGTAGTACGATAGCTTTGTAAACAAACATTTTGGTTCCCCTGCAAATGTCTCGAGTTTGATTTATGGAAAGATTCCCCAGAAATAAAAGTGGTCCTCCCTTCCCATGAAGCATAATAAATATCTGGGGTTTTCGAAATGTACGAGGAGGGGAAGTTGTGAAATGCATGAATTTTAAAGCACAGGCTATGGGGGTATTTCCTCCCCTCATCCCTCACTTGCAATGGTCCCCAGCACTGAGATCTATCCCATCGCTAGCAAATGGAACTTTCCCCCATAATATTCGTTGCCCCTTTTGACAAGAACTGGCCGTGGCAGAGCAGAGGGGAGACTCAGTTTTCTGCTGGAGTGGATTACAGCTGGGAGAGAATCGACAAGGACCCAGCAAGCCAGAACAGCACGTAAGGAACACAGCAGAAGTATTCTGTGCACTATATTAATTAAGCCACAACATATAAACACAGCCTTTCGGTGTTTTGCATCGTGCGCTTTGAACGAGGAGAAACAGCGCAGGAACGGTGATGGCAGTGGCTGGCTTTGCAGAAAGGTTGGGAGAAATCAAGTGATTGCAGGACATTTAAGAATCTTGGAAGTTTCCCCAGAAGGGGATGTGGTTCTTGGTCTGGAAAAGCCCCACAAGCCCCTTGATTAAACCCTAGCTAAAATTCCTGCATTGTAGGGGGTTGGACTAGCTTGTCGGAACCGGGGATGAAAAGCCAGCTGGCTCGGACCCAGCCGGAGCGTCTCCCCTCTCAGCCTTGCCGCTGCGGAGATCCATCAGTCATCCTCCTCCGACGTGCGTCTGCGACTCAAACTTCTGGGCATGCTTGAGCACACATTACTCAGCAGAGTAATCACACAACAGAATCAGGCCCGAGGCATGGATATGATACTAAGCTACACATTTATTATACATAAATCTGGACAAAGAAAAACATGGCCTTGTCATTCTTCTCGGAGAGAGTGAAAAACAAAAGCAATACAGAGCGGAAGTTCCGTTCACGGACTCCAAAAATCTGTAAAGGTAAAGGTAAAGGTAAAGGGAGCCATGAGCGTTAGGTCCAGTCGTGACCGACCATGGGGTTGCAGCACTCATCTCGCTTTATTGGCCGAGGGAGCTGGCGTACAGCTTCCGGGTCATGTGGCCAGCATGACTAAGCCACTTCTGGCGAACCAGAGCAGCGCACAGAAATGCCGTTTACCTTCCCACTGGAGCGGTACCTATTAATCTACTTGCACTTTGACGTGCTTTTGAACTGCTAGGTTGGCAGGAGCTGGGATTCTATGATCCATGATCCACTATGGTTCTATGTGATGTGCAAACACAGCCATTATAGCTCTGTGTTTGTATACAGGGACCAGCTAACAGCCCCTCTCTCTCACGCACGCAAAGGCACAGCTTGGAGTAATCGTCTGGGAAGCAAAATAGCCTGAAGTGTCTCCTTTTTTTTAAAAAAAAAACAATGCTTCTCTGAAACATGACTAATTTTCCAATAGAGGCCTTTTAAGCCTTTGTGGCCATTTCAGGATCCCTCCATGAACGCGGCTGGAAAACAACCCATTATCAAATGATGGGGTTTTTGCCGTGATATTTCAGGAGCTATTAAAAAGCACTTGCCTCTGTGCAGGGTGGGTGGGTTGTGGGGGGAGGGAGGCGAAATCTTCCATGCCAAAGATGAGGCATTGGTCCGTACTAATTCTTTCCCATTCAGAGGAGAGAAGGAGGGATAGATGGCAGGAGGTGAACACTGTCATGGCCTGGGACTCTGGCTCGGATCCAGAGGAGTCTCAGTTCACACCGGATCCTTTGCCTCAGGCAGCATCTGAACCGAGTCTGGGGCCTGATCCTGAAGAGTCCCAGTCTGCACAGGTTCCCCTGCAACAAGCATCAGCTGGGCCGAGTCAGGGGCCTGAGCCTGCCCTGGCTCCAGATGCAGGGATTACCGTAAATTTCGCTCCAAAACACGCACTTTTTTGCTCCGAGAAAGTAAGGGAAAATGCCTGTGCGTGTTACGGAGCGAATGCACGGATCGGAGCCATGGCTGCCGTCAGTCAAGCAAAGTGGGAGCCGCTTACACGCTCTACGAGGCTCTCACTTTGCTTTCTTTAAAGCGACCTGGAGCCGGGGAGGAGGGAGGGAAGGAGAGCCATGGCAGCAAAGCCGGCAGCAGCCGCTTACACGGGAGGAGGGACAGACGCTAGCAAAAGTCCGAGCGCTCTCTAAACAGAGCAATGAGGCTGCAGAGGGAGGGCAGGAAAGATAAAATTTAAGCAACCAGCAGCAAAATAAAACCAACCTCGAGCTCTGAGCCAGCGCAGTGAAAACCAGGAAGTAAAAAAAAAAGGCTGGGGAGGGCAGGAGGGAGAGGGGAAAACTTCACAAATCCCCGCGTCTCAACTGATCGGCTGGGATGGAGCAGCTAGTTTTCAGGCAGGATAGATATGAGCATTGTCTGGGTCCTAGTGCCCCTACCGCTTTTTTGTGCTCCATTCTATTGCTGCTGGTGGCTGCTTATCGTTCAGGCTGCAAGGAGGAGCACTTTTACACAGCTAATGGCGAATCCCCTGCAATCCAAGTCCTCCTCACTTGCTCAAATCTATTCTGCCTCAAAACAAGGAGCGGAAGGAAAAGGCTGCAATCTGTTAAATGGAAAAAACCCAGGCACAGGGCAAATACCTTAAGTATACCTTTAAAGCAACAGTGCTCTTTCCCTCCCTCCTCCCCGCGGAAAAGCTCCTTCTCCACACACCCCACGTGTGCTCCTTGTCCCTTGAGTTCTTTTCCTTCCCTCCCCACTTAAAACGTGGTTACAAAGCACGGATCCACATGGATCCTCAGGATTTTTGCACTGGGTCACCCCAAATTCACCATCAGATCACATAGCATTTCCATGGCTACAGCCTGCACCAAAAAACACATGCACCCACTGTTTCATGGGGCCGCAATGGTGCAAAAACGTGGTTACAAACCATGGATCCACATTGATCCTCAGGATTTTTGCATTGGGCTACCCCAAACTCACTGTCAGATCACATGTCTGTGGCCACAGCATGAACCATAAAAATCATACATCCACTGTTTCATTTAGAATATTTTTTCCTTGTTTTCCTCCTCTAAAAACTACGTGCGTGTTATGGTCAGATGCGTGTTATAGAGCGAAAAATACGGTACCTCGTTGCCTCCAGCTGGGCCATCACTTACAGCTGCTCCATTGAAACTCATTTTGTTAGCTTGGGCCCAGTTCTCCAATCTCTTAAGGTCATCTTGAATCCTGCTATTCTGTCTTCGGTGCATTAGGTACCCCTCCCAGTTTGGAGTCATCTGCAAATCTGATGAAGATTGGGGGGGGGGATTATTGCTTTTCTCCCTTTGGACCTGATGCATTCGGCGTACAGTCACTGCTCTTCCTTCCCTGCAACATTTTGTGGAGGAAATCTGGCGTTCGTAAATCCCATTATCTTTGGCGAGGCTGGTCCAAGTTTAGTGCAGGCTCGTGAGATCAACAGCAAACCTGTTTGCCCTGATTCTTCTCTAACACTTTGCTTCAACCCTGTAAAGCAAAACCCTGTTTGGTTTTTTTGCAGATGGAAGTTTTCGTCTCGTTTTCTTCGCAGCCTGTTTTCCCAAGCTGCCACGCATAGCGGTTCTAACAAGTTAACCCACCAGTAGCAGAGGCTGTAAAAAGTTTTTGAGACGGCGCTTAACCTATGACACCCCCCTGAGTGCTGAGCCGCTGGGGAACATGGACAGGCTCTGGGGATGGGAAAAGTGTTTATCTAATATTATCTAAACCGCAGCTTAGTTCTTCCCTCTCCATAAAACTCTACCCAAGCCTTGCCGTTTGCTCTGTCAATGCTGCTCCTGTCTGTTCTGTGGAACATTTGGCTGGCTGTGAAACCAGCCCAGTCCTTAGGCTCTAGATTTGGTGGGGGGGGGGCACATCCAACTGCCCCTTATTCTGGTTAGCAATACAGTTCTGTCACAGTTAGAGGATGGAAACTGCAATCGCCACCTTCCGCACCAGAGTGACTTGTCTCACTTCTTTCATCAAGGGACAGGGCCGTTTTTACCTGTGAGTGCAAGGGGTGCAGGGCACCCGGGTGCCGAATTCTGGGGGGTGCCAGGTTCCCACCGCTGAAGCCGCCTAAGCTCTTAACTATCTACCTGTTACGAAATAATAAATAATTTTGATCAAGCTAGAAAAACAAAATACATACATACCTAGGTATTACTGAAATGTATACCTACTGTTTCACTACTTTCGACTTTGTGCACTTATTTGCAAAAGACGTGGCGCTTGTCATTCACAACGGCAGTGCTTGTCAGACTCAACGTTCTCAGTGGCGCTGTGCACGCGAAATTAACTAAATTATTTGTATATATACGCGCGCGCGCGCACACACACATTTTTATTTATTTTTTAACATATCATTTCCAACAGTCATTTAACATAACTTATCTTATACAATATTTTAGACTTCCGTCAACAACCTCTGAAGATTTTCCGTTCTTTATCACTTATTCTGCATTTCTTAATTTCTCTGTTACTTTTAGTTATCATTAACTAATAATTCTCTTCACAGTCTTCCTTGCAATATTTCATATAATCCTCCTTACAGAACTTCTTGCAGTCCTACTAGCGTAATCTGCTTATTACAGTTGCTTTTCAAATAGTTCAGATATTTACTCCAGTCTTCTGGTCCCGCAGGTTTCGAATCCTTCCTGTTAATTTATCTAATTCTGCGTAGTCCATTAATTTCATTTGTCATTCTTCTTTCGTCGGTAATTCTTCTTGCTTCCATTTTTGTGCCAATAGTATTCTTGCTGCCGTTACTGCATATAAAAACAACTTACAGTCCTGTCTGTTAACATCCTCCCCTACAATGCCAAGAAATTAACTAAATTTAGGGGCGCTGGGCGGATCTTTGCACCCCGGTGGTGCATATGTCAAGGGAAGCCTGATATCCATTAGATTTCCCTGGACTCTGGTCTCGTGGCAGACGACGCAGCCTTTTCTTTTAATACATTTTATTGCTTTTTCACATGTAATAAGCACAATTTAAAATACAATAAACAACAACAATAGCAGCTAGTCTGTCATTTCTTGGAAAAAGGCATAGCAGCAGCTTCAAGTTACTTAGAAAACCGGTTTGTGATGCATATTAAAGACTGTAATCCGATAGGTTCCTCCAGATGTTTCTGTGCAGGTTGTCTCACTTGATGGATTGTCATTTCTCATACGGGACCTCAGTGGATGCCAGGTGTTGTAGAAGGAAAGAGGGCATCTTGTCTCTGGTCATCCTAACTTGGAAGGTAAATTTATTGGCAGCACGCTGGGTTGTTGTTTTTTCATGTACAGGATAGGAATGTGAATAGGCTCCAAGATTCACCTTGTATCTCTGTGTGTGTTTTGAAGAAGAAGAAAACACCCAGTTTGTTTTTGAGCGACTTTGTGCTCCGTCCAGTTAATTATGGGATGGAAAGAGGGTCATGAAGCATCAGGCAGCTGCGAGGGATGTGTAGTTTGGTGGGGCATAAATAGTTTAAAGGTGGGCTATAAATGCCAAATATTAATAAATCAGTGCATTCCATAGACAGGGAGCCACTGCAGAGAAGACCCCGTTCTCATGTTGCTGCCCTCTAGACCTTTTGAAGAGGAGGCACACGAAGAAGGACCTCAGAGTATGATCTCAGGGTCCGGGTAGGTTCATATGGAGAGGGGCGATCGTTGAGGTACTGCGGTCCTGAGCCATTTAGAAAACCTTGCAAACAACATCTGTGCTTTCCTCAGTTACAGTTCTTGTTGTTATTGTTATTTATTATTTATTTCATTTCTATACCACTTTATGGGACGCGGGTGGCGCTGTGGGTTAAACCACAGAGCCTAGGACTTGTCGATCAGAAGGTCGGCGGTTCGAATCCCCGTGACGGGGTGAGCTCCCGTTACTCTGTCCCTAGTCCCTGCCAACCTAGTAGTTTGAAAGCACGTCAAAGTGCAAGTAGATAAATAAGTACCGCTCCGGCGGGAAAGTAAACGGCATTTCCATGCACTTCTCTGGTTCGCCAGAAGTGGCTTAGTCATGCTCGGAAGCTGTACACCGGCTCCCTTGGCCAATAAAGCGAGATGAGCGCCGCAACCCCAGAGTCGGCCACGACTGGACTTAATGGCCAGTGGTCCCTTTACCTTTTATACCGCTTTATATTTTTAAGAAAAATCTCAAAGTGGTTTACATCATATTGAAACATCAGTAAAACAATCCAGAACCAAACCTTTCTGAAGAAAGTCAGATATAGAACATACAGTCAAAGCAACATAATTAACAGCAAACTTAAAATATTATCTTAAAGATTTCAAAAGATTGCAAAGGAGGTCAACTGCAGAATACGTATTTAACACAAAGTTAACAAAAAAAACCTTAAACATTTCAAAAAAACCCCCACAAGCATTGCTAAGTGAAGTCAAATATAAAATGCACAGCATAATTAACAAGAGAATAAAATGGGTTTTTAAAGGTTATCTTTTCATTGATTGGTACATCTTACTAACTTTACAGCTGTAAATATATATATGCATATATTATTCCAGAGCTGGACTAGGTGGGTGTTGCCTCTGATTCAGAAACCGGGAATTGGTGGAGTTGGTACCAAATTTTGGAAGGAAGTCCTGTGTGGTTGTCTTTTTTTGGGGAGGAAAGGGCCTTTTGTCTCTGGGTCCAGCTTCCGAGTCTGAGTCTTCTTCCCTTCCTCTCTGACTCCCAGGCTGTCGTCATGCAAAGGGTAGCTCTTCATTTCCTGTGCCCCTAATTCCCCAGCTTGACGTCACTGCTGCCTTTGGAGCCCTGGCAGGCAGGAAATGGCAGAAGGGAATGACAGCTGGCACCTTGCTTCAGAGATGGAATGCCTCGCCCCTGCCAACTTTGCCTCTGGATAGCGAGAGAGATAGAGGGAATGCCTTGCCTAGCACCACTGAGTGCATCCAGCCACAAGCTGGATACCTAGTGAAGGGAATCTAGCATAATGTTCAGGCACCGTCTTGGGCTTGTATGGGGAAATAGATTGTTCATTTAAACTGTGGAACTCCCTGCCTCATGGAGGCAGTCACGGCCACCAACCTTTTCAGTACTGGCCCCGACTTGGTGGAACGCTCTGTCACAAGAGACCAGGGCCCTGCGGGACTTGACATCTTTCCGCAGGGCCTGCAAGACAGAGCTGTTCCGCCTGGCCTTTGGTTTGGACTCGGTCTGGCCCTTATGTTTCCCTCCCCTTATGGTTTTGATCTATGGCCTACTTTTAAAATGAGGCTGCATTTTAACCCGTATTTTAAATTGTTCCCCTCCCCCCCCATTATGTTTTTACTGTAATTTTACTGGTGTTAACTGCCATGAGCCCTGCTCTGGCCTGGGAGGGTGCGGTATAAATAAAATTTATTATTATTATTATTATTATTATTATGGCTTTAAAAGCAACCCAGATGCAATAAATTCATGGAGGAGAGGACTACTGATGGCTACTAGCCATGATGGCTGTCCTCTACCCTCCATGGTTGGAGGCAGCGATGCTTCTGAGTGACAGTCTCCTATTGCGCGAATCCTGCTTGCGGGTTTCCCACAAGTATCTTCTGGCGGTTCCCTCCCTGCAAGAAGTGAGGTTACAGGGAACCAGGTAGAGGGCCTTCTCGGTGGTGGCGCCCGCCCTGTGGAACGCCCTCCCACCAGATGTCAAGGAAATAAACAGCTATTTGACTTTTAGGAGACATCTGAAGGCAGCCCTGCTTAGGGAAGTTTTTAATGTTTGATGTTTTATTCTTTTTATTTATCTGTTGGGAGTGCCCAGTGTGGCTGGGTATAAATAATAATAATAATAATAATAATAATAATAGGAGGTTCAGCCTCTGTGAGAGCAGAATGCTGGCTCAAATGGGCCACTGGACTTATCCTACAAACTCTCTTTCTGTTCTTATAAATCCTTGTTGTCGTTTAGTCGTGTCCAACTCTTTATGACCCCCTGGACCAGAGCACACCAGGCACTCCTGTCTTCCACTGCCTCCCGCAGTTTGGTCAAACTCATGCTGGTAGCTTCAAGAACACTGTCCAACCATCTCGCCCTCTGTTGTCCCCTTCTCCTTGTGCCCTCCATCTTTCCCAACATCAGGGTCTTTTCCAGGGAGTCTTCTCTTCTCATGAGGTGGCCAAAGTACTGGAGTCTCAGCTTCACGATCTGTCCTTCCAGTGAGCACTCAGGGCTGATTTCCTTCAGAATGGATAGGTTTGATCTTCTTGCAGTCCATGGGACTCTCAAGAGTCTCCTCCAGCACCATAATTCAAAAGCGTCCATTCTTCGGCGATCAGCCTTCTTTATGGTCCAGCTCTCACTTCCATACATCACTACTGGGAAAATCATAGCTTGAACTATACGGACCTTTGTCGGCAAGGTGATGTCTTTTATAAGCCTAGAAGAGTTCTTTTGAAGCTCTAGATTTATTTCTAAAGCTACCACCATGCCATGGAAAGCCCATCAAGCAAGCCATCCCAATGCTGCAGCCTGATTTCTCCTGCAAGGAGAGTTGGTTGTTTTGAAGTGTCCGGTGACCACTGCTTATTTAAGAAACCCTTTGTGTATTTGTTCTATACTGTAAATAGGAAGCTGTAGAGGAAGAGGGCCTTATTGTATCAAGAGAGGGACTTTCCCCAGCAGCGTTGCTCTTCGTGTAAACACCGGGCCCGCAGTACGCAGAGATCAAAAGGGGGAGGCCTGTCAATCTGGAGAGAGCGCCGTATGGCTTCCTTATGGGGAGGCCTATTTTCTTCCTGCCCCCTTTTCCTAATGTGATGGATTGCTTCCTTCTTACAACATGCGGGAACCGTGCATTTCCCTGCTCCACCAACCCATGCGTGCTATGTATACAATAGTTGCGATTGCGAGATCATCTCCTGAAGGGGAAAAGGTGGTAAAGTCCTTGCGAGTCTTTCCCAGTCCCAGAAACCCTCTTGTTTCAACTTTTTGGATTGTGGTTTTTGCAATGTGTTGACTGAGAGGCAGTGTGCAGATGTCAGAGTTGTGTTGCTGTACCCTGGTGCACAAGGGACGCGGGTGGCGCTGTGGGTAAAACCTCAGTGCCTAGGACTTGCCGATCGCATGGTCGGCGGTTCGAATCCCCGCGGCGGGGTGAGCTCCCGTCTCTCGGTCCCAGCTCCTGCCTGCCTAGCAGTTCGAAAGCACCCTTAAGTGCTTAAGAAAGCACCGCTTTATAGCGGGAAGGTAAATGGTGTTTCCGTGTGCTGCGCTGGTGCTGGCTCGCCAGAGCAGCTTCGTCACGCTGGCCACATGACCTGGAAGTGTCTCCGACAGCGCTGGCTCCCAGCCTCTAGAGTGAGATGAGCGCACAACCCTAGAGTCAGACACGACTGGCCCGTATGGGCAGGGGTACCTTTACCTTTACCTTACCCTGGTCCACACTTATTTATTTGTCTGTTTCTTGCATTCATGCTCCACCCTTTTCTCCAAGGAGCGCATTAGGTACTCTCCTTCCTAATTGAACTCCACAACAACCCTGCGAGGTAGGCTAGGCTGAGAGGCAGCGACTGGCCCAAGGTCACTCTCAGGTACCTTGAGAGACTACATTTCCCAATACACCCTGCTGATGGCACACATGCGCAAGCTTGCTCTACATTTCGTGTCGAAGAACTTCAGGAAAACCATGCTCATCTCGTAATATAATTGAACACTACAAGATGGAGAATATTTCCATTATGAACTGTATAAAATCACTATGTGGAATCTGACCCTGTTGAGTCAAGGCCAATCCTGAACAGAGCACCACAACCTCATAGTCGCCCTTGGCTGGACTTAACCATCCAGGCGTCCTTTACCTTTTAACTTTTAGATATCCTTGCCAAAGGTTACCATAAAGGTAAAGGGACCCCTGACCATTAGGTCCAGTCGTGACCAACTCTGGGGTTGTGGCGCTCATCTCGTTTTATTGGCCGAGGGAGCTGGCATACAGCTTCCGGTTCATGTAGCCAGCATGACTAAGCCGCTTCTGGCAAACCAGAGCAGCGCACAGAAACGCCGTTTACCTTCCCGCCGGAGCGGTACCTATTTATCTACTTGCACTTTGACGTGCTTTCGAACTGCTAGGTTGGCAGGAGCAGGGACCGAGCAGCAGGAGCTCACCCCGTCGTGGGGATTCGAACCGCCGACCTTCTGATCGGCAAGTTCTAGGCTCTGTGGTTTAACCCACAGTGCCACCTGCGTCCCAAAGGTTACCATATCCCACTGCAATCTAATTTTATTGATTTGCAACCCATTTGATTCAATCCCATGACTGGTCTTTTAAAACACGGATGTTCGCTGGGTGGGGTTTTCTTTTTTTGCCTTGACTCACCCCTAACGCCGGTGATTCATTTTCTACTCCAGTGTGTACGCATGCTTCAGTTCTCCTGACTGAGTCACGTCATTGAATCAATTCCTTATAGCTTTCCAGGGTGAGAACAAGCGCTAGCTTTATGTTCTTAAGTTGCAGAAGGGGTCCAGTAGTCAGAGGTCCAGGAGACACCCCCGCCCCACCAGAAAAAGCCCCCCGTATTCTGCTACGAAGGTCCTGAATGTCACGAAGGGAGTTCCCTGCTTTGCTCATCTCCTGCTAAAGAGCCAGGAGGGGAAACGTATGAATGGAAAGGATGTTGCAAGTCGGCAGCCGCTGATGCGATGACATTGTTGAGCTGGGAATGTGTGGGATCCCATATCCTGGATAACGACCTCCGTCTCTCCTCCCACCTGGGTGTGGAAACGGTTCCCTCACTCTGTGGAGACAAAAAGATGCCAGGAATATGGTCCAATTTCAGTTACCAAACTGGAGCAGATCCAAGTAGGTTTAACAGCCCGATGGGAAGACAACGCAATGTGCAAAACGAGGGAGGAAAGAGCCCATGCAACGTACCATGCAATAATAGTCAAAATAAGAATTAAAAGTCCTCTGTGACAAGAGGTTTGTGTTTTTTAAAAAAATATATCATTTTTACTGGTTTTACAAATACAAAATTATAAACAAAGAATCAAAAAGTACAGTGGTACCTCGGTTTAAGAACAGCCCTGTTTAAAAACGATTCGGTTTACGAATTGCACAAAACCGGAAATAGTGTCCCGGTTTGAGAACTTTACCTTGGTCTAAGAACGGACTCCGGATGGTGGAAGGGCACCGGCTGCGGGAGGCCTCATTAGGGAAGGCGCGCCTCAGTTTAAGAACGTTTTCGGTTTAAAAACGGACTTCCCGGAACGGATTAAGTTCGTAAACCGAGGTACCACTGTATATCCATATAAAGAGATTCCTCCGAATCTTTGCATTCCCCTCCCCCACCCTCTCCATGGGGTCCCATTTTAAACATTTTCTGCTGCATCTTCTTCCACACTCCAATTTTTATATCAAACCATATTATCCATGGTGATTGTCACACTACCGGTGAAATCAAAATCCTGCTAATGTTTCCATCTGCTTACAGTGGTCTCCTAAATAACTTCTACATTTCCCCCATTCTTTTATAAAGTTTTTGTCCTCTTGGTTTCTGAGTTTTCCGGTCAGTTTTGCCATTTTGGCGTAGTCCCATCAACTTGGTTTGCCAATCCTCTCTGATACGGACTTTGTGTTCTTTCCATCTCTGGGCTAGTAGCATCCAAGCGGCTGTTGTCCTTTCAGATATCGGTACCTATAATTCCTAATAGAAAAGCTTCTGTTTTCTTAACAAAGGTTATTCTAAGCATTTTTTAATGCATCTCTGGGTTATTTGTGGGGGCTGCCTGGTATAACATGAGTAGAATGTGTGATTTTATTTAAAATGCATCTGTGATGGCCTGGGATTCGGCTGAACCTGAGGAATCCCAGCCTGCACAGGAGTCCCCGCCTCCAGAACCAGCTGAGCCGGGGCTGGGGCTTGAGCCTGAAGGGTCCTCACCTGTGCTGGATCCTCAGGTGCAGGCACCAGCTGAGTCTGCTCTGGCTCCTGAGGTGATGGAGGACCCATTGCCTGCAGGTGCTCCACTCTCAGCCCTGTCAGGGGAAGCTGAGGTTGCCTCTGGGTCCGGTAACCCTCCAGCCTCTCCTGAGCTGCAGAGGCTCAGGGCAGAGAGGCGGAGGGAACTAAGTTCCCAGGCCAGGAGAGGTGAGTCCCCAGAGGATCGGGGTTGCCCTATGCCTCAGGGCAGATAAAAGCCAGCCAGCCCCAGTCCCAGGTTGCAGGAGCAACATTGTTGGTTGCTAGTCCCTGTCCTGCCGGATCTCCTGACCTCGCCCAACTCCCTGCCTTGCACCCAGCTTCAGCATTGACGGACGGCCTCAATACTGCACCCTTGACCTCAGACTGGACTCGGACCATGCCTCACGGAAACCCACAGGACCAGCACAGCATCTCTGGGTTATTTGTGGGACATAGGAATTCATTCATTTCCCCCCAAAAAATATAGTCCAGCCCCCCACAAGGTCTGAGGGACAGTGGAAAAAGTTTGCTCACCCCTGATATATCATCTCCCAGAAAGCTTTGATTACCTTACAAGTCCCCCACATATGATAAAAGTTACCTTCATTTTCTTTACATTTCCAGCAGGTATTTGTGCTTGTCCTATACATTTTTGCCAACTTAGTAGGGGTTAAATACCACCGGTACATCACAACATGTCGTCAAGAGGTTGTTGGTTTTTTTGAAGGCCCTGGGCTAAAATTGCACCCACGCTTCCATTTCACTACTCTATTAGCAGATACTAAAATGAAAGGGCAATTTTGACTTTTCCACTGCAGGGACGGGATTTGCGGTAGCATCAGGACTCCTGTCCATCACTGGAGCAACCATTTCCTGCATCCCAAAATGGCAGATATTGAAACTATATGAGTGCTGCTACATCATATAGAGTAGCCTGCCAGGGCTTTTCAGAGAAAACATGGCAGCAGGGCATTCTCCCCCCACTAAAAATTGTACACCCCCCCAATAGGAACAGGGGGGTTTAATTTTGTTTGCATTTCAGTGTGGAGCTACCCAATTCACACTTTGCGAACCAAAATACAGCTATGCTATCCTTCAGAATTCTCACTCACTTGATTTTTTGCGGCGCACTTTTCCAACCAAGCAACATTTACAAAAAAATGCACATATTTGGGGCATGAAAACTAATGTGAGAGCAAAATACCTCACAAAAATGCACTCCCTTAGGGGAAACTGCTTGCTAAGACCTGTACGTTGGTCGGAACTGCAGACGAGAATGGGTTTATTGGGAGAAATTGGAAGTGCTGGCGAATCTCTACAAGGATTAAAGAAGAAATGGCAAATTTGCTGTGGAGGTCTGAATTTAAGATCGGGAAACTGAGAACTGAGATTGACAGTCCCTGAATTTTGTTGAGGGGGGTGGGGGACTTGATGCCCCCTTCGCCCCCATCCTTCTGAGCACAGAAGGCGGATGAAAAACTGCTCTCCTTGCTGAAATGTTGTTGTTCATCTCTGTTTATACAGCAGCCTTTCTGATAAATTGCCTCTTGTTTGGTCATCTGTGTGCTTGATTTGTTTCTGTCCAGAAAGATGCCTGTGTCCTCTCCCAGCAGAGACAGCTTGAACCAAGACGCTCTGGAACTAGGTATGTCTTCTTCCATTCTCAACTAGCTCACTTATGGCGATGGTAAGGATTTTACATGTTTATCCATCACTATTTCTGGAGGCCGATAGAAATTTTTATTGATTTATTTTATTGGGCTTTATAAACAAGAATAAAATACAAATAAGTATAGCAAGTTTTCCATGTCATTTGTATGTCACAAAAATAGCATAATAGATGTGGGAAAATATCTACAACATATGTTTCATTTAGGGTGGCGCTGTGGGTAAAAGCCTCAGCGCCTAGGGCTTGCCGATCGAAAGGTCGGCGGTTCAAATCCCCGCGGTGGGGTGCGCTCCCGTTGCTTGGTCCCAGCGCCTGCCAACCTAGCAGTTCGAAAGCACCCCCGGGTGCAAGTAGATAAATAGGGACCGCTTACTGGCGGGAAGGTAAACGGCGTTTCCGTGTGCTGCGCTGGCTCGCCAGATGTAGCTTTGTCACGCTGGCCACGTGACCCGGAAGTGTCTCCGGACAGCGCTGGCCCTCGGCCTCTTGAGTGAGATGGGCGCACAACCCTAGAGTCTGTCAAGACTGGCCCGTCGGGCAGGGGTACCTTTACCTTTACCTTTATGTTTCATTTACAGGTAGGTAGCCGTGTTGGTCTGCCATAGTCGAAACAAAACAAAAAAAATTCCTTCCAGTAGCATCTTAGAGCCTCTGCGCACTGGGTCTTCATCGAGCTGCCTGCTATGACCCCAAGCTCTCGTAATGAAAATCCAAATTCTTTATAGCAGAACTTTATGTACGTGTCAAATCAGTATTCCTGGAGGGTGATGCTTGTGTGTGTCAGCCAGCATGGTGTAGTGGTTAAGAGGGGTGGACTCGTAATCTGGTGAACTGGGTTCGCTTCCCCGCTCCTCCACATGCAGCTGCTGGGTGACCTTGGGCTAGTCACACTTCTCTGAAGTCTCTCAGCCTCACTCACCTCACAGAGTGTTTGTTGTGGGGGAGGAAGGGAAAGGAGAATGTTAGCCGCTTTGAGACTCCTCAGGGTACTCAGGGTAGTGATAAAGCGGGATATCAAGTCCAAACTCTTCTTCTTCAGCCGCGACAGATATATAGACGGAACAAATCTTTAAAGACTGGAAGAGAACGGAGGGCGCCTTCAATTGCCAAAGCCACAAAAGCTAATGTTTTGGGGTTGCATGTTTCTGAGTATGTGTTCTGGATATTAAACAGCCTTTCCTTTGCCCTCCGCAGTTGATGTTGAGGACGAAGAAAATTTGGAGGACGTCTACATGATCCCCGACTCTTCTGCTCTGTATGCTGTCCAAGTAACATCAAAGCCCATTGACTACTATCTTGCAAGGGTAAGAAACACATTGATGTGGCCAATGCAGAACATTCTGTTGGAAAGGCCGAATGACTCTTGCTGTACATGGAAGCAGACCAGCACCCTAGATCTAGCCCAGTGTGTGGTCAACATTTAGGAGGTCTCAGGCCCAGCTCTTTGGAGAGAGGTTCTTCAAAAGTTGGCTGTCACCTTCATTGCACCAATTCTGTCTTACGCTGAAGATGCATCTCTTTAACTTAGCCTTCTTCATTTACCCTGCCCTTCAAGATTCACCTATTCTCTTTGACTGCAAAGGGTTTTAAGCTGATTTTAATACCATATTTTAACAACAACAACAACAACGACATAATATTTATACCCTGTCCATCTGGCAACAACAACAACAACAACAACAACAAAATATTTATACCCCATCCATCTGGCTGGGTTTTCCCAGCCACTCTGGGCAGCTTCCAACAAAAGATTAAATATACATTAAAGCATCAGTCATTTAAACTTCCCTAAACAGGGCTGTCTTCAGGTGTCTTCTAAATGTCAGGTGGTTGTTTATTTCTTTGACATCTGGTGGGAGGGAGTTCCACAGGGCGGGTGCCACTACCGAGAAGGCCCTCTGCCTGGTTCCCTGTAACCTCACTTCTTAAAGTGAGGGAACCGCCAGAAGTCCCTCAAGCTGGACCTCAGTGTCTGGGCAGAACGATGGGGGTGGAGACGCTCCTTCAGGTATACAGTGATACCTCGGGTTACAGACGCTTCTGGTTACAGACGCTTCAGGTTACAGACTCCGCTAACCCAGAAATAGTACCTCGGGTTAAGAACTTTGCTTCAGGATGAGAACAAAAATTGCGCAGCGGCGGCAGCGGGAGGCCCCATTAGCTAAAGTGGTGCTTCAGGTTAAGAACAGTTTCAGGTTAAGAACGGACCTCCAGAATGAACTAAGTTCTTAACCCGAGGTACCACTTACTGGGCTGAGGCCGTTTAGGGCTTTCAAGGTCAGCACCAACACTTTGAATTGTGCTCAGAAACGTACCGGGAGCCAATGTTGTAGCCAAACTGGTGGAACCCATCCTGAGCAGGAGTGCTCCACGCTGTAATATTTTGATAGCAAGGCCCACAAATACCCTGGGGAAAAAATATGCTTTTCAACTTTTCAAATTAATTATCTGCCTCCCCCCCCCCCAAGCTGCAGTGGGTTCCATTTTCTTTTAACAATTAGGCTTGGCACAGCCTTCCCGAAGATAATGGAAGACTGGTTGAGTCCCAAGTGGGTCTGCAGCCAAAAAGCCTCATTCTGTTGCAGTGACACACACACACACACACACACAGAGCCATTTATGCTGAAGGAACATTGCGAGGGAAGGAAAAAACGACTCCTCGGGTTAATCAGGACAACTGTATACGCCATTTATTTTTATTAAATTTACAAGTGTGGCGAGACAGGCTCGGGCAGCGTGCCACTGGGTTTCTCCTTCCTGCTTGGAAATCCCTGCAGGAATCAGGGGGCTCAGAATGCTGACAGGGGGGTTTATAATGCAGGGGAAGAGAAAATGGAATGGAGTTCCCTGAAACAGGGCGTGGCTGGCTGGAATCCTAACTGTCTGGATCACGCATGCGCCCTTGGGCCGTCCCTGAAAACTTATTTGTTGGGAGTTTTTGTGCACCCCCCCAGAGTGAAGAATTAGATTTGAAAAAGGACAGGAGGTCTGTCCTTCCCTTTTTAAAATTCTTAATCTCATGTTTCCCCTCCTCGTTTAAATCAAGGACCTGAAGATCCTGTTGTTTGGCTCCAGCCTCGGCTGCTTCAGCGAGGAATGGAAAATCCAGAGCTTTATGTTTAATGACAACCCTCAGCTGAAGTATGGCATTGTGCAGAAAAAGGTAAAGTCTGGAGGCAGGATTTCGAAGCCACTGTGGGCACAATTTATGGGGGGAAGGGGGGGGCGCTGTCCTAGGCCAGTCCCGTTGGAATGGCGCTAGTGTAATAGTGTGCAAGGAGACTTTCATCTGGACGGAACACTAGGCTCGGTCAATTGTGCTTGTGCATAAATCACCGCACATCTTGATGCGGCTGTACTGGTGACCTCACGAAAGACTGTCTTTGCTCTTTGGCAGCAATACAGACTCGTGCCTCGGTCATATAGTTGGGGGCAGGGGATGAGTAAAGCAGCTGAAGGAACCGGAAGCTGTGGCAAACAGTTCATGCGCAGAATTCCTGATGCACCGATCCCACTTCTGGGACAAGAGCAGATCACCTGCGACTTCAGGACACAGAAAGTTCTGTTCAGTCATTCCCCACTGAATATTCATGCACAGAGCAGAATTGTGCTCCGTGTATTTCTAGACCTCAGCTCCCATGATTCCTGGCTGCTGGCCATTCTGGGTAGGGCTGGTGGTAGTTGGGGGTCCAGCAGTACCTGGAGTGGGGCGGAGATTTGCCACCTCTGTTCCATTTAGGATTGTGGCGATCGCTTATGAAACGAAATAGTTTTTCGCTCTTTGGCCAGCCAAGCTTAACACATCCTAAAAAAAAACCATTTATAAACATTTCCTCGTGAAAGCAATGGATACTTTTTTTTAATTGTGTGATCTCCAGACATATGCTTTTGCATCTCCACAGCCTGTTTGTTTGTTTATATGTTTATTATTTGATTATTGCATTTATGCCCCACCTTTTCCTCTGAAGGGCTCGAGGGGGCGTACGTGGTTCTCCCCTCTCCTTATTTAACCCCCACAACAGCCTTGTGAGGTGGGTTAGGCTGAGAGATAGTGATGGGCCCAAGATCACCCAGTGAGCGCACTGGCCAGGTGGAGATTCGAACCCTGGTCTCCCAGTCTGAACCCTCCAAACATTGCCCAGTTGGCTGCCTTAAGGAAGAGGACTTCGTATCAGTGTCCCATGTGCTCAAGTCTGTGGATCCATTACCGACCTCCTAAGAGTAAGACTTAGGACGCGGGTGGCACTGTGGTTAAACCACAGAGCCTAGGACTTGCCCATCAGAAGGTCAGTGGTTCGAATCCCAGCAACAGGGTGAGCTCCTGTTGCTCGATCCCTGCTCCTGCCAACCTAGCAGTTTGAAAGCACGCCAAAAGTGCAAGTAGATAAATAGGTACCACTCCAGCGGTAAGGTAAACGGCATTTCTGTGCACTGCTCTGGTTCGCCAGAAGCGGCTTAGTCATGCTGGCCACATGACCCGGAAGCTGTACACTGGCTCCCTCAGCCAATAGAGTGAGATGAGCGCCGTAACCCCAGAGTCGGCCACGACTGGACCTCATGGTCAGGGATCCTTTACCTTTAAGAGCAAGACAGACGGGGAGACCAGGGTTCGAATCTCCTCCTGGCCGGGATATTTGAGCTCTTTTGCTCCAGCCGTTTGCTCCCAGGCCTCCGAGAGAAATCAGACCCCTGCTTCACCCCCCGACAACAGAACAAATCAACCACATGCTCCAGAACTTGGCATCGCCCGCACATACTGTTCTGAGGTTTTCTTCTTTGGGAAAACATCCAGGGACTCAACCTTTTAATTACAAGCGCAGAATTTTCAGCCGGTTGCAGCGTCCACGACATTTGGGCCACAGCGGTTAAAAACACAGAAAACAAAGGGAAACAAGAGGCAGGAGACTAGGTGGAGCTGAAGAGGGTTGCAAGCTTCTCACCAGCTTCAAACGGCGCTCATTGTTTTTCTCCGTCCCTTGCCTTTTGCCGCTGTCTAGGGTGGGCCGTGCGGGGTCCTGGCAGTAGTCCAAGCCTGCCTCCTGCGACATCTTATCTTTGGAGACAGCAGCAGGAACAGCGATACATGGTGAGTCGATGCTGGTGAGAGCCGGCCTGTTTTCCACCCTGAGCTGAGCGCTAATCCCCCTCTATTGTTGGAAGGGGAAAAGGGGTCTTCCTGGTCTTGACCTCATTAACGGGAGATAAAGTCCAAATTGCAGCGCCTGTGTTGATTGAGAGGGTAATGGACACCGTCCTTGAGGTGCACTTGCAAAACACACGTTGTTCGTGACAGGCCGGGTGCATTTGGGGAGGGCTAGGAAGCCAGACGGACCCTCTGTAGAAGCAGTGTGTCGCTTTGCGCAAGTGCACAAACACCCTCTGCATGCACAAACATGGCACAGGTGTTGGCAGGTCACTGCATCAGTTCCCCCCACCGCCATATCTCTTGGCCCTATGTACACTGTGAGAAAGTACTCTCTGCCTCCCCCTTAAACTCCCCTGCAAAATGCCCTTGCAAATGCCCCCGTTTGAGAGACCTGTTTGCAACTCTCAGCCACGAGCTCCCAGAAGCCGCAATGAGCTAAGTTTGACTGCTGCTGACTGCTAACTCCTCCCGATTAAAATAATGAATACCTAAGCTACGGTTTACCCAGTAGTGATGTATGGAAGTGAGAGCTGGACCATAAAGAAGGCTGATCGCCGAAGAATTGATGCTTTTGAATTATGGTGCTGGAGGAGACTCTTGAGAGTCCCATGGACTGCAAGAAGATCAAACCTCTCCATTCTGAAGGAAATCAGCCCTGAGTGCTCACTGGAAGGACAGATCCTGAAGCTGAGGCTCCAATACTTTGGCCACCTCATGAGAAGAGAAGACTCCCTTGAAAAGACCCTGATGTTGGGAAAGATGGAGGGCACAAGGAGAAGGGGACAACAGAGGACGAGATGGTTGGACAGTGTTCTCAAAGCTACCAGCATGAGTTTGACCAAACTGCGGGAGGCAGTGGAAGACAGGAATGCCTGGCGTGCTCTGGCCCATGGGGTCACGAAGAGTCGGACACAACTAAATGACTAAACAACAACAACAACACTTTTATCAGGGTGCCTTTCCAAAATGCAAGGTTTCCCGTTCAAGGTTTACTAAGAAAGTGAGCTTGCAATTTTTGAGATGGCGAAGGGTGTCCATTCATATGGTTAGGTGTCAGCAGCAATTAGCCCACGGACCAAGGCTGCCCCACTGAATAATAATATCACCTGTCTCCTTCCATTACCGACCTTGGAGGAGGGAGGTGGGCTGTGGAGGAACAGTGTATATCGGGCATAGGTAAACTCAGGTCTCCAGATGTTTTGGGATTACAACTCCCATCATCCCTAGCAGGACCAGTGGTCATGGATGATGGGGGTTGTAGTCCCAAAATATCTGGAGGGCTGAGTTTGCCTGTGCCTGGTGTATATGAAGATGGTCTTGGCAGCTGGTTATTTTGAGGGAAGGAGGTCATTCCTGACCATTTCTGGTCCTCCCATCAAATGCAGCTCCTGACCTGAGATGAAAGAAAAGCAAAATTGTTTGTTTAGTTGTTTAGTCGTGTCCGACTCTCCGTGACCCCATGGACCAGAGCACACCAGGCACTCCTGTCTTCCACTGCCTCCAGCAGTTTGGTCAAACTCATCCTGGTAGCTTCGAGAACACTGTCCAACCATCTCGTCCTCTGTCATCCCCTTCTCCTTGTGCCCTCCATCTTTCCCAACATCAGGGTCTTTTCCAGGGAGTCTTCTCTTCTCCTGAGGTGGCCAAAGTACTGGAGCCTCAGCTTCATGATCTGTCCTTCCAGTGAGCACTCAGGGCTGATTTCCTTAAGAATGATTTCCTTAAGAATGAAGCAAAATTAAATTGGTTAAATTCATCAGGGCTGCAATGTCGCTCCCAATACTCACCCCCCTGAAGTAAACCGAAAGGGGGATAAGATCAAAATCCCTTCCACGCACATTCTAAATCTGAAACATCCGCATTTCAGATGAAGACACCATTTGGAATTTTAGACAATAGCAGGCCTCTCTGTGAGAGATAAGTCTTCTTGGTGTTCCCATCGCTGGTCTGCTCAAAAGATCTACTCGTTTGAGAAGACTAAACATCAAATCAAAGCATCAGACATGAAAGAGAGTCCTTTGGCGTTCTTCCTCTGCCTTTGGGACAGTGTGGGATGTCTCCTCGGAAGGGTGTTGGTGACTTGCAGGGAAGTAGATAAAGGCGAAGCGAAACCTTACATCACTCACAGCTAATCTGGGCACTTCTTGGTGTTGGTCACTTACCGGCGAGGAAAAAGGAAGCAAGATCTTATGTCACCCGCAGCTATTTTGGGTGCTTCTTGGGAGCATTTAAGGACACAGTGCCAGGGGTCAGATCAATAGCCTTGAAGGCCAAGCATCAGTTGGGCAGTTGAGTTGGGTTGGCTGGGCTTACTGGAGGAAACCAGGTTGGCAAAGACTAGCCTACCTTGCGTCAGATGGATTGCATCCAATAGGGACCCACTTGGGCAGGTGTTGACATGGCGAATACCCAAAATTTAGCAGGTGGGAGCAGGTGCAAGTCCTACGGCTCACTTCTCTGCCGGTCACTACTCCTGTCCCAAATCATGACCTCAAACTGTCATCAGCCTGGGATGAAGAATAATAATATTTTAATTATCTGAACCCTCTCATCTGACTGGATTGCCCCAGCCGCTCTGGGCAGCTTTCAACATGTACAAAAACACAATGAAACATCAACATATATAAATCTCCTGATACAGTGGTACCTCGGGTTACAGATGCTTCAGGCTACAGACGCTTCAGGTTACAGGCTCCGCTAACCCAGAAATAGTACCTCAGGTTAAGAACTTTGCTTCAGGATGAGAACAGAAATCGCACGGCGGCAGCAGGAGGCCCCATTAGCTAAAGTGGTGCTTCAGGTTAAGAACAGTTTCAGGTTAAGAACGGACCTCCAGAACGAATTAAGTTCTTAACCCGAGGTACCACTGTATAGGGCTGCCTTCAGATGTCTAAAGAAAGTTGTATAATTGCTTATCTCTTTGCCATCTCCATGGGAGGGTGTTCCATAGAGCGGGCGCCACTACCGAGAAGGCCCTGTGCCTGGTTCCCTGTAACCTCACATCTTGCAGTGAGGGAACAGCCAGTAGGTCCTCGGAGCTGGACCTCGGTGTCCGGGCTGAACATTGGGGGTGGAGATGCTCCTTCAGGTATACAGGGCCAAAGCTGTTGAAGCTGTTTTTTTTTCCAGTTTCTGCATTTCTCCGCCTCTGCTTTCAATTCTGGGGGCTCAGTGGTATGTTGAAACCCTGGCAGCGAGAGACAACCTAAAGCCTCCCACTCCTAGGCTTATGGGTTACAATCAAGAGTCATCAGCCCATCATCATCATGATGTTCATTTGTTTTGGTTTTTCTTCCCCTCTCAGCCGTTCCACAAAATGTCCCCCTTGGGGTCTCCTTTGCCCTAGCCAAAGTACATTCTTCTGCATCCTACGGAACTCGCTGTCCAGGGCGGGGTCGTTTTCCAATATCTGGCCCGAAACGGCCCTTTCCTAATGCCTTCCCTCTGCTTTTAACCTTTATGCTAAGTACTTCCTTTCCCTCCCGATCTGAACCCATCAGCTATTTCCAGACATCTGCCATCGTGCTCTGCAAGCCGACACTTTGCTCGCCCGGCCGCCTCTCATAGAAATCAATCGGCCTCCTTTGAAAAGGGAGTGTCGTTCTTTGAACCAAAGATCTAAAATGGAAAGGGCATTAAGGAAGAGGAGTTTGTGCGGCCAGCGCAAAGGTTGCTTGCAGATCATGACACGGCCGGCCCCCTTGTCGGTTTCTGCACCTCTCAAGATTTTGTTTCAGTGCATACAAAGGCGTATTGCGTGCCAAAGATGCGTGCAAAATTTGCATTTTGCAACCGAATATGTCAAATTGTGTGTACGTTAGCAATTCTTTTCAAGTGTGCACCTTGCATAGAAAGTACCGTATTTTTTGCTCTATAAGACTTACTTTTTCCCTCCTAAAAAGTAAGGGGAAATGTGTGTGTGTCTTATGGAGCGAATGCAGGCTGTGCGGCTATCACAGAAGCCGGAACAGCAAGAGGGATTGTTGCTTTCACTGCACAGCGATCCCTCTTGCTGTTCTGGCTTCTGAGATTCAGACTATTTTTTTTCTTGTTTTCCTCCTCCAAAAACTAGGTGCGTCTTGTGGTCTGGTGCATCTTATAGAGCGAAAAATACGGTACATACAAATTGTGTGCAATTTAAATGTGAAGTTTTGCTTCATCTGTTTGAAAAAACTGCACTACAAACAGATGAAAACATTAGCAGGGTTGCAATAACACTTGTAATGTAACGGGTATTCTGGAGATAATGAAGTTTTCAATAATAATAATACTAGGGAGCACAGTCGTACCTTGGTTGTTGAACGCCTTGGTACTCATCCGTTTTGGCTCCCGAACACCACAAAGTGAGTATTCTGGTTTGCGAACGTTCTTTGGAAGCCGAACGTCTGACATGGTTTGCACAGATTCCGATTGAATTCAGGAAACTCCTGCAGCCAATCGGAAGCTGTGCCTTGTTTTTCGAACGTTTTCAGAAGTCGAATGGACTTCTGGAATGGATGCCGTTCGACAAGCAAGGTGTGATTGTATAGAAAAAGATGCAGTAGAAAAGATTTAATAGCAGAGCCCATGGAAGGGATGGTGGGAAGTCCAGAGATTTGGAGAAATCTCTTAATTGTGGGTATGCTATGTTATTTTTCTAATTTTATACTTGTAAAATAAAGTAAAAATTATGTTAAAAAAGAGAGAGTATTCTGCATGAACCAGAATGGTGTCTACCAATGTTTGAGCAACAGTAAGGCTAATATGTGAGAGAATTGGCTGCTTGGTTCTCCCCTAGAACAGCCTCTGATGAGAGTGTGGCTCAGAAGAGGACATTTCAACACATCCAGCTTATTGGTGGGGTAGAGGAAGGAAGAGGTGTACAGACTGCGATTTCCCCTACAGCATAATCCTTTGCGTGTTTACTCAGAAGGAAGTCCTGCTGTGTTCAGTGGAACTTACTTTCTCAGGTAGAGATGGGGGAGAAATAGAATCCGGTTCACAGTTAAATGTGAACTGACCTAATTTACGGTCCAAAACAATATGGAAACTGAAACATTGCCTTCTTTTGAAATTCGCACCTCTCTGAATTTTGCAACACAGTTTTGCAGCCAAGTATGTGGTGGCACTGTGGGTTAAACCACTGAGTCTCTTGGGCTTGCCGATCAGAAGGTCGGCGGTTCGAATCCCAATGACAGGGTGAGCTCCCGTTACTCGATCCCTGCTCCTACCAACCTAGCAGTTCGAAAGCACATCAAAGTGCAAGTAGATAAATAGGTACCGCTCCAGCGGGAAGGTAAACGGCGTTTCCGTGTGCTGTTCTGGTTTCGCCAGAAGTGGCTTAGTCATGCTGGCCACATGACCCGGAAGCTGGGCCAATAAAGCGAGATGAGCGCCGCAACCCCAGAGTCGGCCACGACTGGACCTAATGGTCAGGACCTTTACCTTTATATATATATATATATATATATATATATGCTTTCGTAGATTTTCACGGGTACAGGAATGCAGGTTTTGGTGTCCTCGGGTGTCTTCCCGTGTAAAAGATGGGGTGTCTAGGCGACGTTTCGACGAGGTCTCACTCGTCATCTTCAGGCTGGTGTTTTCGGCTTCTTGTTACTGGAACAGAGCAGGGTCTCAGTGTTTGAGTTCCTATAAATACTGTTGAGGTGTGGTGTATAGCCTCCAATGTTCTTGGGCAGAGAGGAAGTTCCTCTCTGCCCAAGAACATTGGAGGCTATACACCACACCTCAACAGTATTTATAGGAACTCAAACACTGAGACCCTGCTCTGTTCCAGTAACAAGAAGCCGAAAACACCAGCCTGAAGATGACGAGTGAGACCTCGTCGAAACGTCGCCTAGACACCCCATCTTTTACACGGGAAGACACCCGAGGACACCAAAACCTGCATATATATATATATATATATGATTTTTATTAAGATTTTTACATTACAAAAAATAAAAGAAAAAGAAAAAAAGAAGAAATACAGAATAAAAATTGTTAAAAACAATCAATCTTTCCATCACATTATTTTTCATTTACTTGTTTCTCGGACCTCCTCATACCTCTCTTTTTTGTATTCCAATTCAATTTATTAGCTCAGCAATTTGTTTCCCTCTTTATTCTATCCAAATCTTTATTCTTAAATTGTTGTGATCTTAAAATTTTACTTTTATAAACCCATTTTTTCATATTCTTTTAACCCATTACAGCTAGAAACCACTTAATTTCAATCCAACATTATTCTAAAGTTCATTAATTTTACAGTGTCTTTGTAAATAATCTTTAAATTTCTTCCAGTCTTCTTCCACCGACTCCTCCCCCTGGTCTCGGATCCTGCCGGTCATTTCCGCTAATTCCATGTAATCCATCACCTTCATCTGCCATTTACCTTTAAAATGTGTAACATTTACCTTTACCTTTACAATGTGTAACAAAAGTGCATATACTAGGAGAGGAAAGCATGCAAATAAAATATGCATATTTGTGAAAATAAGGAACAAGAGGCAAAAATTGCTTTGAAAAATCTGGGAGGAAATACAAAAAAAAATATGTTTATATTATTAGAAATTCACACTAAAATGCTGGTGTGTTTTCATGTGAACTGAGGGGATCGGAATTTAATATTGGAATCCCAGCAGATCCTGGAAGAGCTGGGAATGTTCTCCATCGGAAGCCCTGCAGAACAGCTGCTGCCAGTCAGTGTAGGCATTATTGAGCTACAGGGGCCAATGAGCTGACTTGGCAGAAGGCAGCTTTCTACGCAGGCTGGTACACAGGCTAAGACCCTACCTGTCCACGGACTGTCTCGCCAGAGAGGCGCATGCTCTTGTTATCTCCCACTTGGACTACTGCAATGCGCTCTACGTGGGGCTACCTTTGAAGGTGACCTGGAAACTGCAATTAATCCAGAATGCAGCAGCTAGATTGGTGACTGGGAGTGGCCACTGGGACCACATAACACTGGTCCTGAGAGATCTGCATTAGCTCCCAGTATGTTTCTGAGCACAATTCAAAGTGTTGGTGCTGACTTTTAAAGCCCTAAACGGCCTCAGCCCAGTATACCTGAAGAAGCATCTCCACCCCCATCGTTCAGCCCGGACGCTGAGATCCAGCTCCGAGGGCCTTCTGGCGGTTCCCTCATTGCGAGAAGTAAGGTTACAGGGAACCAGGCAGAGGGCCTTCTCGGTAGTGGCGCCCACCCTGTGGGACACCCTCCCTTCAGATGTCAAGGAAATAAGCAGCTATCTTCTCTTTAAAAGACATCTGAAGGCAGCTCTGTTCAGGGAAGTTTTTAATATTTAACGCTGTACTGTTTTTAACACTTGATTGGGAGCCGCCCAGAGTGGCTGGGGAAACTCAGCCAGATGGGCGGGGTATAAATAATAAATAATAAATTATTATTGTTATTACTACTACTACTACTACTACTACTACTACTACTACTACTACTATGTTCACTGCAGAATGGTCCTCCCTGTTCATTGCCCATTTCATTTCTCCCATTGCAACGTTTCTTGCCGGTGACTCCTTGCTATCTCTTTTTGTCTCAAAGCAGGCAGTGCCTCCAAGTGCCGGCAGCTACCAGAACCCAGTGCCTCGCTCTGGCCATCGCCGGCATTTTGTGGCGCGGAGGTGGCCGCAGGAAAGCCACGGTTGCCTTGTAAGTGGAAGATGTGTTTTCGGAAAGTTTGAGCAGACCTCCTCCCTTTCCCGCCCCCTTCCGACAACGCCCTCCTTAAGCCACCGATTTTCGCACATTTCATCAATAAAGATCCTGATAATAGAGGGTCAGCTTCCTTCGGAGACAGCTCGGCCTCCCTTACCGATTTTCCACCCCGGGAAGATACGGGGAAATATTGTGCATGTCGGAGCACGCCAAACCAGGCGGGATGCTACGTGAAAATCCCTTGGGTTTTCCCTCTCCTAGTTAACAGCAGCCGCAGGGAGTGGTGTTCTTCATTAGGACCGCAGCAAGGGAGAGAAGGTTTAATCCTGGCCGCTCCGCACCACTCAAGTCCCAAAGATTTTTTGGTGCCTTTCACATCTGCTCCTAATTTGGAAAACACACCCACCCACCCTGGTATGTTTGCAAAAGTTGCACAGAGCATTGTGACAACCGCACCCACTCTGCACACGTAGCAATCGTCCGTTTATGAAACTGCAGCGGCGAGCGCTGCAACAAAAGGTTGCAGCGTGGAGCCCGCGCTGCTGTTTTCAGGGAGAGGCCCTTGTTGCTCACTGGCAGTAGCAGAATCAGTCAGAATGTGTCAGTTCTGTTAATATTTTTTGCAGCAAATTAATTATTTTTGCAGCAAGGACTAATCATGTATGTTTAATTACTGTTGAAAATGATATATTAAAAAAAACTGTGTGTGTGTGTGTGTGTGTGTGTGTATTGCAGCAAAGACATGGGAGGCTGCCAGGATATATTGGCCCCCTTTTCCATAGAAAAACCTTATAATAGCTTTGGTAGTTCTTTGGACCATAGTTGGACCAGTGGTGTCGCTCGGAGGAGAGGATGTTTTCCCAACCTCTGAGGTTCCTATTTAAAGAAAATCTGAAGTACAAAAGCACATGGGATTGCCGTTTTCCTCTTCCCTGGGAAAGTATCGGGGGGGGGGGGGGAGAGATTCCAGACTCTAGTTGCTCCTCCAGCCCCTGCCAAATATTGACCCTGGATGCAAAGGGCACAGTCCTTTAATGACTCCTGCCCTTAGCGAACGGAGCTCCTCATCGGCTGTTTTCCTTCTTCAGATCTTTTGTTGTTCTGTTCTTTTTAGGTGCACTGGAACGCAGCAGTTCACTCCTGTAGGGAAATACAAAGCAGATGGGATCTTGGAAACGGTAATGTTTTAGCCAGAACTGTCCTCCACCCGCCCTCAACCTTTCGTAGAATTGTAGAAAGTTGGAAGAGACCCTGAGGGGTCATCTAGTCCAACCCCCTGCAATGCAGGGACCTTTCTTTGGTATATGTTTCTGCTTTGTAGTTAGAAATAGCATACAGTGGTACCTTGGTTCTCAAACGCCTTGGTACTCAAACAACTTGGAACCCAAACACTGCAAACCCGGAAGTAAAGTGTTCCAGTTTGCGAACTTTTTCTGCAAGCTGAACGTGCTCCGTTTTGAGTGTTTCACTTCCGATTTGAGTGACGCACTTCCGTTTTGAGTCTTACGCTGAGGTCTCTCTCTTTTTGCTATTTATTTTGTGTTTTTGTTTTTGTGGCTCTTTCGGTTTTTGCTTTTGTGACACTGTGGAACCCAGTTCAGCTACTGATTGATTGTGTGGCTGCAGTGCATTGTTTATTGCGTTCATTTTATGGACCAATTGGTGTCATTAGATAGTAAAAATCAGGTTAAATTGCGGTTTTAGGGGTAGTCTGGAATGGATTAATCTATTTTGCATTACTTTCCAAGGGAAAGCGTGCCTTGGTTTTGGAACGCTTGGGTTTTGGAGCGGACTTCCGGAATGGATTAAGTTTGAGAACCGAGGTACCACTGTACTCTATTCGGCACGTGTGGAATTTGCAAACTTGTGCATCTGGGATTTGCGCTCTCGGAATCCTGAGAATCGCTGCTATCCATCAAACTTGAAAATGCATGCTTCTAGCCCTTAACGGCAACAAGAACAGAACCGGGAAATATGTGGTCAGTGTCTGGCAAACGCTGAGAAGCCAGAGCAGGGTTCAGCAAATCTGGGGGTTTAGCTGCTTGACAGTTATTTCCAGAGTCCTGGGAGGGTGTGGTTGCGTGTGTGTGTTTTCCCAAAAAAGAGGGGACACAAATTCCCTTTCTTCCAGCAGGGCTGCTGTTAGGGTGGGGAAAAGGCGTAAAACATTACACAACAGTTAAAAAACAAACCATAATGTACGCCACGACCGCCGCTAGGATTCTAGTGGCTCAGAAATGGAAAACCCAGGAAATCCCAACTTTAATGGAGTGGCAGACGAAAAAGTTTGAATACGTAGAATTGGCGAAAATGACCTATAAGATTCGGAACCAAAAAGTAACAAAGTTCGGAGAGGGTTGGAGTAAATTTGTTGAGTACATACAGAATAATTGTAGAAGCTTAAAGACTGTAGCAAGGTTAATATAAATCTTGTGACGTGTAAATAAGAATCTGTAAGAGAGCATGTTAATTGTGAAAGCCGATGTAGGGAAGGAAGGAAGTCTGGGCGCAATAGCGCACATGGTAAATAAGAAGACACAAAAATGTTGAATGTAAGAGTATATGCTTTGTTTATTTTTGTTTTGGAAAATCAATAAAAAGCATTTTAAAAAAACAAACAGAAACCTTGACACCGGGACTCCAATATACGTGTTTGCACAAAACCCGTGCAGCAAGCCCCAAACTGAGCAGAGCGGAGATGAGATCAAAACAGTAATGAACCGGAAAGATCGTTCTTGTGGAATGAACGTCATGAAAAATACAAGGCGTTTCAATTTAAGCCTCCCTGGGGAGCCGCGGAACTTCGCGTTCCACCTCCGCAACGGAGGATCCTCATCAGCCCTACATCTCTTGACCATCTCAAAAAGCAGGGGGGAGAGAGAGAAAGAGAAAGAGAAAGAGAAAGAGAGAGACCATAGTTCAGGGCTTTCTGTCTTCAGAGGGTCCCCGGTGATGGGAAAGCTCTCCCCCACTTGAGACACTGGGGAGTTGTGGCTGGTCAGAGACTATCTTGGGTTAGGCAGACAAATTGTCTCACCTGACCAGGCAGCTTCCCGGGCTCTTGTACGTTATTCCGGGACACACACCCCCCTTCTTCAAAGCTCCACTAAGACTTCTCCTTAACCCATTTGAGCCACATTTCTGCTTTTTTGAAGGGGGGGGTGTGTGTGTCATTTTTAATTGATTTTACAAATGAGAATTAGTTACAGTACCAAATACGTATCCGTAAAACGAGATTTCTCTGAATCTCACAACTCCCCCACCCCATCCCCTCCATGGGTCCTGTTGTCAACACTTCCAATTGCATATCATTTCATAGTCTCTGTTTTGTATCTATCCCCATTGTCCATAGGGGACGCGGGTGGCGCTATGGTCTAAACCACTAAGCCTAGGGCTTGCCGATCAGAAGGTCGGCGGTTCGAATCCCTGTGATGGGGTGAGCTCCCGTTGCTTGGTCCCTGCTCCTGCCAACCTAGCAGTTTGAAAGCACATCAAACTGCAAGTAGATAAATAGGTACCACTCTGGCGGGAAGGTAAACGGCGTTTCCGTGTGCTGCTCTGGTTCGCCAGAAGCGGCTTAGTCATGCTGGCCACATGACCCGGAAAAACTGTCTGCGGACAAACTCCGGCTCCCTCGGCCAGTAAAGCAAGATGAGAGCCGCAACCCTAGAGTCGGTCACGACTGGACCTAATGGTCAGGGGTACCTTTACCTTTAGAAAGCCTCAGGACCCTAGTACGTAGCAGAATGCCTGTCTCCACCAGGAGAAACTCTTTGCTACACATGACAGTAATCCTATCTCTCTCTCTCTGTTTGGGATTTGTCGCCTAGACCTTGGCTGAATATGCCCGTTGTATTTTGACCTGAATTTTCCCCCACTCATTTTTCTTCCTTTCGCAGCTGTTGTTGCACGTTGCCACAAGTTACGAAGACCTGCTGAGGTTCCTGCAACAAAATATTCATCAGGTACGAATCTCGGCCCGGTCCGGTTCTCAATCGCTTCTCAATCGCAGTGTGATTTTTCTCACACACACTTGTTCAGAGCATTTATTTCCATTTGCCCGTTGCCTTACATGATTCATAAAACTACAAGTGAGGCACTCAAACTGTATCCTTGTTCTTCCTGTGTGTGCCAACTATTCTGTCCGCGATGTTTCTTCCTGTCCTTGTAAAATGTTATATCTATCTTTTCCTGGTTGTTGCTGTTCTGCATCCTGCCTTGGGCAGAGCTGATATCCCATTGTTGTTTCAGAAATTCTCCATTGCTCTGCCCTGTGTTTCGTTGTTTTGCAACTTTTTACAGCAGCTGCAAAAATCACACTGTCCCAATAAATAACTACGATTCTACAATTCTACCTTGGTGGCTTTACCTCCAACTAGGAAAGGGAGGAGGACATGCTTTCTTTTAGCTTGCCTTCTATAATCTTCCGTTAGCAAGTTTCTGTGGAGCAGACTTGGCTGGCGACAGTAACTTGTCAAAGAGCCTGGATTTGACCCCTTTAGCTGTCTCTGCTTCTACAAAATCTCATCTTCCAGGTACAGAATTCTGGGAAGGTCCATAGCTTAGAGGCAGAATGTCTGCTTTGCAAGCAGGAGCTAACTGATTCAATCCCTGAAGTCTCCAGGCAGGGTTAGGAGAGGCTGCCTGCCAGAAATCCTGGACAGCCTCTGCCAGTCAGAGTAAGCTATACTGAGCAAGACAGACCAAACATTCTGCCTTGGTATAAGGCAGCTCCCCTATGTTTCTAAAATCACAGGCTTTGCAGGGACACCAAAAATGACTTACAATCCAACTCCCAATTCTACATCAGTACAAAATAAATTCAACCCCCCCCCAATCAATCATCATAATAAATATTGTGATATTTTGGTTGGCCTAATATCGGGTGGTAGTTCACAGTTTTGCTTAAGAGTAGACCTAGTGAAATCAATGGACCTAACTTAGTCATGTCCATTCTTTTCAATGGGTCTGAGAAAGGTAAGATAAATGACCCCGAGTGGTTAAGTCTAGTCAAAGGTGACTATGGGGTTGCGGCACTCATCTCGCTTTCAGGCTGAGGGAGCCAGCGTTTGTCCAAAGACAGCTTTCCGGGTCATGTGACCAGCATGACTAAGTCGCTTCTGGTGAAACCAGAGCAGCACACAGAAATGCCATTTACCTTCCCACCGGAGTGGTACCTATTTATCTACTTGCACTTTGACGTGCTTTCGAACTGCTAGGTGGGCAGGTGCAGGGACCGAGCAACGGGAGCTCACCCCGTTGCAGGGATTCGAACCGCTGATCTTCTGATCAGCAAGCCCAAGAGGCTCAGTGGTTTAGTCCACAAGGCCACCTGTGTTTAATCATCATCATCATCTTTATTTATACCCCATCCTCCCCGGCCAGAGCTGGGCTCAGGGCAGCTAACACCAGTAAAATTACAGTAAAAACATAATGGGGGGGGGGGAACCAATTTAAAATACAGGTTTAAATTGCAATTTAAAATGCAGCCTCATTTAAAAAGTAGCCCATAGATCAAAACCATAAGGGGAGGGAAATATAAGGGTCAGACTGAGTCCAAACCAAAGGCCAGGTGGAACAGCTCTGTCTTGCAGGCCCTGTGGAAAGATGACAAGTCCCACAGGGCTCTAGTCTCTTGTGACAGAGCGCTCCACCAAGTCGGGGCCAGTACTGAAAAGGCCCTGGCCCTAGTTGAGACCAATCTAACCACCTTGCGGCTAGGGACCTCCAAAGTGTTGTTATTTGTGGACCTTAAGGTCCTCCGTGGGGCATACCAGGAGAGGTTTGTGGGTTTGGGATTCTTTTCTTAAGCACCAACATAATTACCTTTACATTTTTTAAGATGAAACCAAAGTATCTGCCAAAAGGATAGTTGGCGGTCCTGTTCCACACAGTCAGCACTGCCACCTTGCAATTTAATACAAAAATTATTTTTTAAATAACATAAATGGATGCATTTTTGGTTCTGCTGCGAAAGACTAGTTTGAAAGGTACGCCTTCCAGCTGAGAACCTTGACCTTCTTCCCTTCCTTCCCTCCCAGTTTGAAGCTGGTCCGTACGGGTGCATTCTTCTGACTTTGTCCGCAATACTATCAAGATCCATCGATCAGTGAGTATTTCTGCATTTTTTTCTGACGGGTGGCTGGCATTGGCTCCTAAGCCTCTGGGATATAGTTGTGCGATGTGCAGCGTGGCCAAAGTTTCCAAGTATGCTCTGGCTTATCGCAGATGGAATTCTTTAGGCCCTGGTTTCTCGAAAAAAGGCTTCCCTGAGACTCCCTTAATGGGCACGTCAGCGTTGATTTTTAGAGCCGTATGGGCTCCTTGCGCTCCACCTGCCCAGGTAGCATCTGTACATGTGCAGTGTTTTAAAGTTCATTAAACCGAAAAGTTAAGCATAGACAGTCACTATCAAAGCACACTGCAATGTATGCAAGATGCCTTTCAGTAGTCAATGTCCTGCAGCGGTGATAGGCGCTCCAGCGGAAAACAGCAGAACAGTTATTCTGGATAGAGGAACTATTAGTATAGTATATAGTATAGTATATCTGAAGGAGCGTCTCCACCCCCACCGGTCCAGCGCCGAGGGCCTTCTGGCGGTTCCCTCACTGTGAGAAGCCGAGTTACAGTGAACCAGGCAGAGGGCCTTCTTGGTAGTGGCACCCGCCCTGTGGAACGCCCTCCCACCAGATGTCAAACAGAAAACTACCAGACTTTTAGAAGACATGTGAAGGCAGCCGCATTCCCACAGCTCCTACCAAAACGTAAGAAGGAAACTAGGGTGGGGTTCTCCCGTTAGTCGTGTGGGTTTCCTGCAAAGTTTCTTTGTTATAACAGGACAGCTGGCCAGCAATCCCCGGCCTTTCCATTGCTTCCCATGCCCAAACAATGCCTGCCTTGTCCGTTTAGCTGCCCTTCGCAATGCCTGTACCAGAAACTCATTGGTACGTATTTTTCCCTTGGGTAAGAAAACAAGCGAATCCATCTTCCCCTGAAAGTTTTGACAGTAGTAATTAGAAATATACTTAGGGCAGGGCAGCCTGCTCCTTCCACTCCTGCCCTGCAGAGCCGTCCAAAAAACAGCAACACCCCACAAGTCATTCTTGGGAGAGATAAGCGATAAACTCATTAAAGTTCTTGAATGTAAACAGACGATAAGAACTGGGGCATTTTAGTTCCTCTGCTTGCTTCCTCTGGGCAGCGGCTCTGATTCAGCTAATGCCTTTTTGATTGCTGTGTGTTTTCTGATTCGCAACGCCCGCCTCTCCCGACTTTGATACTCAGAGCGTTGGAAGCCAGGCTGGATTTAGGTTTGATGCGGCCCTAAGCTACTGAAGGCAATGGGGCCCTTTATATGTCCAGCTGTCCTTTGTCAACAACAAATTGTCACTGTTTTTTTGTGTTGAATATATGCTATATATATTCAACACAAAAGGGACGTGGGTGGCGCTGTGGGTAAAAGCCTCAGCGCCTAGGGCTTGCTGATCGAAAGGTCGGCGGTTCGAATCCCCGCGGCGGGGTGCGCTCCCGTTGCTCGGTCCCAGCACCTGCCAACCTAGCAGTTCGAAAGCACCCCCGGGTGCAAGTAGATAAATAGGGACCGCTTACTGGCGGGAAGGTAAACAGCGTTTCTGTGTGCTGCGCTGGCTCGCCAGATGCAGCTTTGTCACGCTGGCCACGTGACCCGGAAGTGTCTCTGGACAGCGCTGGCCCCCGGCCTCTAGAGTGAGATGGGCGCACAACCCTAGAGTCTGTCAAGACTGGCCCGTACGGGCAGGGGTACCTTTACCTTTACCTATATGCTATATGGTAATTTATGGACCGAGTAGGTATCTAAAGCCATTTGCACATGCAGAATGTAGGCACCCTATATATAGAAATGAGCAAACCAGTGATATTTTAGGGAGCAGCCTAGCAGGCGGGGCCCATTACTTACATCATAGGAGCTGACACAACACAAAACACCGTTGCTGTATGTAGGGTTTATTTTATTGGGTTTTTTATCTTTGGAAATGTACATCCAGCTTTTTTCCCCTTTTAATTCTTTGGGGCCCCCAAGAGAGTGGGGCCCTAAGCTATAGCTTGTTTAGCTGATACGTAAATCCGGCACAGGCTGGATGCGAGGGCAGTTGGAGAATTCTGATGAACGCAGAACCCGGAGAAAAAAATGGTCAGTGCTTAAAAGAAGAACCTGCTGTACCAGGCCAGCATCCACAGTGGGCTGCACAATTTCTATAATTCATTATGTAAATTGTGTAAGTTACTTAGTGTTGCCGCGGCAAACGGCAAGACTGATGCTGTAGCTTTTGGCGGTAGCCCTAAGCTATACAGTGGTACCTCAGGTTACATACACTTCAGGTTACATACGCTTCAGGTTACAGACTCTGCTAACCCAGAAATAGCGCTTCAGGTTAAGAATTTTGCTTCAGGTTGAGAACAGAAATCACGCAGCGGCAGCAGGAGGCCCCATTAGCTAATGTGGTGCTTCAGGTTAAGAACAGTTTCAGGTTAAGAACGGACCTCCGGAACGAATTAAGTACTTAACCCGAGGTACCACTGTAGCTTGTTAGCTTATACGTAAATCTGGCCCTGGTTGGAAGTCTCCAGTTCAAGCATCGTCTTCATCAAAAGCTCAGCAGAGGACCTTGGGCACTAAAGGCCTCAGAGTCCTTCCCTGCCCCGATCTGAAATGCAGAGGGGATACTAAGGGGGGTTGGCTCAGCGGCAGAGCAGCTTCTTGGCATTCAGAGGGTCCTGACCTCACTCTTGAGCATCTTCAATGTGGAGCTAGATGGACCAATGGTCTGAATATGTTCCTATATCCACAGCGGCAGAGCCTTCGCTTCTGCACACAGCGCATAGCTGGACTGCGGAACTCCCTCCCACAAGAGGGAGTGATGGCCACCAACTTGGATGGCTTCAAAAGACAATGAGGGAAATTCACAGAGGACAAGTATATTGATGGCTACTAGGTATGATAGCTGTGCTTTTGCCTCCACGGTTGGAGGCAGCCCAACGCGGGTGGCCCTGTGGTCTAAACCACAGAGCCTAGGGCTTGCTGATCAGAAGGTCTGCGGTTCGAATCCCCGCGAGGGGATGAGCTCCTGTTGTTCGGTCCCAGCTCCTGCCCACCTAGCAGTTCGAAAGCACATCAAAGTGCAAGCAGATAAATAGGTACCGCTCCAGCGGGAAGGTAAACGGTGTTTCCATGCGCTGCTCTGATTTCACCAGAAGCGGCTTAGTCATGCTGGCCACATGACCCGGAAGCTGTATGCCAGCTCCCTCGGCCAATAAAGCAAGATGAGCGCCGCAACCCCAGAGTCATCCGCTACTGGACCTAACGGTCAGGCGTATCTTTACCTTTAGGCACGATAGCTGTGCTTTGCCTCCACGATTGGAAGCAGTCATGCTTTTGAATTATAAATGTTGTTGTTGTTCTTATTACAGTGGTACCTCAAGTTTTCGAGTCTTTCGGAAGCCGAATATTTTGGTTTTCGAACGCCGAAACCCAGAAGTCATTGCTTCCGTTTTTTGAACGCTTTTCGGAAGTCAAACGGCTTTCGCTGAATTCCCGCCCCCCCAATTTCCCCCATTGATATTGCAGCCCGCCTTTTGCGCCTCAGTTTCCGAATGTTTCGGAAGTTGAACTGTCTTCCGGAACGAATTATTTTCGAAAACCAAGGTACTACTGTATTATTGTTTCTATATAAAGATGAAGGGTGGTTTACAATATAAAAACACAACAGTACATACAGTATTGTAGTAAGTAAGTAAGAAACAAACAGACACACACACACACACACACACAGAGAGAGAGAGAGTTAGCCAAAGAATTAGGCAAAGGCCTGAGAGAAGCTGGACATTTTCCATGCCTCCTTGTTGCTGAAAACTACAGGAGGAGAGAGCACTCTTTTGCTAAGGTCTCCCTCGGGATGTGGTGGATTCTCCTTCCTTGCACTTTTTAAGCAGAGGTTGGGTGGCCATCTGTCATGGATGCTTGAGCTGAGATTCCTGCATTGCAGAGGGTTGGACTAGATGGACCTTGGGGTCCCTTCCAGTTCTACGGTTCTGTGTGTCAGATACTGTGTGGTGGTTGCTTGTGAGTAACCAGCCAGGACTCCGACCTGTCTTTTACAGGTTTTATTGTGCAAACTGTTTACAGTACAGATACACAAAGTTCATGTCTGTCTTAGTCACTTGCAGAATCCGGGAGTGGCCCCTTCCGGCTTCTCCCCCAACATAAGAACTTCGGCACCCCAAGCCTCCGCCTCCCCTCCTTGCGTCTCACCCCTCTGCGCAAGCTGGGCGATGGAAGTGGTGTGCGTCCCTCCTGGCCCGCCTGGCTAGGTGAGGTGCTGGGGCTTTCAGGAGCATCCTCGAGCCTTTTCCTCGCTCGGCTGGCCCCTTCCCTCTCTTCTCCACTGGAGGTGTGGCTTTTCCCATCACTGAAAGAGGAGCTGCTCCTTAGGAGCTTCGGAGGCTCTCTGTATCCCAGCAGCCCCCCTGCCTTCCTCCCCTGTTCCGATGGCCGTCCCCTGACACCATGGTTCTGTGATTCTCTACTCTGCTGTTTCCCATCGGCCACTGTGAGAACAGGATGCCGGACAAGACAGGCCATTGGCCTGATCCAACAGGCTCTTGTTGCGCTCTTCCTCACATGCGGAAAGGGTTCCAACTTCAAACCCCATCATCTCCAGGTAGGACAGAGTGTGGCTCCATCTGCAACCCTGGAGAGTCGCTGCCAGTCATTCAGTGCTGAGCTGGATGGAACAGCGGTCTGACTCAGTATGAGGTTGAGGTTCCTGCATTGCGGGGGTTGGGCTAGATGTCCTTTGGGGTCCCCTCCAACTCTCTGTGATTCTGTCAGGCTACTTCCTGTGGAGGAGAAGAGCCTCCGGAGATTGACATCAGCTAAGGCAGGTGTAGGCCACCTGTCATAAGGAAAGACACTTTGCTAGAGGATTAACAGACAAGACAGTTAGCATGGCATTTTGGGCCATGATTATCGTGAGCCCGCAACTCAGAATAACTCCCTCCTGGCCTCCCTCCTCTTCTTTGAATGCGGAATCAAGCGTGTTTGGAACACAGATCCCCATCCCAGTTTAGACTCCCAGAAAACTCTCGGAGCTTTTTAACTTTCCTCTCTGAAACTTTTTTTTTGCTTTTGGGGACGATGGAGCAAACAATGGCTGCTTATGTGTTTAATCAGGAATATATAGCATCATTAAAAACAAGAAAAGAAAACAGGCCAAAAAACAATGGCCTTGAGAAAACAGCTCCAAGTCTCAGGGACACAGAAGGTCAATTGGGGAGGCTGTTTGGTCCATTAAGAGCAATCTATTCTAATCCGTGGAAAATGTGCTTCATAGCCTCTTAATCTGCCTCAGAACTTGAGTGGCCAGGTCTCTCTCTCTCTCTCTCTCTCTCTCTCTCTCTCTCTCTCTCTCTCGCCTCTTACCTTCCTGAAAATATTCCCACCTCCCTCCTGAAGGGGACCGGGCTTCCGTTGCACGGTTCAGAGGTTTGCTGTGCATTCAAACATATGTTTATCCCATTGCCGTTTCTATAATGTGTAGGAGAAATTCCTCCTCAACTCACACTGCCTTCAAATTAATACAAGTGCTCACACCCTGAAAATTGCAGCTTTGGTTGTGTGGGCTGCCAACAGCTCCTTTCTATTAGCACCGCATGGTGTTCCGGATATTTTACATCTCAGTCTTCACACCCCGGCCTCTTGCATCTTGCATGCAAGGCGGCAGCCGTAGCTTGGATCTTCTAAATGGTTTTTTTTATTATTAACTGTACAGTGGTACCTCGGGTTAAGTACTTAATTCATTCCGGAGGTCCATTCTTAACCTGAAACTGTTCTTAACGTGAAGCACCACTTTAGTTAATGGGGCCTCCTGCTGCTGCCGCACCGCCAGAGCATGAGTTCTGTTCTCATCCTGAAGCAAAGTTCTTAACCTGAAGGACTATTTCTGGGTTAGCGGAGTCTGTAACCTGAAGCATATGTAACCTGAGGTACCACTGTATTTAACAAAATGTGTATGCTGCTTAACTGTACACGAGACCTCCGTGCGGTGTTACAAAGAATGCAAAAATGGAACTGCCGGTTAGAAAACCTACGTTACCGGCAAGCTTATGGAAAAAGCAAAATGAGTAAGATTGGCAGTCAGAAGTGTGCATTCCGAGCTAAAATTGCAGATTAGAATACACACTAGCTTTGCAGGCAACAGGGGAATAGGGAAGGAAGATACAGGAAGATCTTCACCTTTGGAGGATGGATGGCGGCTAATGGATTGAGGTTGAATCCTTACAAGACAGAAGTACTGTTCTTGGGGGACAGGGAGCGAGCAGGTGTGGAGGACTCCCTGGTCCTCAGTGGGGTAACTGTGCCCCTGAAGGACCAGGTGCGCAGCCTGAGAGTCATTCTGGACTCACAGCTGCCCATGGAGGCGCAGGTTAATTCTGTATCCAGGGCGGCTGTCTACCAGCTCCATCTGGTACGCAGGCTGAGACCCTACCTGCCCACAGACTGTGTCACCAGAATGGTGCATGCTTTGGTCATCTCCCGCTCGGCCTACTGCAATGCGCTCTACATGGGGCTACCTTTGAAGGTGACCCGGAAACTACAACTAATCCAGAATGTGGGAGCTAGACTGGTAACTGGGAGTGGCTGCCGAGACCACATAACACCGGTCTTGAAAGACCTACATTGGCTCTCAGTACGTTTCTGAGCACAATTCAAAGTGTTGGTGTTGACCTTTCAAGCCCTAAACGGCCTCGGTCCTGAAGGAGCGTCTTCACCCCCATCGTTCTGCCCAGACACTGAGGTCCAGCGCCGAGGGCCTTCTGGCGGTTCCCTCATTGCGAGAAGCAAAACCACAGGGAACCAGGCAGAGGGCCTTCTCGGTACTGGCGCCCGCCCTGTACAACGCCCTCCCATCAGATGTCAACGAGATAAACAACTACCTGACATTTAGAAGACATCTGAAGGCAGCCCTGTTCAGGGAAGTTTTTAATGTGTGACATCTTAGTGTATTTTTAATCTTTGTTGGAAGCCGCCCAGAGTGGCGTACAAATGGGTGGGGTACAAATAACAAATAACAAATTATTATTATTATTATTATTATTATTATTATTATTATTATTATTATTATTTTCAACCCGTAAAAGATACACTGGGCATGTGGCTGCTGGGCTCTCCTGTCTTGCATGCCATTGGACCAAACCCATTCATGGTGGCGCATGCACATGGCCAAGGAGAACATCCCTTCGGAGATCCCTTGTGCCCAGGCTGCCGTTTCCTAGAAGCGTCCCTTGCAATTATTTTGAGACCTTTTCTCCCCCACCCGCGGCCTATTTCTGTCGCCAACCCCGTAATTGTGTGTGTTTTGCTAATGTTAACAGTCTGTTGCCATGAAGAAAGGGGTGTGAGGTCAGCCCTGGAGCACTGAAACCTCACCACATGGAGAGGAACTGCAGAATTGCCAGGCCTCCCATTAAAAACACACACACACGTGGCGTCCTCTGCTTTTTAAGCAGCCGGGAGTAGGAAAATCTACAATTAAAAAAGGCGGGGGGGGGGGGAGAGCAGGGAGGAGAGAAGGATGGTTTATTTTTGTGTCTGTAAGTTAGGGTTTCCCCCTGAAGTCAACTCATGAGCCTCTTACTTTCTGTCCATTAACGTCATGGAACGTGGGGGAGCCCCGTTTGGCTCCCATCTGACAAGGGACTCTGAGAATTATTTTTTATAATGATTATTCTATTTCTGCCCTTCCCCTTTCCCCCTGTCTGGGTGGCTCAAGGTGCCTTGCGCAAATAAAACAGAAGCCAAAAGCATAGCAGAGATGGTCATTAAGGTGTGAAGAAACACTATTGGAATTAAAATAACATTTAAAAAGATCCCCTGAAAAAACAACCCACCAGTGACAATAATGATAATTGAAAACAGCAGAGCGCCAAAACAGTCCATTCTCAAAAGTCCGTTGGTACAAGGTCTTCTTTGCTTGCCAGCAAGAAGGACAACAAAGAAGGAGCAAGTCTTGCTTCTCTTATGATTTTCAAAGTTGGAGCAGCCACCAAGAAGGCCCTGTCCCACATCCCCATCAAAAGTGCCTGTGAAGGTAGTGGGACTGAGATAAGGGCCTCCTTCGAAGATCTCAAAGCCCGGGCAGATTCAGACGAGGGAATAATGTTTTTCAGGCAGCCCAGGGACAGCGGCATTCTCAAGGCCTTCCCTGGGTGACCACAATGTCTCTTGATCCCACCCCCAGGGCCAGATTTAGGTTTGATGCAGCCCTAAGCTACTGAAGGTATTGGGGCTCTTTATATGTCCTGCTGTCCTTTGTCAACAACAAATTGTCACTGTTTTTTGTGTTGAATATATGCTATAGGGTAATTTATGGACCTAATAGGTATCTAAAGCCATTTGCACATAAGAAAATATGTATTTTATCAAAGAACTGAAATACAATAAGGAAGAAGTATAGTACTAGTAAAATACAATTAAGAAGAAGTATATTAATAGTGAAATAATTATTAAGCTCTAACTTAAAATGATTTTTTTTTATTCATAAGAAACTTAATAATGCAAACACATTGGCATTTGGCAATAACAAAAGTTCCTTTAGAAACACAGTTTACAAAGACTCATAATCTAGTCTCTAAAAACTTGCTATAACATGAAATAATAATAGGTGTAAATATATGATGCAAACTACAGTGCTACCTCGGGTTAAGTACTTAATTCGTTCCGGAGGTCCGTTCTTAACCTGAAACTGTTCTTAACCTGAAGCACCACTTTAGCTAATGGGGCCTCCTGCTGCCAACCGTGCTGCTGGAGCACGATTTCTGTTCTCATCCTGAAGCAAAGTTCTTAACCCGAGGTACTATTTCTGGGTTAGTGGAGTCTAACCTGAAGCGTATGTAACCCGAGGTACCACTGTACTAATAATTGTAAATAGCTTTATTAAGATGAAATTAAGTGTTATCATTGTAGTTAATACAATGCATTTTTTATATAATATCAATATCACCATAGTAGTCCACTAATGGGCGGGACTCATTACTTACATCATAGGAGCCGACACAACACAAAACACTGTTGCTGTATGTAGGTTTTATTTTATTTGTTTTTTATCTTATATTTTGGAAATGTACATCCAGTTTTTTTTCTCCTTTTTTGGGGGGCCCCCAAGAGAGCGGGGCCCTAAGCTATAGCTTGTGTAACTTATACACAAATCCAGCACTGGCCCATCTACTTACTACACCCTTGCTTGTGAGGTGTTGAGGGGGGTCATTATTTTGTCTCGTGAAAAGTGCGCCGAACCAAAGGAGGAAGATGGAAGTGTGAGACTCTTTCCCTCTTTCTCTTTCACCTCCATCTGCTCAGATTAATTGCAGTGGTACCTCGGGTTAAGAACTTAATTCGTTCCGGAGGTCCGTTCTTAACCTGAAACTGTTCTTAACCTGAGGTACCACTTTAGCTAATCGGGCCTCCTGCTGCTGACGCACGGTTTCTGTTCTCATCCTGAAGCAAAGTTCTTAACCTGAGGTACTATGTCTGGGTTAGCGGAGTCTGTAACCTGAAGCGTCTGTAACCTGAAGCGTCTGTAACCTGAGGTACCACTGTATTTTGCCCGGATTCGGGGCAGCAGGAGGGCAAAGCGATGGACCCAACTCCCGTGTTGTTCATGCTTGGCCTGTCTTGATAGGTTGCCTGGTTGTCTCCTCACCAAGTTACGTGTACCTAATGGAGACTACTCAGGGGATTTCAATACAACCCAAGCTTAGCCGTCCGTCTCCATCCCATGTCCTTGATGGCTTCCTCACTCTCAGAAATGATGGGAAGCGCAGATGTCACTCCTCTGTGGGCGTCTTAGGTACAACTCAAGATTCCCAGACCGTTTGCACCCAAAGATGGAATTAGAAACTTCCTCCTATTGTCCAGACTCAACATCCCACGGCCCCTAATTGACGCAGGTTGCACCGGTCAGTTGTTTCTAGCAAAGGTTTGGGGTTTCCAGCGTGCGATTGTTCCCTCAGCGAAAAACCGTGGGCAGTAGCCAAAGGTGGTTCTTTCTGAAGCCCCATGAAAGTGTGCAGTGATATTTTCTCTTTGACTGCTCATTATTTGACGTTCTGCTTTGTCAGTTCAGCTCTGAAAACTGTTCCGGTCATTAATGTAACTAAAATAATAATAATATTGTTTTATTTTATAAGTTATCGTCTTTTAAAAATGTAAACATGCTCTTTGAATGCCCTTCCCATGATAAAAGCTCTGTTTTGATTCTTTTAGTACTCATAGTAACTTCCTCAATACTTCCTACAGATACTCATGTTGACAGTGAAAAAATATTGTGGCCTTATTCTTTGAATAAAGTCTTTAATTTAGAGAGATAGAGGAGGCCTATGGATTCTAGCATTTGACTTTGGGGGAGGATTTTCAGGTTCAGCCCTTCTTAAATCACCCAGATTCCTCCAGAGTCTTGACTTAATAATTGCATATATATATCAAAAGGGTTTAAGGCAGTCTTCACCAGCCTAGTGCTCTGCAGATGTTTTGGATTCTGGTTGGGGCTGAAGGGAGCTGAAATCCACACATCTGGAGGGCATGAAATTGGCTAAGGCTGGTTTAAAGTGTGCAGCAGCAATGCAAAATGTACTTGGGTTGAACGGTGCACACTTATAATAGGACTTTGCACACCCATGGCAGAATTTGAGAGCCATCTCATAGAATGTCACAGAACCTGGCCCAGTCTCCAAAATATTGGACTAGCCAGGTAGGCAACCTACTGTATTTTTCGCTCCATAACACACACTTTTTCCCTCCTAAAAAGTAAGGGGAAATGTGTGTGTGACTTATGGGGGAAATGCAGGCGGGAGGCTCTGCTCAGTGCTCCCTTTCACAAGCCGCGTGGAGCGTGTGTGCAGCTCTTGGGGGCTTTTCCGGGAGGTGGGAGAAGGGACTGACAGGCTGCCCATCTCCCTCCTAAGGGAAAAGCCCCCAAGAGCCGCACACACACTCCACACGGCTCGTGAAAGGGAGCGCTGAGCAGAGCCTGGGATGCATACAGGCTCTGCTCAGCGCTCCCTTTAAAGAATATTTTTTTCTTGCATCCCCCCTCTAAAAACTAGGTGCGTCTTATGGTCAGGTGCATCTTATGGAGTGAAAGGGCCTTAGGCCGTAAGCATCACATGGGGGTCTTTAACTGGCCCATGAGCTGCCCCCAAACCGAGCCACCCTCTCAGCAAGTCCCCGCACGCTGTGCTAAATCGGTGCAGCACGGCGTGGGGACTGACTTCTGCGGTGCTGGAAATCGCGTCTGCGCATGCTCAGACGCCAAAAATCGCATCTGCGCAGGTGCAGGAAATCGTGCCTATGTGCGCTCACGCATGAGCGCGATCCGGCCCATAGTGAGATCTCTGCTGGAGTGAACCGGCCCAAGCGAGGTAGACCTTGCTGACCCCTGGACTAGACCCATTTTTATGATGTGTTTTTGATGTACCCTTGAAGGTTTTGGGGGGGAACTTCAGTCGATCTAACTTTGCTGCCTTCATTTTTATCCCCCCACCCTAGAGTACGTGGAGATTTTGACGTGATCACAAACCGGCTGATTGGCGCACACGGGTACTGTACGCAGGTAAATATGGCAAAGGCTTCTGAGACGGGGCTGAACTATAGTTATCAGGGGGTGAATTTTGTGAGCGGGTGTCATGGTTTGGTTGGATGCAGAGGAATGGTGGGAGGAACCAGCTGGGAGGACCCCAAAGGGAAAAAGCTCAGAGCCGGGGGGTTGGTGGTGGGACGACGATGAGAGATCAGAGGGAGAAGACTAGGAGGAGAAAGAGGTATCAGAAGCTGAAGAAGGGGTGCCAGGGCTTAGTGAGCAGGGAGAATCTGTGGCAGAGAGAAGTCTAGAATCTGAGGCAGAAGCTGAAGCAGGAGAGAAGGAGGCCAAGAGGCAGAGATGAGTCAGGCTGGTGAAGACTCATAGGTGTCTCTGCCACCTACTGTGAAAAGTTCCCTTGCAGGACCAGGAGAGGCATGAAAAGGGCAGAGGAGAGGTTGGTTGCATGCAAGCACAGTCTCCGATTTCTTGGGGAAAGCCTTGGAGAGAAGGGGACTTAGACAGCTGTGGGGAGGTGGGGATTTTCAGTCCCAGCAACTGATCTCTGAGGATGAGCTGTTGTGCTCATTAGGCCTGACACTCAGCCAAGTCTCTGAAAATCCTGTTTTTGCTAATAAAGAACAAACTCCAACTTTGAACTTGGGCAGCCCTCCCCCCATAGTTCCATCTCTCTGCCCTCTCCCAGATCAGCCCCTGCCCTTGCAGACAGAGAGAAACTTTTCCAAGGGATCTGGAGGAAAGTTGGGTCCAGCAGAATTAATCCTAGAACAGGGGTCGGCAACGTAAGGCCCATGGGTCACAAGCGGTCCATGGGGGTCATTTAACCAGCCCATGGACCCCCGCTGCCCACTCAGGGACCCCCGTCACCCACTCGGTTGGTTCCCGTGCGCCATGCTAAACTGGTACGGAGCAGAGTGGAGACCACCTTCCGCGAGGCTAGCCAGCTTCCCATTGGCTGCAGGAAGCTCTTGCAGCCAATGGGAAGCTGCGCACGCCTCCTCCGCGCCAGAAGGAGCACCGGAAATAGCGTTTGTGCATGCGTGCACACAAACACACACACTCCAGCCCACCGCGGCATCTGCGGGACTGTGAACCGGCCCAAGCCACAAAAACTTTGCCAACCCCTGTTCTAGGACTAATTCTGCTGGACCCAACTTTCCTCCAGATCCCTTGGAAAAGTTTCTCTTTGTCTGCAGGAGGAGGGGCTGATTTGGGAGAGGGCATAGAGATGGAACTCTAGGGGGAGGGCTGCCCATGGCACCCACTGCCAAATAACCAGCTGGCAGTAAATCACACCGTTCAAAGTTGGAGTTAGTTCTTTATTAGCAAAAACAGGATTTTCAGAGCCTTGGCTGAGTGTCAGGCCTAATGAGCAGAGCAGCTCATCCTCAGGGATCAGTTGCTGGGACTGAAAATCCCCACCTCCCCACAGCTGTCTAAGTCCCCTTCTCTCCAAGGCTTTCCTGAAGAAATTGGAGACTGTGCCCATGTGCAACCAACCTATCCCCTGCCCTTTTCATGCCTCTTCTGGTCCTGCAAGGGAGCTTGTTGCAGAAGGAGGAGGCAACCCCCTTGCTTGTTCCTAGAACATGAGACCAGCTCTTCCTACCAGACCAGTGTCTGTTCCAAGAGCCCCTTTTTCTTCTGCGGTAACCAGGAACTAGTCAACCTGCTCCTGACTGGCCAAGCCGTCTCCAACGTTTTCAACGATGTGATGGAGCTGGACTCTGGGAACGGCAACATCACCCTCCTGAAAGGCGTCTCCGCCCGCAGCGACATCGGCGTCCTGTCCCTCTTTGAGCACTACAACATCTGTCAGGTACGCACCAAATTCCAGGGCCTCCGACACTGATGAAACTGGCCTTTTTCCCTGTCCAGAAAGGCTGTCTTTGATTTACTTGTATTTAGTTCAGGAAGAGAACCCTCTTTGAGCCACAGGGTACACTGTTTTCCATCCTGACATCTGTGCAAAATTGGGGTGTGTCCGTGTTCCTTTACTTCTATGTTGTTCTTACTCCTCCCGCATTCCAGGATAATAAGGTGAATTTCTGTAATCAGCCCCATGGGAATATAGGAGCATATGGAGGTGCCTTCTACTGAATTATCTCATTATCCCGAGGGGCCACTAGGGGCGCATCGGAAGATGGCTGACAATAACATCTCTCCGACCCACACGAGGTAATTAAGAGGCTGTGATGGGAGTAAACAGCCTCCCTGCCCCCCCAAGCGTGTGAGGGGGACTGCCCTTGCCTGCTGTGCCCTATACCACCCCCGAATTTGTGGGGGTGGGGGCACTAGGCAGAAAGCCCTTGTGCGGATCTCGGCGCTCCTGGACGCTGTCTCTGATTCGCGCCTCTAGCTGCAGCAACTTCAAAAGAAACAATTAGAAGGAAGCTAATGCACATATTTCAAGGAAGAAGGGGGGAGTAAAGACTGCTAACTGAAGAGATCTCTGATAAACAAGACGGGTCGGAGGAACAAGAATAAATCATGAGAAGACACACCAAGGCTCGGTATGTTCGGCAACGGGACTGGATGGGGGAGGGGGAAAAACTTTACTTTCTTTTCTCTATGTGATTAACCAAGAATCCCCCCCCCCCCCACATCACAAGTCAGAAATGCCGTTTAAATGACTTAAACTGTGGATTTAAGACTGTGTGGAGATAATTTTCTAACCAAAGCATGTTTCAAGAAGATCGTGCAGAGCATAAGAGCTTTGGAATGATGCAGCAAAAAATGCCGTCGCCATTTTGGCAAGTTCTGTCAGAAGACTTATGTCTGGGAGGAGGAACATATCTATTTTTATATTGTGGGTGAGCCTCCTCAGAGGGACTAAAGAGCAACAGATTTGTGAGATTAATGATGGAAAGAGTGCTGTTACTTATGAAAGTGATGATATATGGAAACCATCTTGATATGATGATTGGAGGAACGGAAAAATTCACACAGGATTATAATTGGTGTTTACCTGCTTAAGGAGATTATCAGAAGAGATCATAAAGAAAAAAAGAAAAATATACGAACAAGATGAGGTATGGAAACAGCAAGATAAGATTGGATAGAATTATGAACATTATTTGGACAGATTTGTGGATATTAACACAGCAGCAAGAAGATGATTGGAATCCCCTTCAGAACTTGAAATATGAGTCCCCCCAACAAAAAATTAAAATTCGGCTTTGTAATTCAGAATTTATGTGATGTGATTTGATTTGATTTGATTGGTTGGGTAATAATTTTTTTTTTTTAAAGAATTATCTCATTATCCCTCTAGCTTTCTTCAAAAACGTTTGCAGAGGTGGCTAGAGCCTGACCAACTCTGTAAAGAGTCTTGAAGGAAGCAGCCCCCTCCCTGCCTGGTAGGATTTTGTGGGTGGGTGGAGAGACATGTATTCTACAACATGTCCACGATGCTTACTTTGCCGAAGCTTTATTAGGCATTACAAATAAAGACGATCCTAAAAACATCCACGTATAATTTTTAAAAAAATATATACAAATAAACAGCCATGTAAATAATAATAATAAAATATAATAATCCTTGTAATGACAAGTATTTTCATTGGAGTTTCTTCCCACTAAATAGTGCCGTTCACTATTGAGAAACTATTGATAAAAGCTCAGCCATCCTTGCAGTTAAAGGGTAAAGGTAAAGGGACCCCTGACCATTAGGTCCAGTCACAGACGACTCTGGGGTTGCGGCGCTCATCTCGCTTTACTGGCCGGGGGAGCCGGCGTACATGTGGCATGACTAAGCCACTTCTGGCGAACCAGAGCAGCACACGGAAACACCGTTTACCTTCCCGCCAGAGTGGTACCTATTTATCTACTTTCACCTTGACGTGCTTTCGAACTGCTAGGTTGGCAGGAGCAGGGACTGAGCAACGGGAGCTCACCCCGTTGCAGGGATTCGAACCGCCGACCTTCTGATTGGCAAGTCCTAGGCTCCGTGGTTTACACCACAGCGCCACCCGCGTCCCTAAGGGAAGTCATAGTATCGCTCTATTCTGCCTTGGTCAGACCACACCTGGAATACTGTGTCCAGTTCTGGGCACGGCAATTTAAGGATATTGACAGAGGAGGGCAACCAAGATGATAAAGGGTCTAGAAACGGTTGAGGGAGTTCGGCATGATTAGCCTGGAAAAGAGGGGACAGAGGGGAGATGGGAGAGCCATCTTTAAGTATCTCAAGGGCTGTCCAATGGAAGATGGAGCAAGCTTGTTTTCTCCTGCTCTGGAGGCTAGGACCCGAACCAATGGATTCAAGTTACAAGACAGGAGATTCCAACAAAACCTCAAGAAGAACTTTCTGATAGTAAGAGCTGCTTGACAGTCATGCTGGGGACTGAACCTGCGACCTTCTGCTTGCAAGGGTGACAGATGCTCTATCACCGAGCTACAGCCTTTCCCCCTGTTGACAAAAAGCCCAACCGTGCTTGGAAAGTGATAGGTTCCCCAGCCCTGCATTTATCCTTGAACATGTATCTCTCCCCCTACTGCTTTTCCATTCCTGGTTTCAGTTAAAAAGGTAAAGGTACCCCTGCCTGTACGGGCAAGTCGTGACCGACTCTAGGGTTGCGCGCTCATCTCGCTCAAGAGGCCGTGAGCCAGCGCCGTCCGAAGACACTTCCGGATCACGTGGCCAGCGTGACGAAGCTGCAACTGGAGAGCCAGCACCAGCACAGCACACAGAAACGCCGTTTACCTTCCCGCTATAAAGCGGTACCTACCGTATTTTTCGCCCCATAGGACACACCGGCCCATAGGACGCATCAAGTTTTTTGGGGGGGAAATAAAGAAAAAAAAATTATTTCCCCCCCCCCAGGCGCTTGTGGGGCCGGCAGCGGGGAGAAGCGCTCTTCTCCCCGCAGTCCGCCTTCAGATCAGGTCCGGGGACAGCGGGAAGACGCGCTGCGTCTCCCAGCTGTCCCCGGAGCTTGTGGGACAGGCAGCGGGGAGAAGCGCTCTTCTCCCTGCCGCCAGCCTTGAGAACAGGTCCGGGGACAGCAGGAAGATGCGCTGCGTCTCCCAGCTGTCCCCGGAGCTTGCGGGGCAGGCAGCGGGTAGAAGCGCTCTTCTCCCCGCCACCCGCCTTCAGATCAGGTCCGAGGACAGCGGGAAGACGCGCTGCGTCTCCCAGCTGTCCCCGGAGCTTGCGGGGCAGGCAGCGGGTAGAAGCGCTCTTCTCCCCGCCACCCGCCTTCAGATCAGGTCCGAGGACAGCGGGAAGACGCGCTGCGTCTCCCAGCTGTCCCCGGAGCTTGCGGGGCAGGCAGTGGGGAGAAGCGCTCTTCTCCCTGCCGCCAGCCTTGAGAACAGGTCCGGGGACAGAAGGACAGGTAGCAGGGAGAAGCGCTCTTCTCCCCGCCACCCACCTTCAGATCAGGTCCGAGGACATCGGGAAGACGCGCTGCGTCTCCCAGCTGTCCCCGGAGCTTGCGGGGCAGGCAGCGGGGAGAAGCACTCTTCTCCCTGCCGCCAGCCTTGAGAACAGGTCCGGGGACAGCAGGACAGGTAGCGGGGAGAAGCGCTCTTCTCCCCGCCACCCGCCTTCAGATCAGGTCCGAGGACAGCGGGAAGACGCGTTGCGTCTCCCAGCTGTCCCCGGAGCTTGCGGGGCAGGCAGTGGGGAGAAGCGCTCTTCTCTCCGCCACCCGCCTTCAGATCAGGTCCGGGGACAGCGGGAAGACGCGCTGCGTCTCCCAGCTGTCCCCGGAGCTTGCGGGGCAGGCAGCGTGGAGAAGCGCTCTTCTCCCTGCCGCCAGCCTTGAGATCAGGTCCGGGGACAGCGGGAAGACGCACTGCGTCTCCCAGCTGTCCCCCGGAGCTTGCGGGGCAGGCAGCGGGGAGAAGCGCTCTTCTCCCTGCCGCCAGCCTTGAGATCAGGTCCGGGGACAGCGGGAAGACGCACTGCGTCTCCCAGCTGTCCCCGGAGCTTGCGGAGCAGGCAGCGGGGAGAAGCGCTCTTCTCCCTGCCGCCAGCCTTGAGAACAGGTCCGGGGACAGCAGGAAGACGCGCTGCGTCTCCCTGCTGTCCCCAGAGCTTGCAGGACAGGTAGCGGGGAGAAGCGCTCTTCTCCCCACCGCCCGCCTTCAGATCAGGTCCGGGGACAGCGGGAAGACGCGCTGCGTCTTCCCGCTGTCCCCGGAGCTTGCGGGGCAGGCAGCGGGGAGAAGCGCTCTTCTCTCCGCCACCCGCCTTCAGATCAGGTCCGGGGACAGCGGGAAGACGCGCTGCGTCTCCCAGCTGTCCCCGGAGCTTGCGGGGCAGGCAGCGGGGAGAAGCGCTCTTCTCCCCACCACCCGCCTTCAGATCAGGTCCGGGGACAGCGGGAAGACGCTGTCCCCGGAGCTTGCGGGGCTCGCGGCGGGGTCTCCCCGCCGCCAGCCTCCAAACCACTTCGGCAGACAGCGGGATGGTGGCGTTCCGCCTCCCTCTGTCCCCCGACCTTGGTGGGGCTGGTGCTGGGGCTCTCCTGAAGCCTGGAGAGCGAGAGGGGTCGGTGCGTACCGACCCCTCTCGCTCTCCTGGCTTCAGTGAAAGCCTGCATTCGCCCCATAAGACGCACACACATTTCCCCTTCATTTTTGGAGGGGGAAAAGTGCGTCTTATAGGGCGAAAAATACGGTATTTATCTACTTGCACTTAGGGGTGCTTTCAAACTGCTAGGTGGGCAGGAGTTGGGACCAAACGACGGGAGCTCACCCCTCCACGGGGATTTGAAGCGCCGACCTTACGATCAGCAAGTCCTAGGCACTGAGGTTTTACCCACTGAGTCCTAGGCACTGAGGTTTCAGTTATTGCGAGTTAATTCAGTGCTGACTGAGCCCATTTGCTGACATTTCGGGCAGGAGAATTAAGTGTGTGTGTGTGTGATTGCAAAGGTTTGGGTTCAGCTTGGTTTCTGGTCATGCCAGCTTGCTTAAAGGAGTAGTATTACGAGCCTCTCTCTTGTTTACACACCGGCGGTTGAGAGGAGACAGCACACCCGCTCTCCCCCAGCCTGCTTTAGAACTGAGCCGAGGAAGAATTAAACCCACTAGAATTTCATTTGCCTTTCGCTGCTTCCCTCGTGCGCCTGGAGACTTAATCCTTCCAACATACAGTGGTGGGGCACATGCTTCAATAATTATATATGTACACATATACCCAGCCTCTTTGCATCAGGAGTTTCACTTAAGGCAAAAAATGGGCATGCCCTTTTGCAGGGATTTCTGCAATTGATTAAGTCGCTCGCCGGGAGCCCAATTTCCCCCAGACGCCATATGTTAATCAAATGCTAGAATCCCTTTAGAGCACAGGGCGAAATGTGGGATATTTACTTATTTATGGCATGTATTACTTAGGCTTCTCAGATGCCTCGTGAACAAGGTCTCTGGGCATCACGCACGTCAGTGAGAAATGTGACCAATTAGACGGCGCTCTAAGCAAGATAAAATAAAAAGTGACAATAAACCTCAAGAATCCAACACAGGCTAAAACCGACCAATGTAAAACCCAACAGAAATCACAGGAGCTAAAGACAACTCCAAAAAAGCAGGCCCTGGAAGCAACAGCCATACCAGAGAGGGAGACAGAGAAATCTAGGCCACCTTTGCACCAGTCCAGGGAAGGTTTGGACCGGGTTGGAGTGTCACTCGCCCCAATCCTGCCTGCCTCCCGTCAGGACAGAACCCCCACACAAAAAGGTTGTGGACTGTACTCTGTTTCCAACTGGTTCCATCACTTCCTGGTGGAATCCTGCTGATCAGAAGGTCGGCACTTCGAATCCCCGTGACGGGGTGAGCTCCCGTTGCTCGGTCCCTGCTCCTGCCATCCTAGCAGTTCAAAAGCATGTCAAAGTGCAAGTAGATAAATAGGTACCACTCCGGCGGGAAGGTAAACGGCATTTCCGTGCGCTGCTCTGGTTCGCCAGAAGCGGCTTAGTCATGCTGGCCACATGATCCGGAAGTGCAAGTAGATAAATAGGTACTGCTCCGGTGGGAAGGTAAACGCCGTTTCCATGTGCTGCTCTGGTTTGCCAGAAGCGGCTTAGTCATGCTGGCCACATGATCCGGAAGCTGTACGCCGTCTCCCTCAGCCAATAAAGCGAGATGAGCGCCGCAACCCCAGAGTCGGTCATGACTGGACCTAATGGTCAGGGGTCCCTTTACCTTTACCTTTAACCATATGCCTCTGGGAAGCCCACATGCAGGACCCAGGACCTGAGCTTAACAGGCCTCTCCCCATCCACGATTCCCAGCAAAATGGTTGTTGACTGTACTCTGTTTCCAACTGGTGTCTTTCCCAGCACTTCCTGATGGAATCCTGGAACTTCCCAGACCACAGACATTTTTTGGACCCACGTTTGCGTTTTCTAGGCAGCAACAACATGATAACATGGGGGAAGCTTTGGAGAACAACTAATACAGCGAAATGATCTGTGGATGGCCCAGTATGAATCTGCCATTGGTTCAAATCCCTGCAACGGGGTGAGCTCCCGTTGTTCGGTCCCAGCTCCTGCCAACCTAGCAGTTCGAAAGCACGTCAAAAAGTGCAAGTAGATATATAGGTGCCACTCTGGCGGGAAAGTAAATGGTGTTTCTGTGCGCTGCTCTGGTTTCACCAGAAGCGGCTTAGTTATGCTGGCCACATAACCTGGAAAAACTGTCTGCAGACAAACATCAGCTCCCTCAGCCTGTAAAGCGAGATGAGCGCCACAACCCCAGAGTCGTCTGCGACCGGACTTAACTGTCAGGGGTCCTTTATCTTTACTTTTATACATCATTTTCATAACATTTTCTTTTAATGCACCGCATGCTGTAAATTTCATGGTGCATGCTCATTATGCATTGCTGAGCCGTTTGACGCAGCGCTAAGTGGATGCAGCAGGTATTGGATAAAATGAAGCCACTTTTTTCTAGAATGGTAATATACCTCTATTCTCAGCAACCAGGTTGGGAAAATAAATGAACTGTCTAATGAACACACACAGAGAGATACTCCCTTTCCCTCTGACATATGCTTTGGCCACATAACCCAGAAAAACTGTCTGTGGAAGCGGACAAACACCAGCTCCCTCAGCCAGTAAAGCAAGATGAGCTCTGCAACCCAAGTCGTTCGCAACTGGACTTAACTGTCAGGGGTCCTTACCTTTTTTATGACTTCCCTTGATCGGGACATTCTATTTCTGTTAGTGCAGCCGAGAGTAGCATTAGCTATTCTTTGCTGCTGCATCAAACAGTTGATTGACCTCCCTGTCAAGATCTGAGCTTGTTATATTTACTCTGAACCTCTCGATTCTTTCCATCCTCTCTCCTCTCTTCGTTGCTTTTCATGTTCTCCATTCCTATTCAAATCTGCAAGTGATCATAGAACAGCCTGATCTTTGTGTTTATTTTCAGACATGACCTGTCCATATGGGAATGCGATTTATTAATGACAAATCATTCAGCCTCCTGGAGGAAGCTCATGTCCAGCTTACAGGTTTTCCGTGGGCCTCTACTTGGCCCCTGTGAGAACAGGCCTGATCTAACAGGACTCTGCCCAAGTGTGTGTGTTTATGGATTAATAGAATTCCAGGACTGGCAATACCCTACAAGTTGTTGTTCTTGTTTAGTCGTGTCCGCCTCTTCGTGACCCCGTGGACCAGAGCACGCCAGGCACTCCTGTCTTCCACTGCCTCCCGCAGTTTGGTCAAACTCATGCTGGTAGCTTTGAGAACACTGTCCAACCATCTCGTCCTCTGTCATCCCCTTCTCCTTGTGCCCTCCATCTTTCCCAACATCAGGGTCTTTTCCAGGGAGTCTTCTCTTCTCATGAGGTGGCCAAAGTATTGGAGCCTCAGCTTCAGGATCTGTCCTTCCAGTGAGCACTCAGGGCTGATTTCCTTCAGAATTGAGAGGTTTGATCTTCTTGCAGTCCATGGGACTCTCAAGAGTCTCCTCCAGCACCATAATTCAAAAGCATCCATTCTCCGGCGATCAGCCTTCTTTATTATCCAGCTCTCACTTTCATACATCACTATTGGGAAAACCATAGCTTTAACTATACAGACGTTTGTCGGCAAGGTGATGTCTCTGCTTTTTAAGATGCTGTCTAGCGGGTGTGCAGCAGGGAAGCGGTGCTGGGTCTGACTTGGGAGAGGAGCCCAGTGATTTGTGGGGACCTGTACCAGCCAGAAGGCAAGAGTTGGAGGCAGGGGGGAAAGCTTCAGAGCTGGAGGGTGGAGCACAGGGTGGGTTGGAGGAAGAGGCAGGTCAGGCAGGTGAAGGGCCGGGTGCATCTCCACTCTCTCCTGCACCACCCTCTCCCAGAACCAGCAGCGGACTGAAGAGGGATGAGCAGAGCCAGCTTCCATGCAGGCATAGTCTCTGTGTGCATGCAGCCCCATCGGGCGAAGGTACATAAACTGGTGGAGGGGGGTGTCCTCTGTTGCTGCAACTGCTCCATAGTGCACAGACCTGGGAATAACTGCCTAGCTGTTAGATTGGTGTGCATAAGTCTCCAGAGCTGTAGAAGTGACTGTGTCATTTTTGACAATAAAGAGACAGCTTTTTCCGTGTGCATTCCTTTGGCGGGGAAGCACCCTTGACAGATTACGCTCTTTAAATTAGAATGGCAATGGCCCAACTAGCCCAGCATCCTGTTTTTACAGTGGCTAACCAGATGAAGGGACGTGGGTGGTGCTGTAGGTTAAACCACAGAGCCTAGGACTTGCCAATCAGAAGGTCAGCAGTTCGAATCCCCGTGACGGGGTGAGCTCCCGTTGCTTGGTCCCTGCTCCTGCCAACCTAGCAGTTTGAAAGCACGTCAAAGTGCAAGTAGATAAATAGGTACTGCTCCGGTGGGAAGGTAAACGCCGTTTCCATGTGCTGCTCTGGTTTGCCAGAAGCGGCTTAGTCATGCTGGCCACATGATCTGGAAGCTGTACACCGTCTCCCTCAGCCAATAAAGCGAGATGAGCGCCGCAACCCCAGAGTCGGTCACGACTGGACCTAATGGTCAGGGGTCCCTTTACCTTTACCTTTAACCATATGCCTCTGGGAAGTCCACATGCAGGACCCAGGACCTGAGCTTAACAGGCCTCTCCCCATCCACGATGCCCAGCAGATTCGCAGTTCCCAGTGTCTCCAACAGCAGAACCTAGTTGTCATGGCAAGTAGCCATTATACTCCATGAATCTGTCTTTATGAATTTATCCAATGCCAACCAAATTGTAGTCCATCATTACATCTTGAGATAGTGAGTTCTGTCCTTTATGCGTTGTGCGCTTTTGTCTGTTTTGAATCTTCATAGGATGGCTCTTGAGTGCTGGTATTATGAGAGGGGGAGGAAAACAGGTCCATCTACTGCAATATTGTCAATGCTGGCTGGTGCCGTCTCTCAAGAGTGTCAGGCATCTCCTTCCCAGCCTTGGAGATGCCAGGAATTGAACCTTGGAGCTTTTGCATGAAAACTTTGTCTTCTACAAGTGAGCTGTGGTCCTTGCCCAAAGCGGAGACACTGGGAGCGGGGGGTGGACACAAATAGAGCAACTAGTCCCATAGACAAGATGCACCACGTGTTTCGTTTCAAAGAGAATAAGGAGCAAGTACCATATTTTTCGCTCCATAAGGCGCACCAGACCATAGGCTACACCTAGTTTTTAGAGGGGGAAATCAAGAAAAAAAATCTTATTTCCCCCCCAGCCCCAAAGAGCAGCGTACAGGCTGCACGCAACCTCTCCCTACCGGAAGGGGTTGCACATGGCCATGCAACAAGCCAAGACAGTCTTGGCTTCCTCTTTAGCTGCGCGCAACCTCTCCAGCTGGGAGAGGCTGCACGGGGCTAAAGAAGCCATAGCTGCATGCAGCCTCTCCCTGCCGGAGGGGCTGCGTGCAGCTATCCCTGAAGCCTTCGGAGCACAGTGCAAGTTCCCACTGCACTCCTCAGTATTCGGGCTCCTTTTGCTGAAGCCAGGAGAGCAAGACTCTCCTGGCTTCAGCAAAAGGAACCTGAAGCCTCCAGAACGCAGCGGGAACTCGCGCTGCACTCCGAAGGCTTCAGGCGGCTATCCCTGAAGCCTGGAGAGGGAGAGGGGTCGGTGCGCACCGACGCCTCTCGCTCTCCAGGCTTCAGTGAAAGCAACGCGAAGCCTCTGGAGTGCGGAGGGAGCACTCCCTCTGCACTTTGGAGGCTTCGCGTTGCTATCGCTGAAACCAAGGAGCCTGCATTCGCTCCATAGGATGCACACACATTTCCCCTTAATTTTTGGAGGGGGGAAATTGCGTCCTATAGAGCCAAAAATATGGTACTTGATTTTAGCCTTGTTGGGAATCTGATAAATGGACTGTGATGGGAACATCTTTCAATAAACTGTGCTGGGAACCCTTGTTCAAGCCAAGGAGTGGTGCTGGAAACATTATTTATAGAGCTGAGTTGGACATTTGATGTCAAGAAACTGACCTGTAGCTTTTGATTGACTGTAAACGGAGCCGAGGCTGTTGAATTAATGAACTCGGCAAGGATTGAGCTTGGGAGTTTGAATTGATGGGAATCTGTTATTGGGAGACTGGTTTACCACACGTTCGAATGACGGGCAATAAAGGTGTAATTTTGTTTTGGGGGTGAGCAAGTCGTATGGAATTGTCATGGCCAGAAAGAAGTGGTAGAAGGGAGAGATGTTGGCAGGTGATAGATTTTGTGGACTATATCCAATCAGAATGTGGTTTCAACAGCAGAGAAGAAAATGCATTTTGATTGATTGGATGGTGACGATTTAGCTTCTTGGAAACTCTTATCAGAGTTAAAGATGTAAAAGAAACTATAAGAAAAGTCTGAGCAGTAAGTTAAAATATGGCTTCAGGCCCAGTTGGCTTTTCCTGTGAATATTATCAGTAATATAAAAGCATCTTGTCATTCAAAGTAACATTGGGTATGTATGACTACTTAGTGGAGGATACAGCCCCTGAGAGAACCATTATATTAAAACCTAAGTTTGGAGGGGATCTCTTGTAGATTGGACTATTCAGACCAATATCTCTGGATTATAAAATGTTGGGTGGCCATGTTGTCTTTCACCTAAACATATTACTAAGGGGGAAGGTTGCTTTGTATAGAACAGTTTTCCTCCCCAAGTGTGGTACTCCTCCCTGCTGAGATATATGAAAGGGTTTCAAAGGGTATGTGGCCTAATTTTTTATTTTAATTTATCATAGAAAAAATATTATTCTTAAAACCAAATTACCTTCACCTGAGAAGGCGAAGGCTAAACTCCCGGAAGTCATACACGATTATCGCAAGTTTGGGAAACCCTGGTATAGAAGATTATCTGGTAAAGTAATGTGACAATCACAGTGTAAGAGATAATGATAGATCAAGACTAGTGCTTAGATATTGATACACAAAAGGCATTTGCTCAAGTAGAATGGACTTTTTTTGAAGAGAGTTATTGTTATGTTTGGAATGGGAGAAAAATGATTGCGTATAGATTTCCTTGTCGTATGATAAAAGGCCAGTGTTTGGCTATGCATTAACAACTACCGTATTTTTCTGTGTATAAGACTAGGTTTCCCCCCCTAAAAAATAATGTCACAAATTAGGGGGCGTCTTATACACGGGGCCATCTCCCCCCATTTTCTTAAATCTGAGTCCCCCAAAATAGGGGGTGTCTTATACATGGGGGCATCTTATAGACGGAAAAACTTCCAATCAAACTGTACTTTAAAAAGGAACAATGCACTGTTACGCTTTTCCCCAATTTGTAATCGACCAGGGTGTAAATTATATGACTGCATTATCTTGATAGTTCATGACACTGTGGAATTTGTAATAATCACTTTTGTATTTTGAAAATATAAATAAGAAACAAAGAGCTTAGCTTAGTTGACTCGGGACCCTGCTTTGCTGAGCTCACCTAAGGGAACTCGATAATAAAGTTTTGTGCTGATCTGCACCGATCAGGCCAAATCTGGAGTACAATTTGGGGCGACACAGTTTAGGATGGACATTGACAAACTAGGGCTTCATCCACAAGAGGGAAACCATGGTGCAGAAAGCTCTGGAAGCCATTTCCTGTGAAGACCAGTTGAAAAAACTAGGTATGTTCAGCCTGGGTAGTGGGAAGGTTAAGGGTCGGTGTGGCAGGTGTATTCCAGTATCTGTCAAGGTAGAATATGGAGAAGACACGTTCTCTGTTGCCCAGAGGGCTAGAGCTAGTGGATTGGAATGGCAAGGAAGCGTATTTCACCTGAACATTGGGAGAGACCTAACAGCTGTTCGGCCATGAAACAGGTTGCCTTGGAATTTAACAGGTTGTCCTTCACTGGTGACGCTGTGGGTTAAACCACAGAGCCTAGGACTTGCCGATCAGAAGGCCGGCGGTTCGAATCCCCGCGACGGGGTGAGCTCCCGTTGCTCGGTCCCTGCTCCTGCCAACCTAGCAGTTCGAAAGCATGTCAAAGTAGATAAATAGGTACCACTCCAGCGGGAAGGTAAATCGCATTTCCGTGCGCTGCTCTGGTTCCCCAGAAGCAGCTTAGTCATGCTGGCCGCATGACCCGGAAGCTGTATGCCGGCTCCCTCGGCCAATAAAGCGAGAAGAGCACCACAACCCCAGAGTCGGCCATGACTGGACCTAATAGTCAGGGGTCCCTTTACCTTTACCTTCGCCAGTGGCATTTCAGCAGAGGCTGCATAGCCGGTGTGGAAGCTGAGAGCCTTGCCTTCTATCCTGCACCACACACTTTGACCTTTGGCTCCATCCAACACCTGTAGGCGGCCCTCAGAAGATCAGTCAGGAGGGAAGGAGGCCATCAAACTTGAAAGGGTTCCATGGCCTTGTTTGACTGCGTTTTGTGCCGTCCCTGCAAGAGACAGGGACAACTCCTGTGGTGTTCGTCTGGACGCCATTTTGCATCCTCCACAACGCCCCAGACCCGGCATCCTTCCAGGGCATTGTGGGGCATGTGTACAGGGGTGAGGATGTCATAAAGAACGACGGAGTTCTTTTATCCCACTTAGGGAGGTGGGATGAAAGAAAAGGAAAAGAGAACCATCAAAGAAAAAGGTCTCGGGGAAAATCTAGGTCGCTTCTGTTTCTTGTACCGAAGGCATTCTGAGATAATCAGTGTGAAATGCTTTGCAGATGCAGTGAAAAGGTCTGTGTCGATGTCAAATACTTGCAACTCCCTCCCATCTTGCTTCAGGCAGGCATTGGGTCTTTTCAGCACCTATCAAAACCTATCCTTTTTCAACAGGCCTTTCAAACAGAGGTGGTGGTGGTGTTTTTTAACCCAGCCTGTAATCTGTATTGGTTTTGAAATTGTTCTTATATATGAAATCCTGTTATGTGTGTTTTTGATGCTAAATTGCTTTGAGATGTTTCATAGGGTGTGATTCATAAACGGAATGAATTATTGCTATCATTATTAGCTCCCTTCTCTGCACTATCCAGTGTAACCTCCTTGGCAATTTGTTGGGGCGCCTTGTTTGCTGTAGTGCCTTCCTTTTATCTTGCAAAAAATGGCAATAGCCTGATTCCCCACCCTCTATTTGCATAGCTGTCAACCTTCTCTTTTTTGCCGGAAATTCCCTTATTTCAGCGCCGTTTCCCGCTGCTTCTCGCTGCTATCCCGGATTGTTAGATATCCCGTAGACTCTTTCTGGGACAGGTGAGGCTGCTGATCCCTTATTTTCAAATCTGAAAGCTGACAGCTATGTATTTACATTTTGGGATGTTGCAAACATTGAAGGCAGAGAAGCAGTCTGGGCTTCATTCCCATCACTCCTGCAGGAAAAAATCTGCCCCTCAGCTCTAACCAAGGAGCAAAATGCCTTTGGGTGTTAAGAACTTTTGTTCTGGAAGTGACCTTGTTGAGAGGAATTGATTTACCATCGCGGAAGCATGGAATGAAGTAAAACAGGCACGAACTCCTGGCAATTGCTATGCCTTTGAAGAGGCCCCTTTGTAAAAGAGGTTGACATTTCCCCAAAAAATGAAAACGGCTGTTCAGATTTATGAGAATAATGCAAGAGCTCCATTGGTCAGAAGGGCAGTGAGGTTTGCAGTTATTCTGATCATATTGGATCCACCATTTCCCCCACAGCAGTGGATTGCTGGGAATGTGTTGGAACTAATGAATAGAGGTGAGAGGTTTGTTCTGCGCTCTGACCTGATACCTCGTTCATATCTCTGCACAACTATAGCATTTTGAAAGCTGGTTATCCACAGTTTAACTTTGAAAGTATATAGGCTATGGATAGGCACCAGCCACAAGATGTGACATGCATCTATATCTGTAGCTTTGGAAAGCAACCTGATCTGTTTCAGAGCTGCTCTGTGTTTTCCCAATTGGACTCATTATTTGGATATAACTTTCTTTCCCCTTTTTACAAAAGTGCATGAAATTTGCAGGCATAGAAGAGGTGCCAACCAGACTCTGGGCAAATGCATCCAGAGGTCTTTGAGGAGGTGGGGCAGATAGAGTCTTCTTCTTCTTCTTCTTCTTCTTCTTCTTCTTCTTCTTCTTCTTCTTCTTCTTCACTGTTCTTGTTAAACTGTGGAGAGTCACAGATTTTTGACAATGTTCTGCAAACCACCCAAAAATATACCAGTATCTCCAGCCTTGCTTTCTGTCTGTCCCTGCTGTGCAAGTTACAGGCATTCTGTGTTAGTCATGGAGGGGGGTTTTTGGCGGTCGTTTTTAAAGAACAAATAGATGTGGAAAAGGTTCCTTGAAGCTAGAAAGTTTGAAAATCTTTTAATTGAGCGGCATTTGCGGTTTCGCTCCGGAGAAATGTTTCAATGTGTTTCTCATTTCACATCAAACGGCATTCTTGAGAATTTGTTTCTTATGGAGTGGGAAAGAACTGAACGGCTTGTTTGCTTTTCAAAATGCTTCCATATGCACGCGTTCTAGAGGAAATCCTTGCGATATTATCTTTCCCCCATTTGAAATTTACCTTTTGCTCTCTCTCTCTCTCTTTGTTTAATTCTGACGGCGTATTTATAACTGCGGGCCTCTGTTCACAAATCAAAAATTTACCCAAGAAACAAACAAACCATTGTATGGAACAATGACTTTAAAAATAGTCATTATCAAAGTAATGAGGCGGAGAACGGTTTATCCCCCCAATGAGGGGGTGGAAATAAGGTTATCTAATTGTTCAGTCAAAAAGAAAGCAGGTCAGGTGGCCTTATAGTGACACAGGGTTTGGAAGGCAGTTGTTCCATTCAGAACTGGCATCAAAGGTCTGCATCACTGGACATTTGATGGTGACCCGTTAAGGGATTCACAGAGAAGAGCCCCTCTGAATCTGCTCCTACCCCTCACTACTTCTTCTTCTTCTTCTTCTTCTTCTTCTTCTTCTTCTTCTTCTTCTTCTTCTTCTTCTTCTTCCTCCTCTTTTGAAATATTTTTATTATTCCCTACACTGTTCTAATGGGACGCGGGTGGCGCTGTGGGTAAAAGCCTCAGCGCCTAGGGCTTGCCGTTCGAAAGGTCGGCGGTTCGAATCCCCGCGGCGGGGTGCGCTCCCGTTGCTCAGTCCCAGCGCCTGCCAACCTAGCAGTTCAAAAGCACCCCCGGGTGCAAGTAGATAAATAGGGACCGCTTACTGGCGGGAAGGTAAACGGCGTTTCCGTGTGCTGCGCTGGCTCGCCAGATGCAGCTTTGTCACGCTGGCCACGTGACCCGGAAGTGTCTCCGGACAGCGCTGGCCCCTGGCCTCTTAAGTGAGATGGGCGCACAACCCCAGAGTCTGTCAAGACTGGCCCGTACGGGCAGGGGTACCTTTACCTTTTTTTTACACTGTTCTAACCTGCATGTTCACCCACCTTTTCTTTTCTTTTCTTAAAATTTATTTATTTGGTTTCTCAACTTAAAATTTTGCAGAGATATATCAAACATAAATCATAAAAACAAGATTCCAAGGAATCTCCTGGAGTTTGCGGGTCCTATCATTAATCAATTCCTCCTGCATCTTTTATGATAATCCAAACCCTTTACCTCTTCCATTATGTCCAGAATTAACCTTAAACTACAAGTGATATTCCTATCCTACATTTAACTGTTTGCAATGGTCTTTAAGGTAAGTTTTTGTTTTTTTAAAAAAATTCCCATTCCTTGTTAAAATTTTGGTCTTCCTTATTTCTGCCTCTTCCGGTCATTTTAGCCATTTCTGCATAGTCCCGTAACTTCATCTTTCATTCTTCTCCGGTAGGGACTTTATCTTCTTTCCATCTCTGGGCCAATAACATCCGTGCAGCCGTGGTCACATACATAAATAGTCTTTTCTGTTCCTTTGGGATTTTGGCACCTAGAATTCCTAAAAGGAAGGCTTCAGGCTTTTTAACAAAGGTTATTTTAAACATTTTCTTTCCAACTCATTATATATCATTTCCCAAAATCTTTTTACCACCTTACAGTTCCACCACATATGATCAAATGTTCACCCACCTTTTCCTTTGGGCCAGACAGGTGGTGGTGTTGAGCTGCTAGAAATCACAAGAGCTTAGGATGGGAGAACACAATGATGGATCAGATGGGTCTTTGGCCAGATTCAACAGGGCTCTTCTGATGTTGTTCACAACATCGGTCCTTCTCATTCAAAGAGCTGCCAAGTGGCCTTGCCAACAACACCTAGGCTTTCAAATGTCACATCAGCAGTATGGAATTAAGCTGCTACATGTCCAAGCACAATTCAAAGTGTTGGTGCTGACCTTGAAAGCCCTAAACAGCCTCGGTCCTGTATACCTGAAGGAGCGTCTCCACCCCCATCGTTCAGCCCGGACACTGAGGTCCAGCACCGAGGGCCTTCTGTTGGTTCCCTCATTGCGAGAAGTGAGGTTACAGGGAACCAGACAGAGGGCCTTCTCAGTGGTGGCACCCACCCTGTGGAACGCCCTCCCATCAGATGTCAAGGAAATAAACAACTATCTGACCTTTAGAAGACACCTGAAGGCAGCCCTGTTTAGGGGAGTTTTTAATGTGTGATGTTTTACTGTGGTTTTATTATTATTATTTTATTAGATTTATAAACTGCCCTTCATCATAAGATCTCAGGGCACTTCACAGAATAAAATACAGGATAAAAACCAGTAAATAAGTAAAACAAAACAGCAAAATAACCCCCTCCTTCCCACAGACACATTTAAAAGGCTATAGAGTATCAATCAACCAAAGGCCTAGTTGAAGAGGAACGTTCTCACCTGGTGAAACAATTTGCTGGAAGCCACCCAGAGTGGCTGGGGCAACCCAGTCAGATGAGTGGCATATAAATAAATTATTATGATTGTGATTTTTGCTAGGAAGCAGAAATGACATTTGAAGGGACTTTCCTCATACTACTTAAAATGCTTATGGTCTTCCACTGCGAAAATAAGATCGAAAGAGCCTTTGGGCATTATCCAGTTGTGAAAATATAACCGTGTCCCAAACGTGTGCCCTCCCCCCCCCCTCTTCTTTGCTCAGGTTGGCTGTTACCTGAAGACCCCCAAGTTCCCAATCTGGGTTGTGTGCAGCGAAAGCCATTTCAGCGTGCTCTTCTGCTTACGGAAGGATCTGCTCGCGGACTGGAAAACCGAGAGGCGGTTTGACCTCTATTACTACGATGGCTTAGCCAATCAGCAAGATGAGATCCGCCTAACCGTCGGTAGGGAGACAAACAAAAGATTGAAACTGGGGTGGGCGTGTGATTTTTAATCGTGCATTTCATGAAGAGGCTTAGGGTGCCTTCAGACGTCTCATTCCTGATTTTCCAAACCATGTTTTGGAAGGCAAGGACAAGTTCTGTGAGCTCCATTCCTCCCCTTCTCTTCCCTCTTGGCAGCTGAATAAGTTTGATCAAACCACAGTTTACTTTTACATTTGAGCCAGCAAACTATGGTTTAAGAGAACTTTTCAAACCATGATTTGATCCTGGTCTTCAGTTCTGGTTTGAAGGACTCGCTCCCTTACATCATCCCAGTTCGCACAAAAAGCAGGTGAAATTGTGGAATGAGCCTCACCTGCTTAATTCTTGCACATCAACCTGTTGCTACAAGCACAGCAGCAGAGGCTATTGGAAAAACAGTTGGCAACCCCTAGCTTAAAGTTTTCCCACACGGCATTGCTTAGTCTCACTGTCTTGAAATTTGCGAAATCCTATTTCTGGATCACCATTCAAAACAGATGCAATTTCACTGTGGCATCCTGTCAACTCTCCTTATTTACCATCCCAGACTCCTTAAACTTCGGGTCCCTCCAAGTGGTTGACTACAACTCCCATCATCCCCAGCCCAGTGGTCATGGATGATGGGAATTGTAGTCCGAAGCTTGAGAAAAGCTGCTTCCTGTTAACTTCCTGCCGCTGTGGTTCATGTACTAGGTTTCACTTTAGACGCCTTCATAACTCTGGCTTTTTTTTAACATTTTTCACCCCCAGCCTGCTGCCATGGTACCTGCAAGGCTCAAACTTTTCCAGCCCTTTCCTTGTTCTTCGGCGTATTGTCGCGTCACAGTTTGAACGGAGGAAAACTCTTTGCTTTCATTCCAAATGCACCCACGCGTCTAACCATCCTGGAAACCCCGGCTGCCAATAGCTCCAGAGCTGTGGGCTGCTATTCATAGAGGAACTGCAAGGGAGCGAGGCAGTGGGTGTTATGAAACAGAGAGCTGTCGTTCAGCCGACGGGAAAACGAAGCCGCAGGGGAGTGGAATTCGGTGCTGAGCTCTGAAATTCTCCCCCAACTCCCTTCTGGTTTCCAAAAGCATTTGACCCCCCGAGGGCTGGGCCCTGCCAGCCTCTTTCTCCCTTTATCACATAGCCAGAAGGTGGCTTCAGTGGCCGAATTCAGGGCCCAAATAGATGGCGCTTCAGTTTCGTGGCTGGCAGAAACGCCTGGCTTTTATTTTAAAAAGTCCCAGCTCCCTGCCTGGCCGGAGGGTGCGATACTTTTCCGTACTGCAACCACACAGGGAGGGGATGCTTAACCCTTCCCTCCCCAGCCATGATCCTGCTAAAAATCCCACCCACCCACCCTTTGCACAACAATTAGCATGAGGAATCTTTAAGTTGTATTTTAATCAATTGTTTTTATACCTGGTGTTAGCCACCCTGAGCCCGGTCTTGGCTGGGGAGGGCGGGGTATAAATAAAATAAATTATTATTATTATTATTATTATTATTATTATTATTATTATTATTATTATTAAAAACATTTGCATATGTCCCCAAAATGATGGGCTACAGAGCTTTCAGGAAAACTGACCAAGGAAGTTAAAGCTCTAGCTGGAAAAAGAGAGAAGGATTTTATAGAGACAGAATTATTTTGCCTGGCTGGGATAAGTCTTTGAATTCTGAAGCTACCTCTTGCTTGCCTGGGTGATGGAGAGATGTTTATGTATAGAAACCTCTGCCTTGATAGCTCAGCCGGTAGAGCATGAGACTCTGAATCATAGGGTTATGGGTTCAAGTCCCATGTTGGGCAAAAGATGCCTGCATTTCAGAGGTCGCAGTTGCTGCTCTGCTTGCTTTTGCCTCTGGTCACACTCAACAAAGGCGCCCCCAAAATGTTGCCCCCGGGCCCATCTCCTGCGGGGGGGGGGGGCGAATCCCACCCCTGCTTTTTCCTCTGTCAAAGGGACAATCAGATTTCTCCAGCCCGAAGACAGGAAAGGGGAAATTCCTTTTAGCACACAGCAACAGGGCCAGATTCAGACATGCTGGAATCAAGTACTTTTCCAAAAAAACAACAACCATAGTTCTTTTTGTTGGGGATAATTCAGATGGAAATTCCCAGGTGTCAAAAAAGGTTATTTATGTATGCCACTAAAAGGGACGCGGGTGGTGCTGTGGGTTAAACCACAGAGCCTAGGGCTTGCCAATCAGAAGGTTGGCGGTTCGAATCCCCATGACGGGGTGAGCTCCCTTTGCTCGGTCTCTGCTCCTCCCAACCTAGCAGTTTGAAAGCACATCAAAGTGCAAGGAGATAAATAGATACCACTCCAGCGGGAAGGTAAACGGCGTTTCCGTGCGCTGCTCTGGTTTGCCAGAAGCGGCTTAGTCATGCTGGCCACATGACCTGGAAGCTGTACGCCGGCTCCCTCGGCCAGTAAAGCGAGATGAGCGCCACAACCCCAGAGTCGGTCACAACTGGAACTAACGGTCAGGGGTTCCTTTACCCCCCTATGTATGCCTCTACTGCGACCCGTTTTTTGTTAGCCCAAAAATGGAAAACAAGCGAGGTCCCAACTAAAGAGGGTTGGCAACTTAAACTTATGGAATATGTGCAACTTGTTATTCTAACATATAGAATAAGAGAACAAGAAGAACAAGAATAAAGGAAATTGAAACATGTTTATTTATTATATGGGGGGAATTGTGTACACTTGAAAACGTTGGCAGCATTAAGATAAATTCAACAGTGTAAACAAGTTTTGATGGAGGGAATAATGGAATACTGAATGGTTTAGTTTATGTAAAATATGCAGGGATTTATGATATATGCAAAATGAACCACGGAAAGAGAAGAAGGGACGTCGCTGACATTTTAAGGTTGTTTAAATGAACATACCAAATTGTAAAACAGAAAATTTAATAAAAATTATACCCAAAAAAAGACATGCTGGAACCCTAAACCAAGTCAAGTTTAAGAGGCCCCATAGCACCACCAGGAAAATGTGCATTATTCTAACAGAAACAACAATGGAAATAGAAACAAGAAAGCGATAAATTTGCACATATCCTGGTGCCCGGGCAAGGATGCAACTAAAAAATCAGCAGCCTAAGTAAAACCTAGATGAGACTGAAGGATGATTTGGGTCAGCCTTTCCTCAGGTTAAGACTGGGTGTGGTCTTGACCAAAACACTGGGCCTAAAGAAATTTTGCTGTGAAGCAAGACTTATTTCTGCACAGGTATCCAAACACAATATAACAAAGTAATTGTGCAGCCGTTAAGTATGCTTGATGCTCTCACAGGCAATGTTAATGGATGTCTGATTTGTTCCCTGTAGATACCTCACAGTCTTACATCGAAGGAAAGGATAATGACCTCATCCCTCCGCTGGAACACTGCATTCGGACCAAGTAGGTGAAATCCAGCATTAGGGAAGGGAGAGCCAACGTGGTGTAGTGATTAAGAGTGGTAGATTCGTAATCTGGTGCACCGGGTTCGCTTCCCCGCTCCTCCACATGCAGCTGCTGGGTGACCTTGTGCTAGTCACACGTCTTTGAAGTCTCTCAGCCCCACTCACCTCACAGAGTGTTTGTTGTGGGGGAGGAAGGGAAAGGAGATTGTTGGCCGCTTTGAGACTCCTTAAGGGGAGTGAAGGGGACGCAGGTGGCGCTGTGGGTAAAACCTCAGTGCCTAGGACTTGCCGATCGTATGGTCGGCGGTTCGAATCCCCACGGCAGGGTGAGCTCCCTTCGTTCAGTCCCAGCTCCTGCCCACCTAGCAGTTCGAAAGCACTCTTAAGTGCAAGTAGATAAATAGGTACCGCTTTATAGCGGGAAGGTAAACGGTGTTTCCGTGTGCTGCGCTGGTGCTGGCTCGCCAGCTGCAGCTTCGTCACGCTGGCCACGTGACCCGGAAGTGTCTCCGGACGGCGCTGGCTCATGGCCTCTAGAGCGAGATGAGCACGCAACCCTAGAGTCGGACACGACTGGCCCGTACGGGCAGGGGTACCTTTACCTTTACCTTTAAGGGGAGTGAAAGGCGGGATATCAAGTCCAAACTCTTCTTAATCATCTTCTCTTCCACTTACCAGAATTATTTTGTTGTGTTCATATTTTTTTCAAGCGCGTTGCATGTCTTCAGTGCCAGATACGTGCTTGCAGCCAATTAGTCCTTTTGGTATGACGTGATAGTCAGATGGTAGTTGGGAAGTCTTGCAGGCCGAAAATGCAGGTGGCATCTCTCGGTTCCACGTCTCCCAACAATGCCGGCTAAATTGCACACTGCTGAGCAAAAGCCGTTATCTGCAGCCTATGTGCAATTTTCAGAGAACTTGAGGAGCCTTTTCAGCTGCCATGAAAGCCTTTGTTCAAACATCGCAACCTGTTTTGTTGCTAATACACCTGCCTAATTGTCCCCCTCCTCCCTTAGACTCTCTTTTCTTTACACTTTTATAATTTCCGGAAGGTTAGATAAAATTACTGTCGTCTGCAAACACACACTTTCGTTTATGTATTTATCTTTGTCCTGCTGTAATCTCTGTTCAAACAGATTCAAGGGGTTTTTAAATGCTTCAAAAGCCCAACTTGTTTGGCCAGAGATAATGCGACCAGAAGCCAATTGGGGTTCCTCTTCAGAACATCCGAAAACTTATCTGATATGTTACCCAAATATTCAGCCTTCACAGTTCATGTGCGGACAACACACCAACTCTCTCCACTCCTCTACAAGAGGCTTTTCTTTTCCTTGGCAGGGCTCCTGTGCTTTTAACAGTTGCATGGCAGCCAGAAATTGAACAGGCACTGTTTTTCCTCCAGCACAGATCTGATGGCAATGGGGAATCCTTGCACAATGAATGTTTTGCCTGCTCCTCCCATGGAGGATTGGGACGTGGGTGGCACTGTGGATTAAACCACAGAGCCTAGGACTTGCCGATCAGAAGGTTGACGGTTCGAATCCCCGCAACGGGGTGAGCTCCCGTTGCTCGGTCCCTGCTCCTGCCAACCTAGCAGTTTAAAAGCACAAAGTGCAAGTAGATAAGTAGGTACCGCTCAGGCGGGAAGATAAACGGCGTTTCCATGCGCTGCTCTGGTTCACCAGAAGCAGCTTAGTCATGCTGGCCACATGACCCAGAAGCTGTACGCCTGCTCCCTCGACCAATAAAGTGAGATGAGCGCCAGAACCCCAGAGTTGGCCATGACTGGACCTAATGGTCACGGGTCCCTTTACCTTTACCTTGCCCATGGAGGATTAACAAAACATTTTGTTATTTTGTGCGAATTGATAAATGGTGTGATGTTGTCATTTTTATGAGTGGCATTTCATGTTAGTCCTACTTTGATGTGTGCCTAATTTAGTAAAGGGACCCCTGACCATTAGGTCCAGGTGAACCAGAGCAGCGCACGGAAACGCCATTTACCTTCCCGCCAGAGTGGTACCTATTTATCTACTTGCACTTTGACGTGCTTTCGAACTGCTAGGTTGGCAGGAGCAGGGACCGAGCAACGGGAGCTCACCCCGTCGCAGGGATTCGAACCGCCGACCTTCTGATCAGCAAGCCCTAGGCTCTGTGGTTTAACCCACAGCACCTCCCGCGTCCCTTTTGACTAATTTAGTAGGCCTGACTAGGCTCAATAATTTCAGTGGATTTGGGATACACTATGTTTTTTAATGTGTTGCAAATCCCTAAGAGCAAACCCTTCTTCTGGGGCGTCTCCTGTCATCCTCCTCTGACATGTATGAAATGAAAAACTGGGAGACACGACCCACAACCCTTCCTCGTGCTGCTTCCAGCCTCAGACTGCATTGCAACTCCCGTCACCTGTGCGAGAAGCTCAGTTCTGATCTGAGAGACGAAAGGAATGTGCCTTTCTCGACTTTTCCCCCCAGAATGTCATGTGGCTGTAATGTATTCCATCGCCCCAAGGAATAAAAAAGAGAGGGAGAGAGAGAGAGAGGTTCATATCACACTCCTGATCCTCCTGTTGTTTACTGTCTCCAGCAAGAGGAAATAACTTCTGTTAGCTCTGCCGAAGGGTAGGCTGCAACTTTGATCTCGCCGGGATCTCTAAGGCAGCCGTCTTATTTTGTTAACTCCTGAGGCCTGCCTCTCCTGGAATTCCCTTGGCTTGGCTGCATATCTCTGGAATGCAAAGGTTCTATTCCAACCCTCCCTGCGATGCTCTTTTGCTCAACGTGGGGCTAAGAGTCTCATGCACTACCGACGGAGCTATCCCAGGTCAGCCTCCCCACAACCTGGTACCTTCCAGAGGTTGTCAGACTACAACTCCCATCTGTCAGTACGCCTTTCGACCGATGTCAGCGACTGGGCTCAACAACTGGTTCTGCCCCGACTGGGCAACGCGACTGGAGCACCTTCAGAGACCTTCCAGTTCTGGAAAGAAGGTCCCAATGCACTGGACCCACAACTGTGCATTGTGAGCACCAGACTCGTGCAAAGTATAAATAACGCGGAAGCTAGCTGTGAAGCATAACTCCTTTTATTTCTAATGGCTACTACTACTCTTCGTGACCCTATGGACCAGAGCACGCCAGGCACTCCTGTCTTCCACTGCCTCCCACAGTTTGGTCAAACTCATGTTAGTAGCTTCAAGAACACTGTCCAACCATCTTGTCCTCTGTCGTCCCCTTCTTCTTGTGCCCTCCATCTTTCCCAACATCAGGGTATTTTCCAGGGAGTCTTCTCTTCTCATGAGGTGGCCAAAGTATTGGAGCCTCAGCTTCAGGATCTGTCCTTCCAGTGAGCACTCAGGGCTGATTTCCTTCAGAATGGAGAGGTTTGATCTTCTTGCAGTCCATGGGACTCTCAAGAGTCTTCTCCAGCACCAGAATTCAAAAGCATCCATTCTTTGGCGATCAGCCTTCTTGATGGTCCAGCTCTCACTTCCATACATCACTACTGGGAAAACCTTAGCTTTAACTATACGGACCTTTGTTGGCAAGGTGATGTCTCTGCTTTTTAAGATGCTGTCTAGGTTGTCTGTCTGAAGATAGGTTCAGGATAATCATCTGACCCTACAAATACGTAGTGGAAATCAAGGAAGTCAGACGATTCCTGCATCCCGTTTATTTGCACATTCAAAACAACGTATGCAGAAGCAAAAACCAAGCAAACATGTGACACAAAAGCTGCATGATCTGCAACAGGGTTTTCCAAACTTGAGTCGCCAGCTGTTTTTGGACTACAACTCCCATCATCCCTAGCTAGCAGGACCAGCGGCTGTGGATGATGGGAATTGTAGTCCCAAAACAGTGGGAGACCCAAGTTTCTACAGCATCTGTGTGCGGAGTTACAGTGGGAAGAACAGAGACCCGGAGAGGCCTTTGTGTCTTTAAAAAAAACAGATACGTGTTTGGAGGACATAAAAGAAATTAAACAAGATGTGCAGTTGGCATTCCCGGACTGACTCCCGAGTCAATTAAGGCGGCAAACCTGCACTGTTACAAAAGCTTTTAGAAGCGAGAATTGACTCTCCACTGAACTCCCAAGTGTATTTCAAGGATTCTGGCTCCTCGCTGGAGCTCCTTTGAAGTCATAGCCATAAATAAACATGACTGTCAAAAGAGTCCTTAAGAGAACAATCGGTCCAGGCTGATTCAAGCCTCGGGGCACTTTTGCGAAGGCCACCGGCAGGAAGCGTTTGCTGATGAGCTCCCATTGTAATGGCGGTTCATGTGACGTCATCGTTGGGCCGAGGCGCTCCTCCTGAGAGGGTTCACTTGCCTCATTCAGTCGCAGAATCTTGACTCTCAACTCAGGAACAACAGTTCCGTTTTGTAAGGCGAGTGAGAGGCGACAGGATGGTAGCAGGGCATGGAAAAAGTGAATAGAGAGAAGTTTTTTTCTCTCCCTCTCTCGTGAACATCTAGCAAGGCCAGATTAAGTCCTTTAGAGGTCCTAAATCATGGGTAGGCAACCTAAGGCCCGGGGGCCGGATCTGGCTCAATCGCCTTCTAAATCTGGGACTCAGCGTGTTTTTACATGAGTAGAATGTGTCCTTTTATTTCAAGTGCACCTCTGGGTTATTTGTGGGTCCTGCCTGATGTTTTTACATGAGTAGAATGTGTGCTTTTATTTAAAATGCATCTCTGGGTTATTTGTGGGCCATAGGAATTCATTCTCCCCCCCCCCAATATAGTCCGGCCCCCCACAAGTTCTGAGGGACAGTGGACTGGCCCCCTGCTGAAAAAGTTTGCTGACCCCTGTCCTAAGGGCTTAAAAGATTTTGGTGCCCCTGTATATATCTGATTCGAAATATAAACAACAATAAAGCTTAAAATAAAATTTGATTTTTCGAAATGAAACGAAACCTACAGTAAGAGGGGAAATAATGCTCATTTTGGTGTATTTGTATAAAATAACGTTTATTTTTGGTCAGCTACGCCATTATTTTTGTTCAGCTGAGATTCCTGTATTTTCAGGGGTTGGACTAGATGACCCTTGGTGTCCCTTCCAGCCCTGCAACTCTGTGATACAGTCCATGGTAAATCCAGCAACGGGAAAATATCTGGGGTGCCGCCCTTCCCTTGATGCCCTGAGCACGGGCTTGTTTTGCTTAAAATGGCGAATCTAGCCCTGATGTCCAGGGAAGCTGAATGCTGGACATTCGAGGCAGACAAAAATAAAGTACTTCTGGACGCAGCACTTAGTTAAACTGTGGAACTCACGTTCACAGGAGGCAGTGATGGACAGATGGCTTTGAAAGAGGACTGGCCGAGCTCACAGAGGAGGAGAGGTCTGTTGACGGATGCCAACCATGGTGGCTATGCTCTGGCATCATAGATTCGTGGAATTGTAGAGTTGGAAGGGACCCCAAGAGTAACCCCTTGCAATGCAGGAATCTCAGCTAAAGCATCCATGAAGGTCCATAAATAGCAACACCCTAGAGGTCCCGGGCCCTAAGGAAGTCAGATTCGCCTCAACCAGAGCCAGGGCCTTTTCAATGATGGCTCCGGCCTGGTGGAACGCTCTGCCTCATGAGACCAGGGCCCTGCGGGATCTGATTTCTTTCCACAGGGCCTGTAAGACAGAGTTGTTCCGCCTGGCCTTTGGCTTGGAATCAACTTGATCTCCTCCCCCTCTTTCCTCTTTCCTTTCTCCTTCTGTGATGGAACTCCTATCTGGGGACTTCCCTGGCTTTTTTCTGGCCCACGTAGGACCAGTCTGGATAGTTAGCCTTGGTGAAGACTTGAGGTTTTCATCCCCAAAAAAGTTTTTGATTTGAGTTTGAAATGAGGCTGCATTTTAATCTTGTTTTTAAGTTGTATTTTAATCATTTGTTTTTATACCTGGTGTTAGCCGCCCTGAGCCCGGCCTTGGCTGGGGAGGGTGGGTTATAAATAAACTATTATTATTATTATTATTATTATTATTATTAAACCTCAAAGGGAGGAGAGCCAGAGGCAAGTCATGCTTCTGAATACCAGGAGGGGCTTTTGTGCTCAGATCATGCTTGCATTGCACATCTCCTCAGCATTTGGTTGTCCCGTGTGAGAACAGGATATTGAACTAGATGGGGCTGATCCTGCATGTTGTTTTTCACGGTCAGCTGTTAATTTCTCCTTCAACTGGTCCTCGCCAGTCTTGTGGTAATTCCACCTTAAAACCCATCCAAGTAAACAATTCTGCTTTGCCTTTAGGTGGAAAGGCGCCGTCATCGACTGGAACGGTACAGAACCCATCCTGTGATCGCGGCGGCCCACAACGACTGAGAACCAGCCCGTTCCCACAGCGATAGGAAAACCCCGGAAGGTGCCGTGCGTGCTGCCATCGCACGCGGCGAGGCCGAAGGACGTTTCAGGATTCCATCTGGCGCGCCGCACGCTCCTCCTTCCCATTGTTGTAAACAAGTGGCCGTGCGCACTCGCGCATCTGGGCCTGCGCTGCGTGCCGCGTGTGAAAATGGAGAGCCAACCTTGACAGCCAAAACAAGCTGCGGGGAGAGAGAGCAGTAAATCTGTCAACATCTACTCAAGTTCCGTTTCTGAATCCAATCCACGTCCTGCGATTGTATCTGCTTCTAAACAACGCCGACTGCGCCCACAGTTGGCTCTTTTTCACTGTCTCCGTTCTAAATCAAGGAAACCGGAGTGCACAAGCACACACACATACAAAAATGAGAGAAGAAACTGTTCTTCCTAATGGCGTGATCAAGCATTAGGCTAACTTAGTGGCTCCCCAAACACTCTGGACCAAAGGGTATCACTGCCAACGCTTATTATTATTTTCCCTCTTTTTTACCTCAACCTTTTGTTGGTCCTTTGACTCCTGGCTACCAAGAGACCCAAGTCAAGAGCAGGCATAGTCAAACTCAGCCCTCCAGATGTTTTGGGACTACAACCCCCATCATCCCTGACCACTGGTCCTGTTAGCTAGAGATGATGGGAGTTGTAGTCCCAAAACATCTGGAGGGCCGAGTCTGCCTATGCCTGGTCAAGAGCATTGGTCCTCCCTTATTTCCACCAAGGAAGGCCTCAGTTAGGCCCATTTGGAATGCCGAGAAAGTGCCGTGGGTGCCCGTCACAAAATGGCAGCCGTTGGGCGGGACGTGACATAGCACAGGATGGCCGCTGCAGTGGTGTGGCGTAACGGTTGCCACTTCTTAGAGAGCCGAATAAGAAACAGAGTCATAAAATGGCGGGGGCTTACCCCACCGCCAGCCAACCATCCCATCAATAGGGAAGAAGACGCCACACAGACGATGGGCATCCAATCCTGGCACCCAGTGAAATGTCATGTTTTAAAGGGGCATGTCCAGTGTAGAGGAGGCTGAGCCAGCACACATGGGAGCTGAGGTCAAAGAGAATTTTTGAGGTGATATTTATGGAGACCTTTATGGAGGTACTGGTGGGTATACTGGTGCCTGCACTAAGGGGCACCTTATCCAAGCTGCAAAATATTGTTGGACAATGAGAACTATCCAGTTGTAATTCTTAAGCATCAAAGGCCACCCACTGCAAGCCAGGTCACAATACATCGTCGTGATGGGCATCTAAGTGTGCTTTTGAAACAGTCTAGATATTAGAATCATGACAGCTGGCTTGCCAAAACATTTTATGGCCTTTTTAAGGAGCTGCCAGGACCTGAACTGCGGATATCCCCGCAACCCATCCATTCAACTTCCCTGGTCCTGCGAATTTATCCAACGGCCAAACCAAATTGGTGCAGCGAAGACGACTGAGTTGCAAAAATTGAACAAAAGCTTTATCAAGGACGCACCCACAGTGTGTCCCCGCCCCTGTCCAGACTTCGCAGAAGCAGATAAAAAATAGGCGAAAATAAAGGTTTCTTACTCTTCCAAAGACACAATCTTCCACTGGGGAAGGTAGCTAGATTGTCAGCCCCGATCTCAGTGGATAACCAACAATGCAACAAAGCAAGTCCCCCGTAGAAATTCCACCGGGATCCAAGTCAAGAGAGTCACCCAAGCTTCTCTCGCCATCCCTTTGTATGCCATTGCTTGTGCCCCTTTGTCAATCGCTGATTGGCTCTCTAACATTTACCTCCGGGTCTCAGGCACAGCTTCTGTCTGTCAGTCAGAAGCTCCAGGAAGTAGCAAGATCAGGCATCCCCAACCTTTGGCCCTCCAGATGTTTTGGACTACAATTCCCATCATCCCTGACCACTTGGTCCTGTTAGCTAGGGATGATGGGAGTTGTAGGCCAAAATATCTGGAGGGCCGCAGGTTGGGGATGCCTGACCTAGATAGTTATTTGGGTACTTCCTATGTCTGCACTTGCAAGGTTCGCGTAGTATTCATCAGTGTGCAGAGTGGCCTGAATGCTAACTGCCTCCTTGTTTTCTATTTTTGCTCCAGCCCAGGAGTGGGGAACCCCAAGTCCTGGGGGCATATGTGGCCTGCCAGCTCTCTCTGTCTCTGGCCCTTAGGATTCCTCCCCCACCCCAAACAGGGCACACCCCTCACCGGTCCTGCTCTGCACCTTAATAATAATAATAATTTATTATTCGTACCCCGCCCATCTTGCTGGGTTTCCCCAGCCACTCTGAGCGGCTTCCACAAAGACCAAAAATACACTAAGATGTTACACATTAAAAACTTCCCTGAACAGGGCTGCCTTAAAATGTCTTTTGAATGTCAGGTAGTTGTTTATCGCTTTGACATCTGATGGGAGGGCGTTCCATAGGGCGGGTGCCACTACCGAGAAGGCCCTCTGCCTGGTTCCCTGCAGCTTTGCTTCTCGCAATGAGGGAACCGCCAGAAGGCCCTCAGCGCTGGACCTCAGTGTCCGGGCAGAACAATGGGGGTGAAGATGCTCCTTCAGGTATACTGGGCCGAGGCCATTTAGGACTTTAAAGGTCAGCACCAACACTTTGAATTGTGCTCGGAAACGTACTGGGAGCCAATGTAGGTCTTTCAAGACAGGTGTTACGTGATCTCGGCGGCCACCCCCAGTCACCAGTCTAGCTGCCGCATTCTGGATTAGTTGTAGTTTCCGGGTCACCTTCAAAGGTAGCCCCACATAGAGCGCATCGCAGTAGTCCAAGCGGGAGATAACTAGAGCATGCACCACTCTGGCGAGGCAGTCCGTGGGCAGGTAGGGTCTCAGCCTGCGTACCAGGTGGAGCTGGTAGATAGCCACCCTGGATACAGAATTGACCTGCGCCTCCATGGACAGCTGTGAGTCCAAAATGACTCCCAGGCTGCGCACCTGGTCCTTCAGGGGCACAGTAACCCCATTCAGGTGCTTTTGCCTGGCTGGAATCTGCCCCTTGTTTGCCTGGATAGAAGGAGAGGTGTGTACAGATACCTCTGACTTTTGCAGCTGGAATGTAGCCTATAATAACAAAAGTTAAGAGTCAGGTCCATTGGTCCTTCTACTTTTGCCCCCCAGGAGACAAGCCTCTTTGGTGGAAAATGGTCCCTACCACCACTGTCCTACCCTAACTGCAAGCTATATTTCCTGCTCCACTGCAACCAGTTTTATTATTTAAAAAATGACAACCGCAACACCTCTCCACCGCCTAAGGAGGCAGGGTCACATTGCTGACGCAGATTTATTGGCATCTATCGGGGAGAGCCAAAGTGATACGTCTTCCATCTGTTGATGGACTCCAGCTCCCATCATCCCAGACCGCTGTCCATGGTGATCGGGGAGGATGGGAATTGTAGTCAAACAAAACAGAGGACACGGCTTTGGCTACCCAGTTAATGTTTTGCCAGGGTTCTGAGCTCTGGGACTGGGTCACTCCATGTAAGGGTAATAATAATAGTTTATTACTTATAACCCGTCCATCTGGCTGGGTTGCCACTTTGGGCAGCTAGCGAACATCTGAGTCCCTCCAGATCAGGCATAGGCAAACTCTGGCCCTCCAGATGTTTGGGACTACAACTCCCATCATCCCTAGCTAACAGGACCAGTGGTCAGGGATGATGGGAATTGTAGTCCCAAACATCTGGAGGGCCGGGGTTTGCCTATGCCTGCTCCAGATACTGCTCAAATGCATCTCCCATCACCCCTGGCCATTGAACCAAGGTCTGATGGGAGTCAGGAGTCCAGTAGCATCCAGAGAGCACGATGGTGGCTATCCCAGTACAGTCATACCTCGGGTTACAGATGCTTCAGGTTGCGTTTTTTCGGGTTACAGACCCGCCGAAACCCGGAAGTACCAGAACGGGTTACTTCCAGGTTTCAGGGGTCGTGCTTGCGCAGAAATGCTAAATCGCACTTTGCGCATGCACAGAAGCATCAAATCACAACCCGCATGTGCATAGATGCGCTGCTGCAGTCGCGAACGTGCATCCCGCACAGATCACATTCACAACCAGACGTATGACTGTATAAATTGCTCCTTCAAGGCCTCAAATCCCTGCAGGAATTTCTGGCAACTGATCCCACCTTAAAGCTGTTGCGAGTTACCACGTGAAGCTCGGTCACAGTGCAGTTAAGGTTGAAGCTAGGCCACAGCGTTGCGAGTTTCCTTTGCCCAGCTGGCAAGCCGTAAGCAGTGTGGATTATGGGCAGGGAAAATCATCTCCAAGACGGCCCTGACTCACACAGGCCATTCCAGCAGACAATATGGCTGGGATTAAGGAGAGAATTTGCCCAGGGGAGATGCTGATCTCCGTGGTGACCGAAACGTCTAGACTGAAACGTCCCTAGAAGCGTTTCCAGTAATTCTATCAAATGCATTATCTAGGAACGTATGGGGGGGGGGGGGGAATGACAAGAGGTGGGCGGTTTCTCTTGTGGCCGCTCAGTCTTCACTGGTGAAAAGAGCTTCGCCTTTTCCTGATGAGACGCTGCCCGGTTCCTTCTTGTTGGAGCTTGGCTTGAAATGTTTGTGGTCAACTTTGGGGCTGGATTCTGTTATTTCGGCGAAGTAGGTTTGGGGGCGGCGGTGGTTGGATGTGGGGAGAAGTCAAAGGACTGCAGGAAGGTTATCTTGTTCCCCGCTTGTGCCTTCGGTTTACCAGAAGTGAAATGTGTCTTTCAGCATATCTTTTGAGTTACACTTTGCTATAATTTCCATTAAGCAAAGCAAATGCATACGAAACTTAGGAGAAATGTTTTCAGCATAACGTAGTAGTACGTGCCTTTGGCGATGCTCCTTGCAGCTCCAGATTTTATTTCTAAAGCAAAATATATTGTACTTAGTGGACATGCCATTTTGTAAATAAAAAAAGGCCCGAAGATTAACATTAGGCATTATTATTTATTTTCCCCACAGAAGCAGCAAACGAAGGAATTCAGGGTGGCTCTTGACTGTATTTGTAGCAGGAAAGAAGACTTTCTCTTTTTTTGAGGCCATTTGTAGAATTAACAAATGAATCATACCAAATATGTTCAAACTACTGTTAGGAAAGCATTTCCGCACACCCTGGACTGTTCTTGCAAATTCTCTTGTCATGGTTTCAAAACACATGAGATGCGGCCCGGGCTGAGGAGAAAAATGTTTGAGCTGACAGGGAAGAGAAGTGGGGAAGAGGGTGATAAAATAAGATACACACCCCTTCCTACTGCAGATGTGAAGGGGGAAAGATCTTTTGGCTAGTCCTGTCACAACAACTTTGTCTCCCTCCACACCCCCCCCCAAAAAAAACCACGGCTGTTTTTTGAGGAACTGTGTGTGAGAATAAAAAAATTTTTTTTAAATAGAATTGCTGCCAAATTCCACCCCAAGTGAGAGTTTTGGTGGGGCTGCCATGTGTCTGGGTCTTTCCTGACATGTCTGGGAATTGGCGTAATGTCAGGGGAAACTCGGACATATGACAAGTAGTGCTACTTTTAAAAATCGGGGGAAAGCAAAGGCTTCCCCCCCCAAAAAAAAACCCCTCAACAACTTTGTTCAGATCTTCACTATTGGAAACCCTATTTTTGGGAGAGACTATTAAATTTTTTCAGGGGAGAGGGGCACAGACGCATTTCTAGGCTGCCGCGAAATTACACCACCAGCAAACTTTGAAATGAACGCAGGGCTCTTGGTCTGGCGAAACATTTGACAATTTCACTGTGTGTTAAGCAACCATAATTGCTGCTTCAGTGTTTAATGTTAATTCCCTATGTTTTCCAGTGCCAGTACTGGCCTTCCCTGCCACTCGTGTGTTTCTGCATCTCTCCAAAACGTATTAGTTGCCCTCTGTCAATATATTTATATATAAACATATATGCTTGCGTATATCAGTGAGAAACAAGCCCCCACTGACGTAACAAAACAAAGGGTTGTGTCCAACTAAGACTCCCTGGAGAAGACCCTGATGCTGGGAAAGATGGAGGGCACAAGGAGAAGGGGGCGACAGAGGACGAGATGGTTGGATAGTGTTTTCGAGGTTACCAGCATGAGTCTGACCAAACTGCGGGAGGTAGTGGAGGACAGAGGTGCCTGGCGTGCTCTGGTCCATGGGGTCACGAAGAGTCGGACACGACTAAACGACTAAACAACAACAAGTTCTACCCAGAATAGAGCCATTAAAATGATGGATCTAAGTTAGGCCACAGACACACCACATATTTGAAGCACTTCAAACAGTCATGGCTTCTGCCAAAGAATTCCGGGAGCTTTAGCTTGCGAAGGGCTTTGAGAGTTGTCGGGAGACGCCCTTTTCCCCTCACAGAACTACAGTTCCCAGAGTTCCCTGGGAAGAGGGATTGTTAAACCACCATGAAAAGTGCAGCTCTCAGCACCCTTAACAGTAATGGCGTCCCCCAGTGAATTCTGGGAAGGGTAGTTTGTTAAGAGTGCTGGGAGTTGTTATGAGGCTCCTATCCAAGTGTCCCAGAATCACAGAAGCCGTCCTGGTTTCTAATTTGATTCTGGAATGTCCCGCTTTTCCTTAGGTAAAGGTAAAAGGACCCCTGACCATTAGGTCCAGTCGTGGCCGACTCTGGGGTTGCGGCGCTCATCTACTTTATTGGCCGAGGGAGCCAGCGTACAGCTTCCGGGTCAGGTGGCCAGCATGACTAAGCCGCTTCTGGCGAACCAGAGCAGCGCACGGAAATGCTGTTTACCTTCCCGCCGGAGCGGTACCTATTTATCTACTTGCACTTTGACATGCTTTCAAACTGCTAGGTTGGCAGGAGCAGGTTGACAACGGGAGCTCACCCCGTCACGGGGATTCGAACCGCTGACCTTCTGATCGGCAAGTCCTAGGCTCTGTGGTTTAACCCACAGCGCCACCCGCGTCCCTATCCGCTTTTCTTTAGGATTACCCTATTCTCATGCGAAAAATGTTGGAAGATATGGAGTTATGCAATCCCCAAGCCATCTGGAGGCAGCCCTGTGTAGGGAAGGGTATTTTGTTAATGTTTAATGTTTTATTATGTTTTTATATATATGTTGGAAGCCTCCCAGAGTGGCTGGGGCAACCCAGTAAGATGTGTGGGGTATAAATAGTAAAATTATTATGATGGAATAGCTCCCAAATCTCTGAGGTTTTATTTTTGTACCCTAATATTTGGTGATCTTTCAGGGGAACACATTTGCCGTCCAGATTGTCCATGCTATCAGTTCTCAGCGTGTCTCTCAACAAGGCTCAAGCCACCTATTGTTATCTGAGTTAATATTATGACTACTCCACAGTATTTCTGCTTTTATTATGTTCACTTCTGAGCTGCTGGCAAGAGGCGACTCTCCGTGAGAGAACAATCCCTCCTGCTGATGAAGTACAACACCGGCTTCCCGTTTGCTGTGTAAACTGTTACAAGAGTGTCCCAGCAGGCTGCTGATATATTTAGGGACTGCCTAAATATATATGCAGGGTTGCCATATTTCAAAAAGTGAACAGAAAAGCTTTTCTTTTTTGTTGTTTAGTCATTTAGTCGTGTCCGACTCTTTGTGACCCCATGGACCAGAGCACGCCAGGCACTCCTGTCTTCCACTGCCTCCCGCAGTTTGGTCAGACTCATGATTGTAGCTTCGAGAACACTATCTACCCATCTCGTCCCCTGTCGTCCCCTTCTCCTTGTGCCCTCCATCTTTCCCAACATCAGGGTCTTTCCCAGGGAGTCTTCTCTTCTCAGGAGGTGGCCAAAGTATTGGAGCCTCAGCTTCAGGATCTGTCCTTCCAGTGAGCGCTCAGGGCTGATTTCCTTCAGAATGGAGAGGTTTGATCTTCTTGCAGTCCATGGGACTCTCAAGAGTCTCCTCCAGCACCATAATTCAAAAGCGTCCATTCTTCGGCGATCAGCCTTCTTTATGGTCCAGCTCTCACTTCCATACATCACTGCTGGGAAAACCATAGCTTTTAGTATATGGACCTTTGTTGGCAAGGTGATGTCTCTACTTTTTAAGATGCTGTCTTTCTTTTTTAGTTTTGCCCAAACTTCTTGAGCTCAATCTTTGCTCGTACGACTTGAGGAGGAATGGAAGAAGAGCCCTGCTACTTCAGATCACAGGTCCTTATTTCATCCCCATGTCGAAGCCAAGAAACAGTGACTGCCCAGCTCTGTGAGCTTCATGGCCTAGCAGGGATTCGAACCCTGGTCTCCTGGGTCCTGGTCCGACACTCTAACTCAGGGGTAGGCAACCTTAGGCCCAGGGACCGGATGCAGCCCAATCGACTTCTCAATCCGGCCCATGGACGGTCCGGGAATCAGTGTGTTTTTACATGAGTAGAATGTGTGCTTTTATTTAAAATGCAGCTCTGGGTCATTTGTGGGGCCTGCCTGGTGTTTTTAGATGAGTAGAATGTGTGCTTTTATTTAAAATGCATCTCTGGGTCATTTGTGGGGCATAGGAATTCATTCATTATTATTTTTCAAAATATAGTCTGGCCCACCACATGGTCTGAGGGACGGTGGACTGGCCCACAGCTGTAAAAGGTTGCTGACCCCTACTCTAACTACAGTACCACACTGGGGACAGAAGCGGTAGCATTATACAGTAGTACCTCAGGTTACATACACTTCAGGTTACAGACTCCGATAACCCAGAAATAGTGCTTCAGGTTAAGAACTTTGCTTCAGGATAAGAACAGAAATCATGCTCCGGCAGCGCGACAGCAGCAGGAGGCCCCATTAGCTAAAGTGGTGCTTCAGGTTAAGAACAGTTTCAGGTTAAGAACAGACCTCCAGAACGAATTAAGTACTTAACCCGAGGTACCACTGTAATCAGGAAAACAAAGGCAACACCCCCCACATCTGAGTGCACACTGGAAATAAGACCATTTCATATGTTCCTTCGTTTACACTCCAGTATTGGGGGGCTGCTTCGGAATCCACCTGGAATTCCTCCAAAGTAGAAGTCTTCACATTCACGCAGAAATGTTGCTTAAGGGAAACTATCCCTTGATTAACGTAGTCAGGTTTATCAAGGCTCTCCAGGAGGCCTTGGCAGTTGAGAAAGGATACGTAGGATTTGCTTGTTGGTGGGAGTCAGCGCTCAGCCGATAACACTTGACAAATGGGCTGAGAACAGGGCCCTGGGCTCTTGCCAAGGCTGGGGATATTGAGAGCTTCTGGGGTGTGTTTGATGAGCAGAAACTCCTTTTCCACAGCAATCCCAAAGCACAAAAGGGGAAAGGGGAGATGTGAAGAGATTGAGAGAGAGAGTTTGGTTTGGGTTTGGAACTGGCTTCTTTCCAGATCTTCTGAAACTCCTTGGGCCCAGGCCTGCAGATCATCACCAACTAAATATGCCAAGTATTTGCCGCCATGCTGTTCCAGCGGTATTTATCTGTTTGCAGAATGCAAGCAAAGAATGTGCAGGACAAACAACCACTGGCCTTTCCTGCCCTCGCTGCATTGCGCAGAGAATAGATATCGGTGAATTATGTCCAACACACATAATCCTCTCATTAGACCTGTTTGTTTTGGTTGAGCCTTGCGAATAACAGTTAGGGCTGCCAAACAGGCGTTTCACAAATACCTGGTCTTCTGGGGCTTAGATAACAGGCGGAGCCTGCAAGCTTTTGATGGGCAGGGGTGGTAAAACCTAACAGGGTTTGGAAGGGTAGGTCCTGGAAGGTTTTGATGGTCCAAAGGGTGGATCTCGATGGCTTTGAGGCTGGGGGAATGTGGAGGTTTATAGCAGGGGTAGGCAACCTAAGGCTCGGGGGCCAGATGTGGCCAAATTGCCTTCTCAATCCGGCCCGCAGACGGTTCAGGAATCAGCGTGTTTTTTCATGCGTAGAATGTGTGCTTTTATTTAAAATGCATCTCTGGGTTATTTGTGGTGCATAGGAATTCATTCACCCCCCCCCCAAAAAAAATAAAAATAGTCTGGCCCACCACATGGTTTGAGGGATGGTGGACCAGCCCACGGCTGAAAAAGGTTGCTGACCCCTGGTTTATAGGTTCCAGGGCTATTGATGTCCAACTGAACAGGATGCATAGTTGATAGAGAGCAAATTATTTGATTTCATTGTTTATTAAGTGCATTTATATTCACTCTTTCCTCCAAGGAGCTTGAGATGGTTCACATAGCTTCTCCCTTCCCATTTTATCCTCACCAAAGCTGTCAACGTTTCCCATTTTTTAAGGGAAATTCCCTTATTCCGAATAGGATTCCTCGCAAGAAAAGGAAAAAGTTGACAGCTATGATCCTCACACCAACCCCATGAGTTAGGATAGGCTGAGATTGACCCAAGACCATCCAATGAGCTTCAGCATTGAGGAGAGGCTTGAACGCTGGTCTCCCAGGGCCTTATCACTAATGACTGCACATGCAAACTCCCAAGACTCAAAACAGCTGGTTCATTCAACAAAATGTGTAATATTGTTTGTTTCTTTCAAATATTTATAGACTGCTTTTCATTTGACTAAGTGGTTTGCAAAGAAAAGCAAACGATACATTTAAATACATAACACAATAAAACAGATGAAACATCAAAAATCTATAAAATAGATTTCCACTTACTCTATGCCCACACAAATTATGTTAAGTATAGTGATTTAATTTTCTGAAATTGGGAGTGCTTAAATGCATTGTTGTGTGTTTGATTCTGGAATGTTCCCCAGTAACTCTTGTGTGACTGGTTAACTGGTCCCACAGGAGGTATCTTATTCTGTTCTCCATTTTGTTTGGTGTGTGAGTGACTTAACTGTAAGGGCTGCATCTCCATGAACGTTGGAGAAGAGGCTGTGTTAGTTAACACTCTCTCTCAACACAATAGAGAGGAGTGGTAATGTTTCTGTGTGAATGCATGTGCCAGAAAGAAGTACAGACGTTGACATTCTCCCAAAAAAGTAGCAAGGAGAAGTCTTCTGGAAGGAGAAAGTGGAAACCTCCCAGAAGCAACTGTGTGGCCTTGCTGGGTCATGCAAGCCCCAGAAAGAGAGAAATACACAGATTTGCTTGAATGTTTAAGGAAGAAGCTGTAATCTTCAGCTAAGGAAAACTTAGACCATGCTTGGATAAGCATGCGAATGTAAATACTTTGCATATTTTTTTCTTTAGCTATATGTTCTCAAAGTAGAAAGCTGTTGAATATTTTAACAAGTGTTTGGACATTGTTTTAATTTTGAGAAAAGAGTCGGTACCACACATGATTTGGCTTCCCAGCTGCAATTTAGCTACACTGCCAACAAATACCACACCCACCAACACAACTTAATGTCAATCCAGCCTATGCCAGCACACATTTCCCCCCACACACAAACACACTCACCCTTACTCTCAACAATAATTACCAATCCCCCAAAATCCCCTGGGTGCATTCCCAAAAAGACTGCAGTACCACATGGGTAGCCCAACAGCATGTCGCTAAAAACCAAGACTGCATTCATTGTTAAGTTGTGGGTGAACATATCAGACGACACAGCGATTCTTCAGACAGCTCTTGTTTATTTCCAGAACAGAACTGAGCTGAACGGTTCAGCCAACCTGCTTACATAGAGCTCAACTACAAAGCAACAGTAACAACTTTCTGTAACTATCCAATCACTGAACGTCACTTTCAATCCCTTATTTGCATATGTGGACCTGAGTGAAAACTATCTACAGTATCTCCCTGCTGGCCCAGGGTGAGAACTTCAGTACATAACATTCGCTACATGCATTTAAAGCACTGAGATACTACTCTGAACATTCTTTTTCGTTTCCCCCAAAATAATTCTGGGAGTCGTAGTTCGTTAAGGGAGCTGAGAGTTCTTAGGAGACCCCACCCTATGCCTCTCCTGGAGCTACAATTCCCAGGTGATTTAACAATCCCCCTTCACTGGGAGCTCTGGAAATTGGATGGTGAAGACTGAGAAATGGATAGGTGAAGGTCTCGCCCTCATGGTGCCCCAAAGCCAAGGTGGCTCTTTGCAGCTGCTGCCATCGCATGATGTCCGTCTTTGGAACCAGAAGAGCTCAATGTGAGGTTGAGTTTGTAGATTACATCCCCCTCTGTGAATGATCAGTTCCCACCTTTCAAGGCCAGGGATTTAACCAAGACAATCCCAGCCAGCTGACATTTCGGTTCGCCCATAACCTCTCCGTGTCCAGGCCGGGACACAAGCACAATGTACTTCCTCGGTTTTACTGCCCATGTTCACTTCATGTCATGCCAGCAAAACTTGATTTAGGAAGCTCTAATCACGAAGCGACAATGTTTTTCACCGGCCCTTCCCGAAAAGATTTCCAGTGAGCTTCGCTGACTGTCGTCTAGGACGTTTTTGCCTGGAACAGTTGCAGAAAACATCTCTCTCCTTCCTGAGGGGTTTCGGGTAGGCTGCCCTTTTCTTTTATTTTTCAAAGGAAATGCAACAGGGGTTTGTTTATAAAGTGCTAAATACCTTTTTGTCATGCCAACAATCTGTTTCCCTTCGGCTTTCGGGGCGTTGAGCCGGCACTTGTAAATCATGTTGTCCACGGGCAATAAATGTTTCTCCAAAATGGTGGCCATTCCCAGGCATGATTTGTGGCGTGTTATAAATAAGGCAGCAACTCATTTCTTCCCAAGAAGGAGGCACAATGTGGGCCCACCCTCTGGTACCCTCCAGAGATTGTAGGATTCCAGTTCCCAACCGCCCCTGTGGTCAAGGATGCTGGATTCTCAAGGGCACCAGGCTGGGGAAGCTTGTCTCAAGCCTTTGGCGATGCCAAATGGTAAGTTTCTGCATCTTCTACAGAGTGTCTGTTGTGTGTCGAGGTCCCCAAGCCACCCCTAAATAATTCACAATTCACACATAATTTTTGCTTAAGGTTTTTGGCATAATTTGGGCCACAACTTTATTAAAATACAGAAATGTGAGTGGTTGCTTAGGCATTGGTTATGACTGTCTGTCCCCATGCCCAAGGACAGAACTGACTTCTGGATTCCAGCAGAAGCCAGTAAGGGAAAACAATACTGGGGAGAGCATGGAGATGGGCACCAGACCCTCATCCCCCCCCCGCATCCTCCCTGGGGCTTGCACGGCCCTAAACCCCATTCAGGGGTACGGACACAAGAATGGCGAGCCCCTGGATTCCTTTAAAGGAATTCCCCTAGAGCAGCAGCATTGGAGGGGCAGGCACTGCCAATCCTCGCCCCTCCACCAACCAAAAATTAACCAATGCCTAACCACAACCTAAAAGACGTGGGTGGCGCTGTGGGTTAAACCACAGAGCCTAGGACTTGCTGATCAGAAGGTCGGCGGTTCGAATCCCCGTGACGGGGTGAGCTCCCGTTGCTCGGTCCCTGCTCCTGCCAACCTAGCAGTTCGAAAGCACGTCAAAGTGCAAGTAGATAAATAGGTAACCACTCCAGCGAGAAGGTAAACGGAGTTTCCGTGTGCTGCTCTGGTTCGCCAGAAGCGGCTTAGTCCTGCTGGCCACATGACCAGGAAGCTGTACTCCAGCTCCCTCAGCCAATAAAGCGAGATGAACGCCGCAACCCCAGATTTGGTCACGACTGGACCTAATGGTCAAGGGTCCCTTTACCTTTACCTTTAACCACAACCTTACAAGTTGTGTCGATTTGCTATGCGGTAGGCAAAAAACCAAATGGCACTAGCCAATCAGCCAAATGGACAAAATTCCTACCAGGCCCCTGCTCCAAAAGCAGACGACCCCATGACAGGCATAGCAAGGTCAAACGCAAGAGCCCTAGATTAGGAAGGGTGGGCAGGTGATGCGATGCACACAGCAAAAGAGCCCAGTCAGTGCTGCATGACTTAATTTTATAACCTTTGGTCCGTCCCCCTAAATGGCAACACCAAAATTTGCCCAGTAACCCAACCGCCCGATCACTGCGGATGGTCATCCATACTAACCCGCCCAGCAACAGAGGGGTGGCCTGTCAGACCCCACCGAAACACATGCTCTCTATGAAGGAGAACACGCTGTAGCGGTTTGTTTATTAGCACCACAGTTCCGAACATGTTTACTCAGAAGTAATCTCCATTGGGCTAAGAATGAGGGAAGAAATGCAGTTCAGTGACCCGGAAACTGCAATTACTCCAGAATGCGGCAGCTAGACTGGTGACTGGGAGCAGCCGCCGGGACCACATAACACCGGTCCTGAGAGATCTGCATTGGCTCACAGTACAATTCCAAGCACAATTCAAAGTGTTGGTGCTGACCTTTAAAGCCCTAAACGGCCTCAGTCCTGTATACCTGAAGAAGCATCTCCACCCCCATCGTTCAGCCCGGACACTGAGGTCCAGCGCCGAGGACCTTCTGGCAGTTCTCTCATTGCGAGAAGTGAGGTTACAGGGAACCAGACAGAGGGCCTTATCAGTAGTGGCGCCCTTCAGATGTCAAGGAAATAAGCAGCTATCTTCTTTTTAAAAGACATCTGAAGGCAGCCCTGTTTAGGGAAGTTTTTAATATTTAATGCTGTATTGTTTTTAACACTTGATTGGAAGCCGCCCAGAGTGGCGGGGAAACTCAGCCAGATGGGCGGGGTATAAATAATATATTATTATTATTATTATTATTATTATTATTATTATTATTATTATTATTACTACTACTACTACTACTACTACTACTACTACTATATTGAGGCAAAGCTTCCTAATTTTCTGAAACAATATGCAAACATAAACACAATTCTGCCCCGAATTCTTACTTGTCTGAATTTTGCAACGCAGTTCTGCAGCCAAGTAACGGGCGCAAAAAAATGCATACACCAGGGTCAAGTGTGTAGAAAAACGCCCATGTTAGTGAAAATTACATTAAAAATGAATTATAGCAGGCTCAAAAACTGAAATGGAAGGTGGGGAAGGGGGTGTGGCATGAAGACAGGATGTGTGGCTAGGAAGCACCTGGAGAGAGTCTTGAGGGCCATACAGAGAGGTCTGCAGGGCCACATTCTTCCTGGGCCCAAGGTTTCCAATTCCCATCTTAAAGGATGACATTTGTGAACACAGAATGTCTCCTGGATCAGGAATCTGGGCAAGACGACACTAATTCCATCGGGGCCCAAAATGGAGTCTTTTATAGCATTGTGAGAGCCGCCGCCCCCCTTCCGATTCAGAGTTTACAGGACAGAACTTCTTGTTCCAGCCTGGGGAAGAATCACACTGCAGCAAGACAGGGGAAGCACAGTTTGGTCTGGAGCCTTCGCTGGCATTTTTGAGCATCAACAGCCCAGGGTGTAGGAAACAGCCTCTGGTGACATTATTCAGTCGTTCAGTGGCTCGGTTCCAATGTGCCAGTTCATAAGAAACACACTTAGGAGCAGGGGTCACAGCCTTGCCACTCCTCTGAGTCAAACCCCCTCTTTTGTCTGGTTTGAATTCCGTACAACGCAGCCGTGCTTGCCCTCTGTCAAGCAAAAAGAAAGAACTGTTCCACATGCAAAATTTAAGGCAAAAGAAAGACACCTGCATTTTTAAAAAATAATAATAATAACTAGAGATCAGTGAGCGATTTCAAGTCAGTGTGTAGATTATAGCTCTCCTTTTCTGGGGCTTATACCGCAGAATCTCAAACCGCTCTTCTGTTTCCACCATTGTGATTATGTGGGTGCTAATTTTTGTAATCCAGCAACTTTTTTTAAAAAAATGCCAGCTCAGCAAGCGGCATCAGGGCACAGATTTCTACATTGCTGTTGTGTTTATGGTTTCCTAAGTCTTCATTTAACACTAAAAATGTGGTTTGAATGCTCTAAGGGGGTTTAGTTCTGCAAGCTGAGTATCGACCATTGAGTAACATTGCTGGTCTGTAGAATAACAGGCACCAGGTGGAAGCAACGTTCTAAGTCAGGGGTCGGCAAACTTTTTCAGCAGGGGGCCGGTCCACTGTCCCTCAGACCTGGGGGGGGGGGGCGGACTATATTTTGGAGGGGGGGAATGAATGAATTCCTATGCCCCACAAATAACCCAGATGTTATGTACTGAGTTGAATAGGATCCAAAATGCAGCAGTCTGATTGGTCCTAGAACAATGCAGCAGTATGATTGGTCCGCAGGAGCCACCCAATCCAGCTCCAGGTGGAAGTGAATCTGCAACCTGATTGGCCTACAGGAGAATTCTGGAATTAGCCAATCACGTGGGGCCCATTGTGTAAATAATGTATATAAAGCAGACATTCTGGGGGAACTTCCATTACTCCTCACCACTTTGAGCTGAATAAAGAGCATGAAATCCACTCTCGACTCCCAGTATATTTCACCAGAGATGCATTTTAAATAAAAGCACATATTCTATTCATGTACAAACACCAGGCAGGCCCCACAAATAACCCAGAGATGCATTTGAGATAAAAGGACACATTCTACTCATGTAAAAACACGCTGATTCCCAGACCGTCCTCGGGCCAGATTGAGAAGGCGATTGGGCCAGATCCAGCCCCCAAGCCTTAGTTTGCCTACCCCTGGGATGATGTCTTCCTAAACACCTTTTCCAGCCCTGTTATACACTAATTCCCACCGCAAGTGAGGAGTTGGCGAGAGCCGAGAGACTCGGAGCATGAATTGTGCTGGCTGCAAAGGGAAAAGTGGGTGGGCAGCGGGGGGGGGGGAGGACTGAGGATGTTTGAGATGTGTGGTGCTGTGAATAAAATGTCAATTGCTAGAGGAGCGAAGGAGGGAGGGACGGAGGGAGGGGTTTCTGCAGTTCTGAACCAAACAGTGTGATCAAGAATCACTTTCATCTTTGGGGGGAAATGTGGCCAAGTCCCCAGTCTCTCTGAAAGAGAAAGGGTTCATGTTTTTATTTACCAACAGTGAAGGCGTGTGTGTGAGGTCCCGGGAATCCTTTCACAGCCAAAAGAATCAACGCACAACCCCAGAGGAAGTGCTAGGGTGTAATTAAGGCCGCTAATTAACCTGCAAAAATAAAAATAAAAATAAGCACAGCTTGGCTAGGATTTTTTCTCTCCTTTGGATAGAGGCAGGAGAGTTGTTTTATTTTGTTTGCATTGGAGCAACTGAAAGGGGCATGGCTGCTCTCCTCCATGGTGTTATGTACTGAAGTTCTCACCCTGGGCCAGAAGGGGGGTACTGTAGATAGTTTTCACTCAGGTCGACGTATGCAAATAAGGGATTGAAAGTGACGTTCAGTGATTGGATAGTTACAGAAAGTGGCTACAGTTGCGTTGTAGTGGAGCTCTATATAAGCAGGCTGGCTGAACCCTTCAGTTCAGTTCTGTTCTGGCCTGTGAATAAACAAGAGCTGTTTGAAGAATCGCTGTGTCATCTGATATGTTCACCCACAACTTAACACGTATAATACTCTGCTCCATAGGAGCCAACTCCTAGGGGTTGAGGTCCCTTTGCCCCCCCAGTAAAATATTTGAGGGGTCTGGGGCCCCCGAAAGTAGATGGGCATTGCCATTCAAATGGTCTGGATGTGCTGCGTCTTGTGATCAGTTATGCAGGGTGCGGCTTACCTGGGCCCCCTCGACATTTTATTCAGGTTGGCACCCCTGCTCAGCTCACACCTGGCTAGTAGCCAGATTCTGTGCCCAGATTTGTAGGCACAGATCATCCTCTAGAATAAAATAGCTTACTAGGGAAATGCTGAAGTTGCCCTTTGAGGCGCCTCAGGGTCAATTTTTTATGGTAGCCCAAATCTCAGTTGTATGGGTGTATGTACATACAGTGGTACCTCAGGTTACATACACTTCAGGTTACATACGCTTCAGGTTACAGACTGCGCTAACCCAGAAATAGTATCTCGGGTTAAGAACTTTGCTTCAAGATGAGAACAGAAATCGTGCTCTGGCGGCATGGCAGCAGGAGGTCCCACTTCAGATCTGGGTCCTCTTTTCCTTTCTATTTAGTGATGCTTAACTGCTTTCTTCTTGTTGTTGTTTTGTTGTTGTTGTTGATTTATTACCCACCATTCACCCTAAGGTCCCAGGGTATGTTGCAACATTAAAGCACAACACATAAGTTTCCACCAAAAAACATCTCCTTGTCTCCCTCTCTGTGTACTAGTGGTATCTTAGTGACAAGGCAAAGGATTTGAAATCATTTAGGGTTTTCTCTTATTAGCATAACAGCGTGATACCATTGTGAGAGATTAACAGCAAGAAGGAGCAAGTTAAAAACACCACACACACACACACACACACACACACACACACACACCAGTCATTGTTTTTTCAACCTGAAATATTTGGGAGCAAGAGGAGGTGTTGGAGAGCCTGTCAGCTTTCCAGGAAAATGAATAATTTCTCTGTGCTGTGCTCAACATTTCACAGCTGTCAACACAATGAAGAGAGTGGGGAATCTGCCAGGTTCTTAACAATACAACTACACACACACACACCCTCTACACCCCTGCAGTTTGTTCATAAGTCAGAAGGAATGATGGGTAAATTGCAATTCCAAAGCACTTAAGTGGCTCAACTCAGAGGATGGTATTTGAAGGGAGTTCTTCCAGTTCCAAGTCTCCTGTCCTTGGACTATGTCTGAGCTTTTCCTACCTCACCTTGCCCTGCCTTCAGTTCCCAGCCTTTCTTTTTCAAGGGCATTTATTTCATCTCTCTACACTTTGCTAAAAAAAGTAGAGACTGATTGCCAAAGAATTAATGCTTTTGAATTATGGTGCTGGAGGAGACTCTTGAGAGTCCCATGGACTGAAGGAGATCTAACCTCTCCATTCTGAAGGAAATCAGCCCTGAGTGCTCACTGGAAGGACAGATCGTGAAGCTGAGGCTCCAATACTCTGGCCACCTCATGAGAAGAGAAGACTCCCTGGAAAAGACCCTGATGTTGGGAAAGATGGAGGGCACAAGGAGAAGGGGACGACAGAGGACGAGATGGTGGGATAGTGTTCTCGAAACTACCAGCATGACTGCGGGAGGCAGTAGAAGACAGGAGTGCCTGGCGTGCTCTGGTCCATGGGGTCACGAAGAGTCGGACACGACTAAATGATTAAACAACAACACAACACACTTTGCTCAGGTTCCTATTTGTTCCATTCTAGAAATACAGGAAGATGTCTTATACTGATTAAGTCTATGGGCCCATCTACCTCAGAACTGTCTACACCAGGGATTCCCAAGCTTGAGGTGTTAAGTTGTAGGTGAACATATCACAGTGATTCTTCAAACAGCTCTTGTTTATTCACAGGCCAGAACAGAACTGAACTGAAGGGTTCAGCCAGCCTGCTTATATAGAGCTCCAGTACAACGTAACTGTACCAACTTTCTGTAGCTATCCAATCACTGAACGTCACTTTCAATCCCTTATTTGCATATGTGGACCTGAGTGAAAACTATCTACAGTACCCCCCCTGCTGGCCTAGGGTGAGAACGTCAGTACATAACATGAGTCTCCTGCTGGTTTTTTTGGACTACAACTTCCATCATCCCTAGCTAGCAGGCCCAGTGGTCGGGGATGATGGGAATTGTAGTCCAAAGAGTGCTGGAGACCCAAGCATGGGAAACCCTGGTCTACACTGGCTGGCAGTGGTGATCCAGGATTTTGGAGAGGGGTTATCTCCCAGCCATACCTGGGGATTGAACCTGGGACCTCCTGCATGCAAAGGAGATGCTCTTCCACTGAGCTATGCCCCTTTCTCTGCCCCCTTTCTCCGCCAGACTATGCTCCACCAGGGCCAGGGCCTTTTCAGTGATGGCTCAAATCTGGTGGAATGCTATGTCCCATGAGACTAGGGCCCTGCAGGACTTGATCTCCTTCCACAGGGCCTGTAAGGCAGAGCTATTCCGCCTGACCTTCAATTTGAATTAGCCTGATCCTCTATTCCCTTTTCCCTTTCCTCTTCTATGAAGAAACCCTTTCTGGGACCCCACATTTAAATTCTTCCCTGGTCTCCTTGCTGGCCCTAGTAGGACCAACTTGGCCAGTTAGCCCTGGTCATCATTTGATGTCTACTGACTAGTTTTTTTTTCTTCCCCCAAAATGACCTCTGGATTTTTGAATTTTATTGATATTGATGCTGCATTTTTTGTTGTATTTTATGCTGTTTTATGCTGCTTTTAAGTCACATTTTAATCAATGTTTTATATTTGCTGTTAGCCGCCCTGAGCCCAGTTTTTAAACCGGGAAGGTTGGGGTATAAATAAAAAATTATTATTATTATTATCTACCCTCTCTTCTTCCTGGATTCCTTCTCTGATAGCTCTTCAGGGCAGGGACACAACAAAGTACACATTCCCTCTTGGGAGCTGGAGTTGGTGGTTACAAAGCATGACAGGTTTACAAACAAAAATTAACACAGAAAAACCAGCTAAATAGGAATAGTCACCAGCCCATCTTATCCTATTGAACTCTTGAAAGACTTATTATTACAGGTGTTCTAGTGTCCTGCAAAGTATTTACTGGTCCACCTGAGTCAGTAGCTTTTCTTGAAACTCCAGAAAGGATCTAAGCCAGTGTTTCCCAACCTTGGGCCTCCAGCTGTTTTTGAACTACAATTCCCATCATCCCTGACCACTGGTCTTGCTAGCTAGGGATGATGGGAGTTGTAGTCCAAAAACAGCTGGAGGCCCAAGGTTGGGAAACACTGATCTAAGCACATGTTCACAACATCAAGGTCTTATATGAAAAACACTGGATGAGAAATGGTTGTGCAGATAAGATCTCCCTTTCCCTAATTCCAGGCAACATTTCACCCTTCCAATAGATCTTGCCTTCTTCTTTTGGTAACATTTAGGTCCATCCACATTTTGTTTCCCTGAAGATATTCTGGCTCAGCAACCCATCCCTGGTATTTCAAGTTAAGATGGCTCCCAACATGCCTTGGCAAACCTCCTAAAAATATTGTTCTCCGTGAACTTCCTAGGAAAGGTTAGCCATTATCACTCACTTGGTTGGAATGGTCAGAACCATAAAAGGACACACCCAGCTCTCCTTTTTCCTTTTTCATTTTTTAAAGCATTGTTTTCCTAAGATCCTTTGGGGTGGGGTTTTGGGGAAAACATTTTTTAAATAGTCCAGGAACGCTGTCCATCACTGAGTCCTTCTCCCATATGAACTGCAGAACAGAAGTGGTTTTGTAAGACTTTCAGCAGATTTATTAAGCATGCAATTCATATGGCAGAGAGACTCCCAACTAAATCGTAAGGCAAATCATACAAAGATGGCATACATAAATGTACACACACACACACCATCTTTCTCCATGAGTGTCAAAAAGTGCTTCTTGGTTTTGGTGGGTTTTGGCCCTCATTGCAAACACATTCAGTTTGTACGAACAGGCTCTTTGTTGCCATCACTGCCTTCACTCTTCTTCACCCTCACTGTCCTTGACTTCACTTGCCCTCACTGTTGGGTAGTCCCATTGGCTGTGGCAGCTCACGTGGTTTTGCTGACAGCATCATGAGACATCTGACCTGCTGGTCTCATGTGTGCTGGTTTTAGAAGGAATGAATCAGGCCAATCAGGTTAAGCAGCGGGCTGGGCAAATGAAACTGGGAGCGCTGAGAACAAATAAGGAGAAGGAAAATGCTACTGAGAAGATCAGGAGATCAGAAAGGTACCAAACAGGTCCAAAACAATGTGCATGTGTGACAGGTACACTTTTGCTCCTCTGTTGATGCAAAATTTCAACTATCTGGTCGGTCTAATATGAAGTTGTCTTGCAGTGAGTCAGATCAACCTTTTCTAAACAGCTTTAGGAGTTTTAGACCAAAGGTCCCATCAGTGTCAACCAGGACAGCAATAGGAATGATGGGAGTTGGAAATACATCACCATCTGGAAGGCTCTCTATGTGTGTGTCTGTTATCGAGTCTCCCAAAGAATTATGGGAATTGTAGCAGAGCTCCGCTTTCTCCCTGTCACCCAATAGCATTTCTGCGTCTTCTCCATGCAGAAGTCATGGAACATGGAAGCTTCTGCATACATGAGTGGAGAAAGCAATGCTTCTGAATACCAACTTCTGGAAAGCACGGGAGGGGAGAGTGTTCGAATCCTGCTTGTGGATTTCCCATGGGCATCTGTTTGGCCACTATGAGAACAGGATGCTGGTCTAGATGGGTCATTTCCAACTCTTTGTTGTGGTTTAGTCATTTAGTCGTGATCCTATGGCCCAGAGCACGCCAGGCACTCCTGTCTTCCACTGCCTCCCGCAGTTTGGTCAAACTCATGTTGGTAGCTTCAAGAACACGGTCCAACCATCTCATCCTCTGTCATCCCCTTCTCCTTGTGCCCTCCATCTTTCCCAACCTCAGGGTCATTTCCAGGGAGTCTTCTCTTCTCATGATGTGGCCAAAGTATTGGAGCCTCAGCTTCAGGATCTGTCCTTCCAGTGAGCACTCAGGGCTGGTTTCCTGCAGAATGGATAGGTTTGATCTTCTTGCAGTCCATGGGACTCTCAAAAGTCTCCTCCAGCACCAGAATTCAAAAGCATCCATTCTTTGGCGATCAGCCTTCTTTATGGTCCAGCTCTCACTTCCATACATCACTACTGGGAAAACCATAGCTTTAACTATTCAGACGTTCCAACTCTATGGTTCTATGATTTGGTGGACCTAACTCTCTATCCAGTGGCAAAGTTATCACTTGATGGAAGAGCTAAGACTCTCAGTCATATTTCTTCTTCTTATTATTATTTAAATAATAATAATTTGGTGTGTGGGTGTGGCGCTTGCTTATCTCCAGCAAGAGAGAGGAAAAAGGAAGAGGAGGGGGAAATAATCTATTTTTGCTCCCCGTTTTCCCCCTCTTGTAAAGAGTTCTCTCTGCTCTTTTCTTTTTCAAAGCTTTGTTTATTTAAAATTAGCTCTTTGAGATGTTTTTTTGGGGGAATTTTGAGCGACAAATTCGCTGGGGAGCCAGTTATCCTCAGGAAAACACAGGGCTGCCCACGTGCCTGTGAGTCAGCTGGACCTTTTCTGCCGGGCGAACTTGAAGGCAGTAGGAAACTTTTGTAGAAACAAGCATAAAAGAGGAAAGAAAACGTTCCCATCCATTCTGGGTGAGCAAACAGGCGTCAGGCGCTATGTCAGGCACGAATGCAGGGCACTTCGCATTTGACTTTGATCACCCTCACATTGTTTGACCAAAGGCAGGAGCTGAGAGCCAAGGCCCGAAGCCAACAATAAGATCCACGGAGTAAGGTATTGTTCATGATTATGGCACACTTTTCGCTATTATGTAAAGAAATGGTTGGCTCAAGGATTATTATTTTTAGTGACACTCACTGCCTGAGAAGCAACTGTGATGCAGATTGATCCCCTGGCACTTTGCAGGGGACAAAAGCAAGACAAAACAAGGAATTCCTGGCAGGAAAATAATTGAATATGAAAATAATGTTCGTTTTTGCAGAGAGGCCTGCCAGTTCTTAAGGATCCACCTGAAGATTCAGGGTGTTTGGCCTCTTCTTCAATATCTTTCTGCCATGTTAGTGCATCAGAAGCAAAGGCAGGTGTTAAGTTGTGGATGAACATATCAGACGACACAGCAAATCTTCAAACAGCTCTTGTTTATTCACAGGCCAGAAAAGAACTGAACTGAAGGGTTCAGCCAGCCTGCTTATATAGAGCTCCACTACAATGCAACTGCAGCAACTTTCTGTAACGTCACTTTCAATCCCTTATTTGCATATATGGACCTGAGTGAAAACTATCTACAGTATCCCCCTGCTGGCCCAGGGTGACAACTTCAGTACATAACAGCAGGGGTACTTTCAGCATGGTTGAGTGTTTTTGACTATTAGCTCTGCTCCCAGATCCATTAGGCTCCATCTATGAGTCACCAAACACGGACCAATTCTGTCCCTTGATGAGCCATTAGGTTCTGCTTCTATCCCACTGATCTAACAGGTGTCTCCTGTTAGCTCTAAGGTCACACACTTCTCCAATTTGAAGTCTAATCCTCTAGAAACCTGGTCTACTCTGCTTATAGAGGGTAGAAGGCTGAGCCACCACTGCTGCACTTGAGGACCTCCCCTTCAGATATACAACTGTACTAGTAATGGTCAATTCTTGGGTGAATGAGGATTCCTGGGATAAGTCCTTGCACAAGGGACGGGGATTTTGTTGTTGTTTAGTTTACCTTTAAATGTGAAACTGCTTAGCACACACTTCCAAACAGGCAAAGTATCCTTTGAAATTCCCACGTCTACAAATGTTGTAGATCTCCAACCCAAACGTGTGCAAAAGAATGTTCAAAAATTGCATTATATTAGGATAAATAACATGCAGAAATGTGTATACGAGGCAAAATTGTGTAGGAGAATGCATATGTTAAGAGTGATAAACATGAAAATGCATATAAAGATTCATAAAATTTCATTTTGTTTTGTTTAGAAATGAAAATGACAAATTGATGCAGAGATGGGTGGAAAATGAGAGAAACCACAACTCACACAATTGCCCATCCCTATCACTGCAAAGATGACCACCTCTGGGGTGATGATATCTGATAATGTGAAATTCCTTTTCCTACAAAGTTGGGTTATCTTCTGCTCTTTTTTTATTCTGCCAGGAACTGAAGAGCATTCCCCTTCAAAGAAGCTTTTGTTTCTGTTGCTGATTAATTTAATTTATTGATTGTTTGCTCTATGCGTTCTTCTTCTTGCTTGATGCTGCTTTTGTTAGTCTGGCAATTGTTAAAATGATGGATTGCTGTAATTTCTGGTTTGGGGGTTTTTATAAACGGCTTTGAGCGACTTCTTTCTGGGAGGGGAAAAAACGGGTCGAAGTGTCTGCACAAACCTATAAATGGCTCTGCCTCTATGCTTCAAGAGATTCAACAAGGGGATGGAAAGGGGTTGGTTATTGTTGTTTTGCTCATAGGGCAAGACTCCAAAAGGATAGGGCTTAAAATCTATGTTTAAAAAAGAAAAAAACAACAACAGAACATGGAAGGTCTTCTCACTTGAAAAATCTGGCCCCATTTTGAACTGGATACAACCTCTCTGGAACGGCACCCAACCTGAAATGGGGGTTCACAACTTGCCTCCACTGCTAACCAGGCCTCCCTGCCAAGCTGCACAACTTTTCGCAAGCAAGGAAATTAGCCTACTGTAGGCAGGTAGACAAACCTAGACAGCATCTTAAAAAGCAGAGACATCACCTTGCCAATAAAGGTCTGTATAGTTAAAGCTATGGTTTTCCCAGTAGTGATGTATGGAAGTGAGAGCTGGACCATAAAGAAGGCTGGTCGCCAAAGAATGGATGCTTTTGAATGATGGTGCTGGAGGAGACTCTTGAGAGTCCCATGGACTGCAAAAAGATCAAACCTATCCATTCTGAAGGAAATCAGCCCTGAGTGCTCACTGGAAGGACAGATCCTGAAGCTGAGGCTCCAAGACTTTGGCCACCTCGTGAAAAGAGAAGACTCCCTGGAAAAGATCCTGATGTTGGGGAAGATGGAGGGCACAAGGAGAAGGGGACGACAGAGGACGAGATGGTTGGACAGTGTTCTTGAGTCTGACCAAACTGCGGGAGGCAGTGGAAGACAGGAGTGCCTGGCATGCTCTGGTCCATGGGGTCACGAAGAGTCGGACACGACTAAACGACTAAACAACAACAAGGCAGGTAGCATGGACATCCATTGGCCCACCCACTTTGCCGTTGGCTCCACCCACCACCAACATGTGGCACCTGGAAAAATTGCCCCAAATGGAATGTGGACCTCAGGATGAAAAAAAACCTTCCCTACCCCTATTTTGTATGTTGGTATTCTTCCTTTCCGAAAACGCCTTGTTTCTTGTGAGCCATCTCAGAAGGATCTCTCCCCAAAAAGGTGAGATATAATAAGTTGCCGTGAATGAATGAATGCATCGCTACACCACCCTTCTTTTCTGCTTTGGGCAGAGAATCAGCCAGCGGCTTCCATTCTCAGAAAAGTGTCTCACTGTGTACTGGGCACCATAGCTGTCTACGTTTCCCGTTTTTTAAGGGAAATCCCCTTATTCCGAATAGGATTCCTCACAAGAAAAGGGAAAAGTTGACAGCTATGCTCGGCACTCAGCTGTTAGCCCGGGGACTTTGACTTGAGAACAAGTTAAAGGTTAAGGCCATTCAGCAGTTTCCAAACAAGGTTTTATTGCCTTTTCAGACCAACAGTTTCCTGAAAATTATAGCGCGGCAAAGGACATTTTATTGCCGAGTTCCTCTCTGGCAGGCAAATTATGTTCCCTTCTGCAGCTAGAAAATAAAGTTTTCCAAGGGTGACCCACAAACGACAGAAATTGTCCTGTTTGGGTAAGCGGTGGAGCTCTGAACCCAGAGAAGGCCTTACTTAGCCCATCTGCAAAACCATGTTGAGCAGTGATTAGAGAGACATGCTAGAATAGGAAGGGCGAAGGGTTAACTTTGGTGATCTAACCTGGATTCAAATTTGCACTTTAGTGACCTGGTGAGTTAGGAAGTACAGAAGGCATGGAGAACATCAGGCCTGGCGGGAGGAGAATGTGGCCCTCTAGGCCTTTCTGCCTGGCCCTTTGGGCCCTTTGCGGCTTGCACACCCTTCTGGGTCACACCCCTGTCCAATAGGGTTGCCAGACCTCCAGGTCCGGCCTGAGGTCTCCAGGTTTGACTGGCCTCCAGGTAGCAGGGGGAGGGCCTGTATTTCCAGGCGGGCAAGAGTGCCTAATAATAATAATAATAATAATAATAATAATAATAATAATAATAATATATTAAGACAATTATGCATGCAACTTGCAAGCTTCAGCCCACCGGAGGCTGCAAATTATAGCATAGACACTCTGTGGGGTCTGCCCTTCTTCCCTCCTCTCTCCCAATTAACTTCCATCTCCAGGGCTCACCCTTGTGGCATCACTAGGGACTGACCCTAGGACTCAGGCTTGTGTGGGATGTGAAACACAAGAGCAGTCAAGTACAACATTCCTAGAGTGAACATGTTTACACATGGGGAGTAGTGTTTGTCCAGCCAGCAGGTAAACTTCCTGTTTCCTCCTGGGCTGGGACAGACTTCATCTGCATGTGACTAGTGGTGGGTGTGGCCTCACCTGTGCAGGTAACGACAAAAGCACAGGGCAGGGCAGCCATCTCTCTCTCTTTGACTACAGGCATAGAAGATGCAACATCTGCTTAGCCAAAGATGCTCTCTGTCTCCTTATGAGATAGTTTCCAGGTGTATGTTACTTTTCTAAGATAAGTCTGCCTTCTGGGAACCGATTGTGAACAGAATGTGAGTAAACTCTTTTTTATACTTTTGTAGAAGACTGTGTAAGGGGAAAACACCAGAACCGTAATTATAGAGGCTTTAGCGAGCCTGAGCAAACGTATCCGCTGTGAGTTTTAAAAGGGGGAATGTTACTTTGCTAAATTGTGAACTTGTTAACACAAGTTGGAAAGGCTATAATCAAACAATATATCCTCTCCTGCATCCCTGAACATTCCCACAGCTTGGACCCTGAAATCTCAGGGTCTGGGATGCTCCTGACCTGGCAACCCTGCCATACCCTCCATCACACTGAGGCGAAAAACTAGGGCCGTGAGTCACATGACCCATGTGTGATTGAGGGGCTGCCACCCAAAAAATTGTGTTTTGGGGTGCTGTGCAAGATCGTGGCCCTGGAAAACCATTTTAACGGGGTGAGATTGTGGCACCCAAAATGGCCACTGTGCTCTTGCTATGAAAAAACAAGGATGTCCCGGTTTTATCAGGACACTTGCTCACCACCTCTGCTTTGCACCCTCCTGAACTCTGACAATGCTTCTTGCTTATCTGGATGTTTGCTGGAGCTGGTGTTTCGTTGGAAACACCATGTGGTAAGCGCATGGGTAGGCAAACTAAGGCCCGGGGGCCGGATCCGGCCCAATGGCCTTCTAAATCCGGCCCATGGACAGTCCGGGAATCAGCGTGTTTTTACATGAGTAGAATGTGTCCTTTTATTTAAAATGCATCTCTGGGTTATTTGTGGGGCATAGGAATTCGTTCATTTCTCCCCCTCCAAACTATAGTCTGGCCCCCCACAAGGTCTGAGGGACAGTGGACCGGCCCCCTGCTGAAAAAGTTTGCTGACCCCTGACCTAGCAGGACCCAGACTAACACCAGGCACCACGGAGCGCCCAGGAAAGTTAGAAGCCTAGAGAGATCCAGTCGCTTCACCTAATTCCTTACTAAATCACTGTGTACGTGTAATCTAACAAGAGAAGACTGATCCTCAGCAACAGATTTAATTGAAAACCAGAGTGCGTGAGCTTGATAAACCCCGAGGGAATTTCAGGAAAACACTCGCCCCAACAGTACAAGTGGTGCTCATTGTTTTTCTCTTTTTCAAAGCTTTTAGATGCAACTCGATATATCGACGTATCAAAGATTCTGCTCACTAATAGCAATTAATGGATAAGCCAGGCTTTCGTGGTGCAAGCATTTCCATTTTCTCATCTGCATAAAGCGTTTTCAAAGGCCTCACCTTTCTCTCCCCCCCCACGTCAACTTTATTCAAAGGACTTTTTTATCAGTTTCAGCCAGAGCACTCAAGAGTCCTAAGTGTTGGGTGGAGATGGAATCCACACCCAGGAAATCTGAAACCTGTAAGCAAATCTGCCGAATGAGAGGAATGGGAATGGTCTCTGCATGTCCCTAGTGTGCGAAGAAGCCGATGAGGCTGTTGACCTTACAGTCACATAAGGACCCCTGACCATTAGGTCCAGTCGTGGATGACTCTGGGGTTGCGGCGCTCATCTTGCTTTATTGGCTGAGGGAGCCAGCGTACAGCTTCTGGGTCATGTGGCCAGCATGACTAAGCTGCTTCTGGTGAACCAGAGCAGCGCACAGAAACAACGTTTACCTTCCCGCCGGAGCGGTACCTATTTATCTACTTGCACTTTGACGTGCTTTCAAACTGCTAGGTTGGCAGGAGCAGGGACCGAGCAACGGGCGCTCACCCCGTTGCGGGGATTCGAACCGCTGACCTTCTGATCGGCAAGTCCTAGGCTCTGTGGTTTAACCCACAGCACCATCCACGTCCCTAGGATGACTTTGAAAAAGGATGAGACACATTTAAACCTCTTTTGTTGACCACCAGCATTACGCTTTCCATTTTTAAGTTTGGAATAGAGTAGCTGCTTTGGAAGACGATCATCAGGCATCCACACAACATGACCAGTCCAACGAAGTTGATGTTGAAGAACCATTGCTTCGACACTGGTGATCTTTGCTTCTTTCAGTACACTGGTATTAGTAACAACAACGTAAAAAAGGGGTATATTAGGAGGAATTGCATATGAAAGTATGTAGATTAGGATAAATAATAATAATAATAATAATAATAATAATAATAATAATAATAATAAAATAATAATAATAAAATAATAATAAAATAATAATAAAATAATAATAATAATGAATAATAATGATGATGATGATAATAATAATAATAATAATAATAATAATAATAATAATAATAATAATAATAATTAATAATGAAAATAATTTAGGTTCCCCCAGCCACTCTGGGCAGCTTCCAACAAAATATTAAAATACAATAGTCCTTCAGATATTAAAAGCTTCCCTAAACAGGGCTGCCTTCGGATAAAGACACACAAAGATGTTGATGAATTTTCACAAGGACTTTTCTTAAAAAAGCCAGATGTGAGGAACTGTGAAGAACCAAACAGGAGACTGAAAGAATGAGGAAACCCAAGAAGCAGAAATGGACATTATTTGCCCTTCCTTATGTGAGGCACAGAACACAGACGTCTCAAAAGACCTTGTGGGGAGGAGAAGCTCATTTGGTGATCCTTTTAAATACTCTGGTCCCAAACCATTTGGGCACAGAGATGGACATTCCAAATGGACAATAACCAGGCACCCTATAATGAACCCTATAGACTAGAGCAGTGTTCTTCAACCTTGGGTCCCCAGTGGACTACAACTCCCATCCTCCCTGACCATTGGCTAAGCTGACTGAGGATTATGGGTATTGGAGTCCAACAACATCTGGGGACCCAAGGTTGAAGAGCACTGGACTAGAGGACTAAAGGAGGAAAAGCCATGCGCTCAGCTTCACCTGTTGGCAATCATTATATAAATAAAGAAGGCTTCCTCCCATGGCCTTTGGTCATGTCTTGGAGAAGCATGACTCAGTCCTCTTCAAGCCACACCCCGAGGCATGAGACCACAGCAGATAGCATGTCGACATTCCTTAGGAAATGGGAACATTTTGTACTTTGCTGACATGCTGCTGTAATTAAGTTCAGCATCCTTGTCTTGGGGTTATTCAGCAGAGCAACCTGGCGGTGCTCATGCTTACGCAACCTTGAAATCCACAAGGCTGCTGTGTTTGGGGATAGTTGGGGTGGAGGGCTGGCGTTGAAGCATCTAGGATATTTCAAAGCAAGGAAGCGCCAAGCAGATGTCAAACAAAGCCAGGCTGATGGATAGAGGATGATGACCTTTGTATCCCTAGGACACTGTTCTGCCGTGCGCATGAATGGATGTGGGACAAATTCAGCGCCGCATATTAGGTGTGGCCGCAGATTCTGAATGGCTAGACAGGAACAGAATTCTTTCCAAGGCTTCAGCTACTTTGCAAATCAATTAAGATAAACCGGAGCGGACTGATTCATCTTGCATGGCCTAGATTTTGCTTTGTTTTGCTAGACTCCTCGTGGACCGCCAATGTGTTTCCAATTTGCAAACCAAGAATGTGTATTCAGCATCTCTTGACAGCTGAGGCACATCTGATTGAAAACATGATGTGCCTCGTTGAATCTGACGGAGGCTCACCGAATCTAGCAGTCCTTGCAAAAGCACCAACAACCAACAGGTACTGGGGCAGGAGTCCTCCAGATGTTTCTGGACTGCAGCTCTCATCATCCTTGAGCACTGGTCATGCTGGTTGTGGCTACTGGGAATTGGAGTCCGGCAGCATCTGGAGGGGTGAAGGTTGCCCACCTCTGTTCTAGGAGGTGGACCATTAACACAAGCCAATAATCCTCTATTGGCCCATGATCCGATTTCTGTCTGCTCATGAAATAATAATAATAATAATTTTTTATTTATACCGCGCCCTTCCCGGTTCAAAAACCGGGCTCAGGGTGGCTAACAACAAATTTAAAACGCTTCATTATAAAAGCAGCATAAAATACAGTATAAAAACATGAATAACAGTAAAATTCAAAAATCAATTTAGGGGAAATAAGCATTAGATAATCCCCAGGGCTAGCTGGCTGAATTGGTCCTACTTGGGCCAGCGAGGAGACCAGGGGAGATTTAGTTGTGGGGTCTCAGAGCGGGTAATCTTCATAAAAGGGGAGGGGGAGGGAAGAGAAGGGAAATAAAATATAAGGATGAATTCAAATTAAAAGCCAGGCAGAATAGCTCTGTCTTACAGGCCCGACAGAAGGGGGTTAAATCCTGAAGGGCCCTAGTCTCATTGAACAGAGCATTCCACCAGGTCGGAGCCATCACTGAAAAGGCCCTGGCCCTGGTGGAGGATAGTCTGACTTCCTTAGGGCCTGGGACCTCTAAACTATGGTTATTCGTGGACCTTAAGGTCCTCTGCAGGGCAGACCAGGAGAGGTGGTTCCGTAGATACGAGGGCCCTAAGCCGCAAAGGTCAAGACCAGCACCTTGAACCTGACCCTATACTTCACCAGGAGCCAGTGCAACTGGTAAAGCACTGGGTGAATATGCTCCCATGGCAGGGATCCCGTGAGGAGTCTCGCTGCAGCATTCTGCACCCGCTTGAGTTTGTGGGACAGTTTCAAGGGCAGCCCTGTGTAGAGCGAATTACAGTAGTCCAGCCTGGAGGTGACCGTCGCATGGATCACTGTGGCCAGATCGGGGCGGGAAAGGTAAGGGACCAACTGCTTAATGCGGCGAAGATGGAAAAATGTCGCCTTAGCTGTTGATGCAACCTGCGCCTCCATGGAAAGGGAGGCATCAAGGATTACACCCAAACTCTTAGCAGAAGGCACTGGCACTAATTGGGCCCCTGCAAGAGAAGGAAGAAGGAAGCTAGTTAGTTCTTATTTAATAGAGCCAGGTTGTGCTGGTCCCGAGGGTTAACCGTGCGGTGAGGTCCATGTCCAGTCCGAGGTCAAGGAGGCTGTCCGTCAAAGCTGAAGCGGGGTCCGAGGCAGGGAGTCGGGTGAGGTCAGGAGCTCTGGCAGAAGAGCAGGACAGGGTGCAGGCAGGAACAGGCCACCAACAATGTTGCTCCCACAACCTGGGACTGGAGCTGGCTGGCTTTTATCTGCCCCGAGGCATAGGGCGGCCCCGGTCCACAGGTGACTCGCCTCTCCTGGCCTGGAGGCAAGCACTCCTCCTGCGGGAACTTAGTTCCCTCCGCCTCTCTGCCCTGAGCCTCTGCAGCTCAGGAGAGGCTGGAGGGTTGCCGGACCCAGAGGCAACCTCAGCTTCCCCTGACAGGGCTGAGAGTGGAGCACCTGCAGGCAATGGGTCCTCCATCACCTCAGGAGCAAGCAGACTCAGCTGGTGCCTGCACCTGAGGATCCAGCACAGGTAAGGACCCTTCAGGCTCAGGCCCCAGCCCCGGCTCAGCTGGTTCTGGAGGCGGGGAATCCTATGCAGGCTGGGATTCTTCAGGTTCAGCATCCGAGTCCGAATCCCAGGCCATTACAGATGACCCATAATCCCACCTGCCACCACTGATCAAATGATGCCAGTGGTATAGAGCCTCAGGAGCATGGAGATTCCTCTTCCTGCTGCCTAATATGTGGAAGATCCTGCCAGTGGCAGAGTGTGAAAGATCTCCAAAGGGGATGGCATAAGGGGCTCAGCCAGAAAGGGGTGAACTACCCTGATATCTTTTGGATTCTGAAATGGCCCCATTGCCATCATATCCAGGCCCACTTGCTGCACCAGAATAACCGTCCTCCTTCCATCTTGGCTGCTGTCACAGACTGGTTGGACGCAGAAGAACGGTGGGAGGAACCAGCTTGGGAACATCCAAGGGGAGAAGGCTCAGAGACCAGGGAGTGGTGGTGGGATGAAGATACGTGGTCAGAGGGAGAAGACTGAGAAGAGGAGGTGTCGGGAGATGAAGAGTTAACAGGGCTTAGTGAGCTGGAAGAGTCTGTGTCAGAAAGAAGCCCAGAATCAGAAGCTGAAGTAGCAGAGGTGGAGGAGGAGACCAAGAGGCTGAGGCGAGCCAATCTGGTGAAGAGTCACAGGTGTTTCCCTCTCTTGCTGTGACATTCTCCCCTCTCCCCTTGTCTTCCAGAACCAGAAGGGGCATGAAAAGGGCAGAGAAAAAGTTGGCTGCACAAAGGCACAGTCTCCAATTGCTTGGGGGTTAACCAAGAGGCGAGGTCCAAGTCCAGTCCATGGTCAATGATGCAATCAGGAGGCAGTCCGTAAAAGTTGAAGCTTGGTGCAGGGCAGGGTACAGGTAGGAACCAACAACATTGCTTCCGGAACTCGGGACTGGGGCTGGCCGGCTTTTATCTGCCCCGAGGCATAGCGCGGCCCCAGTCCTCAGGTGACTCGCCTCTCCTGGCCTGGAGGCGAGCACTCCTCCTGCAGGAACTTAGTTCCCTCCGCCTCTCTGCCCTGAGCCTCTGCAGCCCAGGAGAGGCTGGAGGGTTACCGGACCCAGAGGCAACCTCAGCTTCACCTGACGGGGCTGAGGGTGGAGCACCTGCAGGCAATGGGTCCTCCATCACCTCAGGAGCCAGAGCAGACTCAGCTGGTGCCTGCACCTGAGGATCCAGCACAGGTGAGGACCCTTCAGGCTCATGCCTCAGCTGGTTCTGGAGGCGGGGAATCCTGTGCAGGCTGGGATTCCTCAGGTTCAGCATCCGACTCCGAATCCCAGGCCATCACATTGGAAGAGGCCCTAGAGAGGAGGGGAGGCACTGGCTGAGGAAGATGGGGGCAGGGGGAGCTCACTGCCCCTGGCAGTGCGATCCCGGTGGGGTGCCATCATGGCTGCCCCCCACCATCGCTGGGCGCCACGCCCCCGCAGGCATCACACCACACCCCCAGGACACACGCCACTCCCCTGTGGGCGGCACGCCATGCCCCCAGGATGTGACCATGCCCCCAGGACATGTGCCACACCCCCGGGATGCATGCTAGCCACGCCACGCCTGATCTCCGCCCCCCGGTGCCGGAACATGAAGCTCCGCCACTGAGGAAAAGCAGGGATTTTCAGTCTTGGCAACTGATTCACGGGGCCAGACCTACTATTACTTCAAGGGAAGTAATAGTGCCACTGTATTCTGCTCTGGTCAGACCTCACCTGGAGTACTCTGTCCAGTTCTGGGCACCACAGTTCAAGAAGGATACTGACAAACTGGAACGTGTCCAGAGGAGGGCAACCAAAATGGTCAAAGGCCTGGAAACGATGCCTTATGAGGAACGGCTAAGGGAGCTGGGCATGTTTAGCCTGGAGAAGAGGAGGTTAAGGGGTGATATGATAGCCATGTTCAAATATATAAAAGGATGTCACATAGAGGAGGGAGAAAGGTTGTTTTCTGCTGCTCCAGAGAAGCGGACACGGAGCAATGGATCCAAACTACAAGAAAGAAGATTCCACCTAAACATTAGGAAGAACTTCCTGACAGTTAAGAGCTGTTCGACAGTGGAATTTGCTGCCAAGGAGTGTGGTGGAGTCTCCTTCTTTGGAGGTCTTTAAGCAGAGGCTTGACAACCATATGTCAGGAGTGCTCTGATGGTGTTTCCTGCTTGGCAGGGGGTTGGACTCGATGGCCCTTGTGGTCTCTTCCAACTCTATGATTCTATGATTCTGTTCTATGATTCTACTTAGGTCTGACTCTCAACCAAGTCTGTGAAGATCATGCTTTTTCTAATAAAGCGTTAACTCTGACCATGAATGGTGAGATGTAGCTCTCGAATGCTAACAGCTGCCATCTGTGGCAATGACTGCATGTGCAGCAGTGGCCCTGCCAGTCCAGAAAGCCCAACCAGTCAGTAGCTAGCTTTGGGTTGTTCCCTAAGGTCCAGGCCCAGACTGTTCTCTCTTACAACATAATGTGAAGTTTATTTATTTTATTAAACAAAACTCACATACCTGTTGGTTTGTAAAAATAAAGGAACCGCCCTCTGAACATTATACAACCCCATAGAACAAGACATTAAAACGATTGATAAAAACAGGGTTGAAAACAGGTATTGAGCATATCCAGCTGATGATTAAAAATAAGCACCAGCTAAGAAGTACTGAAACACGTGTAACTTCCACGTGGCATGATATGCTTGCCTAAACAAAACATGTTTTAACCAGGTGCAGAAAATAGTACAGCGTAGGAGCCTGCCTGTTGTCAATAAGCAAGGGGTTTCAAGGTGTAGGGGCTGCCACATTAAAAGACTGGATTCTTACAACTGCAGAACAAGCTGGGAGCCACAGTTTAAGAAGGATTTCCCCCCTATATTTTTTATTAAATTTTCCGTTTTACATTTTAGAATATTCATTTAAACAACCTTAAAAGATCAACGACTTCCCTTCTTCTCTTTCCGTGGTTCATTTTGCATAACGTAAATCCCTGCATATTTTACATAAACAAAACCATTCAGTATTCCATTATTACATTCATCAAAACTTGTTTACACTGTTGAATTTACAGTGGTACCTCGGGTTACATACGCTTCAGGTTACATACGCTTCAGGTTACAGACTCCGATAACCCAGAAATAGTGCTTCAGGTTAAGAACTTTGCTTCAGGATAAGAACAGAAATCGTGCTCCGGCGGCGCGGAGCAGCGGGAGGCCCCATTAGCTAAAGTGGTGCTTCAGGTTAAGAACAGTTTCAGCTTAAGAACGGACCTCTGGAATGAATTATGTACTTAACCCGAGGTACCACTGTATCTTAATGCTGCCAACGTTTTCAATTGTACACAACTTCCCACATATAATCTATAAATATTTTCCCATTTCCTTTAAATGTATGTTCTTCTTGTTCTCTTACTCCTGTCAGCAACCATGCTGCAGCATTCTGCACTCAGCACAGTTTCCAAATCAAGCACAAGGGAAGCCCCACTTAGAGTGCATTGCAGTAATCCAACCTTGAATAAATGCTTTTGCATTTAGTTTAGCTCTGAAAAGTACCTATGGGGTGGTTTTTGTGCAGGTGTCCAGCATATGGAACCAACAGCGGGGTGACCTCATGTCCTGTCTTTGTCTATTTCCTATTCATCCATTTAAGCCAACACATGGACAGCAACATCTGAAAAGAGCTGTAAGCTAATAGCTTACATTTATTTATCTCTTGTGTTTATATCTCACCTTTTTTTCTAAGGTTGGCATCCATGGTTCTCCCTCACAACAGCCCTGTCAGGTAGGTTGGGCTGAGAGGCAGTGGCTGTCCCAAGTTCACCCAGGGAGCTTCTGGGCCAAGTAAGAATTTGAACCTCGGTCTCCACAGTCCTTGGATGTAGGTGGCGCTGTGGTCTAAACCACTGAGCCTAGGACTTGCCGATCAGAAGGTCGGCAGTTCGAATCCCCGTGACGGGGTGAGCTCCCGTTGCTCGGTCCCTGCTCCTGCCAACCTAGAAGTTTGAAAGCACGTCAAAGTGCAAGTAGATAAATAGGTACCCCTCCAGCGGGAAGGTAAACGGCGTTTCTGTGCGCTGCTCTGGTTCGCCAGAAGCGGCTTAGTCATGCTGGCCACATGACCCGGAAGCTGTACGCCGGCTCCCTCGGCCAATAAAGCCAGATGAGCGCCGCAACCCCAGAGTCATCCATGACTGGACCTAACGCTCAGGGGTCTCTTTACCTTTACCTCCAAAGTCCTAGTGCAGCACTCTAACCACAACACCACACTGGCTCAACGATGGTTGCACAGACTTGCACTGCACCTCAAATATTGGCAAACATTAAAATGAAATCTGGATGTCAAATACAGACATTCTGTAGATCTTGAGCATCAATATGTCCGATTCCAAAAAGTGCTCCATTTCCAAATAACACTCAACATACTCGTGTGCCATAATGGGAAGCTGTTGACCTGGAAGGGGAAAGTGGGCAAAAAGCGTGGGATTTCCATCCCCGTGAAAATATTTATGCTTTGGAGATCTGGGTGGTTGAAGGGCTCAGGAATAGGAAATGGAATCTTTCATCTCAGGGTTATCTGAGGAACTGAGATGCCAGACTACTTGCAATCAAAGAAATTTGGTATTTCAGTATGTTTATAGATGTGCATCAGCTCTACGTGTGAGAAAGGAAATCCTTGTGTTAACATCTTTCATGTCTGAAATATACCGTTGGCCAGCACTTATCTCTTGATGCTGCTGAACCAAGGGGGATTTCCCCCCCTCTAAATCTTTGTCCTAAACTGACTTCCCTGCAGCCTTTGCTTCTTGCCTTGATGTTGGTGGATAACGCGAGCAAATGTTTCCCTTTCGTGTGAGCTTTGTGCGCTTCCAAAATCCGCTCTCATCCAGCTTTCTCTCGGGGGTTTTAAATTCCAAATTATCCATTTTTATTTATTTGCTATATATTGTGGGTATGGGGAATCTGCCCTGAGTCCCTTCCGATTCTTGGGCTCCTATATCTGTGGGGGTAGAATGTAAGGGAGCATGCTTGCCAAACCAGTGCCTTTGTCTAGGCGATGGCTTTGGCTGGCTAGTTAAGAGCCACGATTATTGTAACCAAAGAAGTTACACTTCTTTTCCTCTATGTTTTGGTGTTCCTTTGGTGTTTTCCTTTCTCTTTCTCCCTCTGCATTTGTTTTTATTTAGATTAGTTTCTTTTATCTTATTGTATTATGAAAAAGCTTTAATAAAATCTTAAGAAAGAAAGAAAAAGAAAGAGAAGGCGCCTGCTGAAACTCTTCTGGGCCTGTAATACTAAAGGCTTGGTTCTTTGTTGTCGTTGAATGAGCCAGGTATACAGTCTGTGTACATGATCACTGAGCTGAATGAATCAACAAGTGTACAGTGGTACCTCGCAAGACGAATGCCTCGCAAGACGAAAAACTCGCAAGACGAAAGGGTTTTTGGTTTTTTGAGTTGCTTCGCAAGACAAATTTCCCTATGGGCTTGCTTTGCAAGACGGAAACGTCTTGCAAGTTTGTTTCCTTTTTCTTAAAACCGTTAATACCCAGGGTGCATTAGAGGTGCGACTTGACTTCGAGGAGCTACTCATAGCACACGGTGTGGTAGCCTGCTGGAGAATGTTGGGGCCACTTCTTAAAATTACTGCAGGCTTAATACAGTGGTGCTTCGCAAGATGAAAAATTCGCAAGACGAAAAAACTCGCAGAACGAATTAATTTCATCTTGCGAGGCACCACTGTATGCTGTTTCACACAAACGTTTGTACATGGGTGAAGGCAGCTGGTACAGTCATACCTCAGGTTACAGATGCTTCAGGTTGCCTTTTTTCGGGTTACGGACCCGCCAAAACCCGGAAGTACCAGAATGGGTTACTTCCGGGTTTTGGGGTCATGCATGCACAGAAGCACTAAATCACGCTTTGTGCATGTGCAGAAGTGCTGAATCGCAACCTGTGCGTGCACAGATGTGCTGCTGCGGGTTGCGAATGCTGAAGGTTGCGAACGTGCATCCCGCATGGATCACGTTCGCAACCCAAGCATCCACTGTATTCAGTTTAATGTGTGAACCAGCCTATAGTCACATCAAGGTTTGCAATGTAGTGTGTGCCAAGAGAGAGTGATACAAAGGAAACAGAAACAAAGACAAACTCTGCCTGCTCCCATTCCAGAATGCATTTCAGAATTCATCCGAGGAATTCAGGAATTGTGGGATGCTGAGCAAAAGAGTAAACCAGAGGAACAGGGGATAGTAGATAACAAAGCAAGTCCCTCACCTCTTTCTGATATAACATTACATATACAAGGGATGCAGGTGGCGCTGTGGGTTAAACCACAGAACCTCGGACTTGCCAATCAGAAGGTCGGCGGTTCGAATCCCCGTGACAGGGTGAGCTCCCGTTGCTCGGTCCCAGCTCCTGCCAACCTAGCAGTTCAAAAGCACGTAAAAGTGCAAGTAGATAAATAGGTACCGCTCCGGCGGGAAGGTAAACGGCGTTTCCGTGCACTGCTCTGGTTCGCCAGAAGCGGCTTAGTCATGCTGGCCACATGACCCAGAAGCTCCCTCGGCCAATAAAGCGAGATGAGCGCCGCAACCCCAGAGTCGGTCACGACTGGGCCTAATGGTCAGGGGTCCCTTTACCTTTACTTACATATACAAAGTCCATTCCTAACTGCAGAGCTCCACCAAAATGTATACCTCTTCCCTGGGCTTTTTCTTCAGTTCCGGCATCTCTGAGATGGGCGCCATTGCCATTCTAAGAGAACGAGGGAGGTGTTCATGGTGAGTTCTGGCCCCTCTTTTTCTAGAGAAACAGCACCGCCTCTTCCGATCTGCCTTCTAGATCCTTCACAACCGCTCCAAGATTCATCCAGCCGATGGTAACGGAAAATCGGCTGGGAACTCTGAGTGCGCAGTTTATTTGCAGGCAGTTATTTCATTCTGCTTTTAGCAAAGAGTGGGAATTCTGAGTTCACCAAGTTTTATATATCTATATAATTCATGGTTAAGAATAGTTGAGGGGTTCATATTTGCCAAACGGTACTGCAATGCCTTGACTAAAAAAGGAGGAACTTTTTTTGCCCTGCTTGGTGACTCCCCAAGACAGACTCTGCTTGATCAGATCCTTCCGGGCTCTTCTTGGTGACAGAAACAGCCACCTATTGTTCAAATGAAGAACAATTCTGCCTCATTGAAACCAACAGCCACATTTTTATTTTTAACCAACAGGATTATCCGTTTTGACAGATTTCTCCCTAAATGCACCGCGTTCCTTCTGATCGTTAATCAGAACCTTGCCCATTGAACGGGACCCAAAATACACACATTACATTTTCTCTGGAACTTCTCCAACCTTCCACTCTTTTATGATGAGGATTTGATTTCCTTCCTTAAGCACAGGACGCAAATGGTACATCTTGAGCCACACATGAACACACGTCTTGAGGGCCTCTCTTTTTTGGGTGGGAGGAGGGAACACTTTCATCCATGAGCATAACAATCTGTGCATCACTTGAGAATCTGATGGGAGGCAGTCATCCCTAGGTAATAGAGTGAGTGGGGAGAATTGCCCAGTTAATTCTGAAAAGCTGCCTTTGGAAGGGTAGCCCACGAAGTAGGGGGTCAGCAAGTTGCAACCAGCAGAACAAATGCAACCCAGTGGAGGACCCTCAGGTGATCGGCCAACATCTAACGAGGCAGAATATTGGAACTAGGACTGGGCAATATATCAATATATCGCCCAAAACTGGTTTGAAGTTCATGTTGTGATATCGGTGTCATAATTTTGACCTGGCAATCAGGGCCGGATTTAGGTTTGATGAGGCCCTAAGCTACTGAAGGTAATGGGGCCCTTTATATGTCCAGCTGTCCTTTTTCAACAACAAATTGTTGCTGTTTTTTTGTGTTGACTATATGCTATATGGTAATTTGTGGATCTAATAGGTAGCTAAAGCCATTTGCACGTAACAGTCCATGCAGAATGTAGGCACCCTGCATATAGAAATGAGCAAACCAGCGATATTCTAGGAAGCAGGCTAGCAGGCGGGGCCCATTACTTACTCCATAGGAGCCTACACAACACAAAACACTGTTGCTGTATATAGGTTTTATTTTATTTGTTTTTTATCTTATTTTTGGAAATGTACATCCAGTGTTTTTTCCTTTAAATTATTTTGGGGGCCCCAAGAGAGTGGGGCCCTAAGCTATAGCTTGTTTAGCTTATACGTAAATCCAGTACTGCTGGCAATAGATTGCGAATCATGATGTGTGTGTATGGAAATTCTCAGGTGTCAAAAAAGGTTATTTATGTATGCCACTACTGTGGCCTGTGTTTTGTTAGCCAAAAAATGGAAAACCTAGGAGGTCCCAACTAAAGAAGAATGGCAACTTAAGTTGATGGAATATGCACAGCTTGCGGAATTAACATATAGAATAATTGAACAAGAACATATGTTTAGAGAAGATGTTTATAGAATATACGGGGAAAATTGTGTACACTTGAAAACGTTGGCAGCATTAAGATAAATTCAACAGTGTAAATAAGTTTTGATGGATGTAATAATGGAATACTGAATGGTTTAGTTTGTGTAAAATATGCAGGGATTTATATGCAAAATGAACCATGGAAAGAGAAGAACAGAATATTTTAAAGATGTTTAAATGAATATATTTTTTTTTTAAAAAAATTTATTAAGGATTTTCTTGTTTTACAGAAGTGTAGTGCCTCGTATTTTTCTTTCTTTTCCATGTAACATTTTTACAAATCCATTTCATTTGTTGAGGCATTAGGGGGAGAAGAAAAAAGAAAGAGAGAAGAAAAGGGGGGGTGGAGAGAGGGAAGATGGGTGGGGGTGGGGTCGGGTGGCGGTGTTTCTATTATGTTTAATGTGTGTAGAGTTTGGTGTCAGCATTGTTTGTGTTGTTCACTTGTGTTCCTTTGGTGGTGAGAGAGGTTGGGGTTGGCCTAGGGTGTGATTGTAATATTCTAAACTGTAAAACAGAAATACAAATTATATTTATATATATGACTTCCCTGTTTAGGGAAGCTTTTAATATTTGATGAATTATTGTATTTTAATATTTTGCTGGAAGCCGCCCAGAGTGGCTGGGAGAACCCAGCCAGATGGCCGGTGTGTGTGTGTGTGTGTGTGTGTGTGTGTGTGTGTGTGTATTGCCTCCTTCCCCTTGATCATTCTGGTTGCCTTTTTCTGAACTTTCCCTAGCTCCACAATATGCTTTTTGAGGCATGCTGATGTCAGGGAAGGCTTAGAGGATTCACACCAATCAGGAAGCTAGACAAGAACTTTAGTAACTTCTTGTTTAACAGGACAGATGTGGATAACTGCTAAATCCCCCGAAATACAACCAAGTGCATTGACACCTAGTGGCTGAAGTGTATACTGATGTTATCCACATGATACAGCAAGCTCACAATTTACATCGGAGTTATGTTCTGGGGATCGTGCCTGAAGCTAAAATCACATATAGTCAAAACACAAAGGGTGCAGTGGTGGTTGGGGTACTTATCATTATTACCTTCATCTATTCATATTTCCTAATACACTCTTACAACATATCGTACCAATTTTCCTTATTTCTTTGTTATTATTTTACACAGGGGTCACTCAATTGCAGCCACTGATGTCACACCACTGTTATATTTTTGTAAATATATCGTAAACATGACCCATTTTTGAATGATTGTTTTGTATTACCTCTCAACCAGTTAGTCAATTGTGCCATTTCTGCGTACAGTGGTGCCTCGGGTTAAGTACTTAATTCGTTCCGGAGGTCCGTTCTTAACCTGAAACTGTTCTTAACCTGAAGCACTACTTTAGCTAATGGGGCCTCCTGCTGCCGCCGCGCCGCTGGAGCAATATTTCTGTTCTCATCCTGAAGCAAAGTTCTTAACCAGAGGTACTATTTCTGGGTTAGCGGAGTCTGTAACTTGAAGCGTATGTAACCTGAAGCGTATGTAACCCGAGGTACCACTGTATTCTAGTAATTTATTTTGCCATTTCAATCTTGCTGGAATCCTTTTCCAATTACCCACAATATTCACATTTCTCTCAGTTGTGCCACGCAGCTCTGGGAACTGTAGCTCTGAAAGGCGTAGGGGTCTCCTAAAAATTCTCTGCACGCTTGACAAACTACATTTCCCAGGATTCTCCAGAGGAAGTCATGTAGACTGGGAGTGTTGCGGAAACTCTCCCTTTCCACGCCTGATTACTGATGGAAAGCATATGTGCTCCAAACACACTGGATAAACTGTTCAATAACGTTTCCTCCTAGTGGAAAAAGAAAAACCCTCTGTGTTTCTGCCAAAGAGACAGGGAACTAAGGCAATTGGCTGGAGAAGTGCTGCCGATGCAAGTTTGACCAAGCTGTGGCTCCTACGGGTGCCTGCAATGATAATAATAATAATAATAATAATAATAATAATAATAATAATAATAATAATAATTTATTTGTATCCTGCCCTCCCCAGCCGAAGCCGGGCTCAGGACGGCTAACAGCAATAAAATAATACAACATTCTAAGATGATGTAGAGGGAGCATGAATGGAACAGCAGAGATTAATGGAAATTATATCACCCTGAGCGTGAATGAGACATCTTTAAATAGCTGTGGCTCACCACCCCAGAGGATCATGGAAAATGTAGTTTGAGAGTTGTTAGGCAGCCCCTGTTCCTCTCCCACAGCCACAGTTCTTAGAGTTCACTGCCAAGAGGGATTGACTGTGAAATCTCTCTGCAGGGCCTTCTTAGTTGTGGCTCCACTCCCTGTTTTAAGGCATCAAAGTAGGCTTGGCACCCCAGTTAATTGACCGGCTAGCTATTGCTGCTTGACTGTGCTCAAGTCGGACTGTGCTCAAATGTGGCCAAGCGTTCCAAGAGGAATACAGTGGTACCTCGGGTTCTCATCCTGAAGCACTATTTCTGGGTTAGCAGAGTCTGTAACCTGAAGCATATGTAACCTGAAGCGTATGTAACCCGAGGTACCACTGTATGAGCAAAAATCACGGAAATCAACGAAAAGAAAGTTACTGTATTTTTCACTCTATAAGACGCACCAGACCACAAGACGCACCTAGTTTTTGGAGGAGGAAGACAAGAAAAAAAAATATTCTGAATCTTAGAAGCCAGAACAGCAAGAGGGATCGCTGCGCAGTGAAAGCAGCAATCCCTCTTGCTGTTCTGGCTTCTGGGATAGCTGCGCAGCCTGCATTCGCTCCATAAGACGCACACACATTTCCCCTTACTTTTTAGGAGGGAAAAAGTGAGTCTTATAGAGCAAAAAATACGGTAATATTCCTAGAACCATAGAGCTGTAAAATTGGAAGGGACCCCAAGGCACATCTAGTCCAACCCCTCGCAACGCGTGATGGTGAGTGAATGTAGCAGACCCGAAATTTGGAGGCGCCAGCGTGCACCCACCATGACTCTCTGTTAAATCATTCTCCCTGAAGACTGCAGATGTTCTGGCCTGCAATCCCAGCCAGCACAAAACACCTGCGGGGCATCATCTTTGGGAGCGGTTTTGCTGGCCATTTCGTATACCAGCATTTAATTTAAAAGAGAAGCCCTTCCTGAGATAATATTCCCCCGGGGCGCTCAACCTCTCTCCAGCGCACGTCTCGTCCATGGTCTCTGATGGAGTTAACGCAAGGCCCCTTCAATCCTCTTAAGCGTGTTGCCTTTCAGAAGACAGTGAGATCATTTCATTGCAATTTCCCGCGGACAATCTTCCCATTATATGCAGAGGGACATCAATTATGGAGTTAGAGCGGATTGCTTTGTGTGTTCATAAAAGGCCATTTAACCTCGGGTTGCATGTGCCTCTCAAGGCTCCGGATCTCAGGAACTGGCAAGACATCAAAGTAGGCTGGGCACACCAGTTAATTGACCACTCCGCCATCTGACAATCGACTGCCTATTATTTGACTGTCTTCAGATATGGTCAAGCATTCCAAGAAAGCCGCTGGGTAAATGGTACCGAACCTTTCTTCTTTTAACAAAATCATTTTGCTGCCCCTTGTTAGCAAGGGAGCAAATCACCTCCCTCTGTCTTTCTCCTGCAACAGGGATGTCAGAAAAGTCCAGCAAGGACTGGAGAAATTCTAACAAAAGAAAAATGGCAAGAAAAACTGATGAACTATGCGGAGTTGGCAAAGCAGACAGACAGACTTCGGGAAAAGGACAATAGTGATTTTGAAAAAGAGTGGGAACCTTTTATATTATATTTGCAGAAACAAAGAAAGGATATTGACTCGATGGCAGGATTTAAATAAACATTCACAATTTCGTGGATAGGGAACAAATAATGTAACAAAGGGAAAATAGGATAAATTGTAAAAACAGCAGAATACAATGGAGAGGATAGCAAATCAGAAATGGAAGTTGAGGGAAGTCAAAAGAGAGAGAGGGGGATATGTTACATAAACTGTATGTTATGGATATATTTGTGATGAGAAAAAAGAAAATTAATAATTTTTTATTTTTTATTAAAGGAAAGTCCAGCAAGAATGGAAATGGGAGTCAAAATTGCCAATGTTCTGGCCTTGTCCTAAATAAAAAAATGATTGCAGTGAATATTATTGGGACAATAGTGTCAACAAACCTAGCCATTTGGATATTCCAGAGGTCGGTCAGGGCTTTGACAGGGAAATAATTCATAATTGATTGTGCCCAACCTCAACAAATTTGCATTGTGTTTCTTTTGCACTGAAATGAATGTGGTAGAATAACAGAATGACTATGCAATTTGCACAATCAGTTACATACTTTACTCGAGTTGCCACCATGGATGGTGAGACAAATGGCATAGGTTTTGGCGGAAAAGAAACTGCAGGGGAACAGCAACAGTGCTGCATGTGAATAATAATAATAATAATAATAATAATAATAATAATAATAATAATAATAATTTTATTTATATCCTGCCCTCCCCAGCCGAAGCCGGGCTCAGAGCGGCTAACAACAGTAAAATAATACAGCATTCTAAAATCAATTCATTATAAAATCAGTTCAAATCAAATTGATGGCAACCATTGGGCTAGAGTTCTGTGAAGAATTACCAAAGGAGGGGGTCAGGCTGTGCCTTGGCCAAAGGCCTGGTGTCAAGTCCCACAGGGCCCTAGTCTCTTGTGACAGAGCATTCCACCAGATCGGAGACACAGCCGAAAAAGCCCTGGAAGTGACCGTCACGTGGATCACAGTGGCTAGGTCAGGGCGAGAGAGGTAAGAAGCCAACTGCTTAGCTTGGCGGAGATGAAAAAATGCTGCCTTTGTTATAGCTGCAATCTGCGCCTCCATGGAAAGGGAGGTGTCGAAGATTACACCCAAACTCTTAACGGACGGTGCTGGCACTAATTGTGCCCCCGCAAGAGATGGGAGTTGCCCCCCCCAATCCCATATCGTCCCAACCCAGCCAAAGGACCTCTGTCTTCGAAGGATTTAACTTCAACCGGCTCCCACGTAACCATCCAGCCACAGCTTCCAAACATCTGATCATCTGAACATCTGATCTAATGCAAGGTTGTTCTTCAACCTTGGATGTTGTTGAATCACAGCTCCTATCATCACAGACCACTGGCTAAGAGTTTTAGTCTGACAACACATGGGGACCCAAGGTTGTAGGACCCTGGTCTAGATGTTTTTCAGCTCCAATTCCTATCAGCCCCAATCAGTATGGCCAACACTTAGGCATGATGGGAGTTGTGATCTAAAAATATCCGGTGAGTCAACATGGAAGATGGAACACTGCTGTGGAGCCCTCCCATTGGCCAATGTTGCTTTTTTTGGCAGGAGTCAGTTACTGTACCAGTCCCATATTTCATGGATTGGTGCTCTGGTCAGAGCCTTTGCTGGTGTCATCAGTTTCTCATTAGTGGAGACAGTGGAAACAATATTGCACAGCCTGTATCTATAACTCCAGGAATGCGTAACTGGATTACAGCAAAGAGGAATCCCAAGAGATGAAGGAGATTAAGGGAAGAAGAGAAAGGTCAGGTCAATGGAGATGGGGAGGAGATTGAAATGCGTAAGGAAGTCTCCAGAGCTAATTGGGGTCACCTACACTAGTGGAAAAATGCATGCTGGTTCAGCTGTCAGTCAATGTAAAGCCATCAGGAGTGGCCTGTTCATCATGTCAATGTCTGCTTAAAAACAAGCTGCGCAAAGCAACCACATTACTTGAAAAAAACACCCCACATATGTCTCTGATGTTTTATCTTGGCACCATGTTCTCCCCCCCGCCTTCACTGTCCTTGCCTTCATTTGCCTACCCAGCCTTGAAATCCAATCAGCTGTGGCGATTTTATTGGTAAGCATCCATGACATACATGCCCAAGTCCAAAGTAGAACTGTGGCCTTGGGGACCAAATTGCATGGATCAGCACTGCAGGATTGAAGGGCCATGCAAGCAAATGAAGGCCAGGGCAGCGAAGGCAAGGAAGTACAATGGTCTTCCAAGAGGAATAGCTTGCGGGATGTGTCAGTTACAAATGGGAAAAGGTGGAACCCTCTTGCCAAACAAGACATAGGCTTCTGGAAATGATGCTGATGATGAACTGATATCGAAGCATCTCATAGAATCGTAGAATCGGAAGGGACCCCAAAGGCCATCTAATTAAACTCCTTTACAAAGTTCAAGAGGACAGGTGTTTATCCCAAGGAATGTACAGACTAAGATATGATACACAATAAACACATGAGACGTAACCGGCTGTGTTCTTAGATAAATAAGATATACTATTCATAGTATCAAACTGTAAATTTCAACAGAAGTAACTCATAAAGTTCAACAAACGAACAAAGCAGAAGACCCGGTGGATCAGATCATTCTATAGTCAGGTCCATCCATGGAATGGTGTCTGTTCCACCTGTCTGTTCATAAAGTCCAAACCATCCACATGAAAGGTTGTTACAGTTCCACAAAATCCTTTCACAAAGTCTAAGACAAGGATTTCCGGAATACAGTGGTACCTCGGGTTAAGAACTTAATTCGTTCTGGAGGTCCGTTCTTAACCTGAAACTGTTCTTAACCTGAAGCACCACTTTAGCTAATGGGACCTCCTGCTGCCATGGCGCCGCCGCTGCACGATTTCTGTTCTCATCCTGGAGCAAAGTTCGTAACCCGAGGTAATATTTCTGGGTTAGCCAAGTCTGTAACCTGAAGCGTATGCAACCTGAAGCGTATGTAACCCAAGGTACCACTGTATTGGCCTTGTTTCGCTGTCCTGGACTTCATCAGTAGTTGAAGCTCATATGTAATATTACAGGACAGTGGATCTTATGGCATAGTAATAGAACTGTAACAACCTTTGTTGAACTTTATGAGTTACTTCTGCTGAAATTTACAATTTGATACTATGAGTAGTATATCTTATTTACCTAAGAACACAGCCGGTTATGTCTCATGTGTTTATTGAGTATGCTTTATGTGCCCATAGGTTTGTTTGTTGTTAAGATATGATACAGGCAAGAATATGCATTTATCTGAGTTGCAGCAGTAAGATTTGACAGGATTCAACACTTTCAAAATGGCAGTCTCAGGTGACATTAGTTGACATTATTGCTCTCAGTGATTTTGCAGTAGTAAAGGTAAAAGGTAAGTCCGGTCAAAGGCAACTATAGGGTTGTGGCGCTCATCTCACTTTCAGGCTGAAGGAGCTGGCATTTGTCCACAGACAGCTTTCCGGGTCATGTGGCCAGCAGGACTAAACCGCTTCTGGCGCAATGGAACACTGTGACGGAAACCAGAGCACATGGAAATGCTGTTTACCTTCCCGCCACAGTGGTACCTGTTTATCTACTTGCACTGTTGTGCTTTCGAACTACTAGGCTGGCAGGAACAGGGACCGAGCAACGCGAGCTCACCCCATTGCGGGGATTTGAACCGCCAACCTTCTGATCAGCAAGCCCAAGAGGTTCAGTGGTTTAGACCTCAGCACCACCCGCTCCCAGGTTTTTGCAGTAGTAATCGCTTGCACATGGACATTGTAAATGTTTTTTTTAAAAAACAGTTATAAAAAGGGGGCCTGACCCTTTTACCTCTGAAGATGACCAAGGACTTTGTGACTGACTTCAACACAAACATACACCATTCCAAAACTGGCTGTAGGAAATCCAGTCTTTGGAATGTGGTTGTGTGTGTGTGAACCGTCCCAAGTGAGACATATAGGAAAGAATTTTCAGGTTTCCGTTCGTGTCGCCTGAACAGCCTCGACTCCTTTTTTGGTCATTCTTAAAGCTGCAGGGCATCAGGAGTCAGGGATGGGCAAATATGCCAATGTTGGATCCTCCCTTTTCTAAGCCTAAATTCCTCTCTCCACATCACTTTGCTTCTTTAAAATGTCCTCTCAGAAATCCATCAGTATGTTAGTGCAAACTTCTAATACACCTGTTTTATGCAATTTTGCCTAGCATACACCTGTTCACAGAGCATTTTTCATTGAAACCTTGTCAGATGCATTCATGTGCATGTTTAACCCCAATATGTGCAGTTTTGTGTACATTATTTGATTCAATGACTGCGTTGACAAATTTGGGAAAGCGGCAGTTTTGAAGGTCGGCTGTCTTTCTGGTTCATGCATTGCTTCAGAAAGTGTAAATCAGGTGGGTTCACCTTTAAATGTGAACTGGCATCCAGTTTCACTCCCATCTTGCTTAGGAATACAGATCTCTTTGCTCTGACGGTGGAGAGGAGCTTGAGGAATTTGCAAGAGCAACAGAAATCACCAGAAAACCCATAGAGCATTCACTGCGATCTGAAATTACCAATAATGCAGTCATTCTCATTTTGGGTTAAACTCACTCTCAGTGTTGCCCATCTGAATTCAGGGAAATGCTGTTGTGGTGCGTTTGATTCCTGAGCTGCTACAAGCGGCTTCTGGAAGCCTATTATGGGACGTGGGTTGTTTTGTTTTCTTAAGTCGTAAGAGCAGAAGAAGGACCCACAACAAAATAGCCACTGTTCTTGTTGACCTGACATAACTCTTGGCAATGACAATGGGTAGATCACAGTCAGTCTTTTTATACTGTGAGTAGATCGCAGCCTCTTGGGAGTCCAACTAGATTCCAATGTGGGGGGGTGTGACAAAATTTTCTGCACCGGGTACCACCTGTCTTTGCTACGCCACTGGTTGCAATAAAGTGAGTTGTGGGCAACTTACAGCTGCCAGGAGCAATGCCTGGAGACCTTCCACATGCACTGCATCAGGAAGATGGCCTGCATCCCATGGCAGGACAGAGTCTCAAACAAATATGTGACCTCTCAGGCCTACTTTCCCAGCATGCTCACACTTCTGCCTCAGCTACATCTGCACTGGCTTGGTCATGTCCACAGAATGGAAGTCTGCAGGATCCCCAAGGACTTGACCTACAGGGAGCCAGCAGGCCCATTGGCAGACCAACTCTGTGTTACAAAGATGTCTGTGAACATGATGTGAAGGCAGGCAACCTCAACCCTGCCGCCTGGGAATCCCTTTTGGATGGCTGCAGTGCCTGGCAACAGTCAGGTCAAGTATCCACTGCAGTGACTAGAGGAGAAATGACCGCTGGGAGGAGCCCACAGAGAAGAAACGCCATGGTGCATCTTCAGCAGCCCAGCTGAACGCCTTCATCTGCCCCGGCTGCAACAAAACATGTCCCTCCTGTATCAGTCTCTACATCCTTCAAAAAGTTTGACTTCCTCCCCAACGGCACACTCCTCTTTATTGGCACCCTGACACCCATCTCAGTGGACACGGGTGGTGCTGTGGTCTAAACCACTGAGCCTAGGGCTTGCTGATCAGAAGGTCGTTGGTTCGAATCCCCGCGACGGGGTGAGCTCCCGTTGTTCAGTCCCTGCTCCTACCCACCTAGCAGTTCGAAAGCACATCAAAGTGCAAGTAGAAAAATAGGTAACACTCTGGCAGAAGGTAAACGGCATTTCCATGCACTGCTTTGGTTCGCCAGAAGCGGCTTAGTCATGCTGGCCACATGACCCAGAAGTTGTCTGTGGACAAACGCCGGCTCCCTCAGCCTATAGAGTGAGATGAGCACACAACCCCAGAGTCGTCTGTGACTGGACCTAACGGTCAGGGGGTATCTTTACCTTTAACACCCATGTCAGCTGCTTTCCATACCTATTTGTCTTTTATGAAACTGGGACTGTTTAAAATCTTGTTCTCATAAATGCTAAGGACCTTTGCCTTAGCAGACAAAGTACCTGTTGCTTCTTTTAGTTCCTGCATAGTCCAAAGGCAGATTAACTCTGTGTTGAAGTCTCCCCCTGAACAACAACACCCCAGCCTTAAAAGTTTCTTCTGCTGAAGTGGAATGTGGATCCAGCTGCATCTTATGTGCTTTTTTAAAAAGCAGACATTATGGAAGCTAAACAGGATATGCAACTATTATTTAAAAACCCCGAAGCCAGCTGAATTTGAATGGATTGTGTGTTCCAAGAGCTTGCTTTTGTTTCTGCCCTGATCCAGTCTGTTGAGAAAGTAGATGTCAGCATTTCAAAAAGTAGGAAAGGAAAACCCTTTCGAAACGTTTTGCAAAAGTGTTCAAGCGACCCATGAAGAGCCGTGGCAGTCAAATTGCTTGGATCATAGTATGTCAAAAGGGAAACATTTTGCATGCTTTTTGGGGGCGGGCGGGTTGGGGTTGGTGGGGAGTTGTTCTTAAAAGAAATCTCAGCTTTGGCATCCTAGGAAACTTATTTTGTAAATTGAGCCAAGTCAGCCCATTTTCCTGCCCAGCTCTCTCTACTTTTTGGCAATACTAGTCAGTTTGGTGTAGTTGAACACCACTCCAGTCTCTGAGCGATGCGAAATTCCAGGGGTCCAGGCATATACCCATGCTTCTTTTTAGATATACAATATCTTTATTGTCATTGTCCCATACAGAACAATGAAATTGAAAATCTGCATAAAACATTCAAAAACTCCTAAAAAAACCCCATTTTAAAATACACTATACTATAGAGACCCCTTATGCTGCATTTAGAAACAGAATTGCATTTGCGTATAAACTGTTTCTCAGACGGCTAGTCCTAGTCTTTATAACCCTGTACCTTTTTCCAGAAGGCAGAAGCTGAAAGAGATCATTTCTGGGGTGTGCACTATCCTGCGCTATCTCTGCAGCTTTCTTGTGGCACCTGACAGCGTAGATTTGATCCAAGGTGGGAAGAGTGCACCCAATTATTCTCTCCGCAGTCTTTACAACCCTAGACAGCATTGTTTTCCCCCTGGCCGTGCAGCTCCCAAACCATACACACGGATCATAAGTTAATACACTCTCCACAGTACAATGGTAAAATGCCATCAACAGGTCCTTTGAGAGACTGATTTTCCGGAGGATTCTCAGAAAATATAACCTCTTCTGTGCTCTCTTCATCAGGTCTTTGCTGTTTTCTCACCAGGTTAGGTCATCTCTCAACTTCATTGCGTGGACAGGCGGAGTCCCCCGATCCTGCACGGTCCCCCCGTCATGTGGAATAACGACTCAAGACAACGTGCTATGGGATTAAATTGGCCACAACTTTATTAAATTTCAAATGTGGGTAGACCTTGGCTCAGGCATTGGGCGTTCTCCCTCCCCGGTCCCCAGCCGGGGACCTAGGGAGCATCAGGGTTATCCAGTGTGTGTGTGGGGGGGGATAGGCCGGCTCTGGAGAACATATGTTCAAGCAGAGATAGCCGCCCCCGTAACGCCGCCGCCGCAGGGGAGAGCAATGACGACCTTTCGGTGTACGGCCAAAGCGTCCCTTCAGAAAACCCCTTTAACAGGGAACCCTGGTATCGCCGCCGCAAAGAGGAAGATGGACAAAAGGATTCCGCCCAAGGCCTGATACCGCCAAAGTTGTGACGTTTTGCTATGGGAAAGGCAAAACCTGCCAATGCAGGGAAATTCCTTTCCGGCCCTTTAACAGCGACCTTAACGTAGCAGCGCCCGCATACCTGTGAAGAAAAGTTAACCTGCAAAACCTGTGAAGAAAAGTTAACCTGCAAAATAAGACATTAACTGAGGGTGGGTAGGGTGGGAGAAGCTCTGGAGCCAAGTGAGGATTCCCAGGTAAGATCCTCCCTCTATTGTGTGGGCAGGTAATCCCTCCCCTACCTGGCCTGGTCTCCTTGGCAACGCTTCCCCCAGGTGGGATTGGACAACTGACTGAGGTAGGCGGAGACCTCCAGGTATCCCACCTGAGGGAGGCAAAGCCAAGCCTATGCTGTTGGAGCCGCTCCAGATCTAGGGGCTTCACGCGTCCACGCAAAGGGCGCCCCCCCGTTTTAAGCGGGGAGCGGTCATTCCCACAAATCGAAACACCGAGACCTGTTCCACACACTTCCCCTCAATAATAAGTAGCTGAATATTCATTTTACATTTCCTAAAGTCCACAATAATCTATTTTGTTTTCTTTAAGCTAAGGAGTAAGGAAATGAAAGACAGTGGAGATTGTGGTGTCCTTATGATATATGGTTTATTTACCCATAAATAACCTGAGCCTACAGTGGAGGCATTGTTGTTGTTTAGTTGTTTAGTCGTGTCCGACTCTTCGTGACTCCATGAACCAGAGCAGTCCCAAAAAGGTCTTGTTTCTCCCATATCTGCAACCTCAAATTTAAGCAGTAATCAAGCATTTTTCTTCACATTTCAGCCCCAGAACCTTAACTCAGGCTCTGGCTTTTCCTTCCACAGCTGTGTGGGGATTAGAACCCAGATCTTTTTCTGAACCATGCCTAACACACTATATGTCCTGGAATCTCTTTCTCCTCCATTTAAAATGCTGACATTTCCTGCACACTGGGGGTTGGGGTTTGCGGTTGGGGTTTGCCGGCAAGGTCAGCTGACCAGCAGCAAGAGGGCAGGGCAAGTCACATGATCACAAGGCCATCGACACCCCAAAGGCCGTGGAAAGCAGCTGCTATGATTTACAAACAGGTGAACAACTTCTTGGGAGAAAAGCAATGACAAACCTAGACAGCATCTTAAAAAGCAGAGACATCACCTTGCCAACAAAGGTCTGTATAGTTAAAGCTATGGTTTTCCCAGTAGTGATGTATGGAAGTGAGAGGTGGACCATAAAGAAGGCTGATCGCCGAAGAATGGATGCTTTTGAATTATGGTGCTGGAGGAGACTCTTGAGAGTCCCATGGACTGCAGGAAGATCAAACCTATCCATTCTGAAGGAAATCAGCCCTGAGTGCTCACTGGAAGGACAGATTGTGAAGCTGAGGCTCCAATACTTTGGCCACCTCATGAGAAGAGGAGACTCCCTGGAAAAGACCCTGATGTTGGGAAAGATGGAGGGCACAAGGAGAAGGGGACAACAGAGGACGAGATGGTTGGACAGTGTTCTCGAAGCTACCAGCATGAGTTTGACCAAACTGCGGGAGACAGTGGAAGACAGGAGTGCCTGGTGCGCTCTGGTCCATGGGGTCACGAAGAGTCAGACACGAGTAAACGACTAAACAACAACAACAACAGAACAACTTCAGGTGCAAAGCATCCCAAAGGCCAGCCAAACTAATTTTCTTTTGCACCAGAGGCAACTAGCTGCCTGATGGTAGATCATCCTACCATCTAATTGACATTTGCCCCTTGTGTATACAGTGGTACCTCGGGTTACAGATGCTTCAGGTTACAGACACTTCAGGTTACAGACTCCTCTAACCCAGAAATAGTACCTCAGGTTAAGAACTTTGCTTCAGGATGAGAACAGAAATCGTGCGGTGGTGCAGCGGCAGCGGGAGGCCCCATTAGCTAAGTGGTACCTCAGGTTAAGAACAGTTTCAGGTTAAGAATGGACCTCCAGAACGAATTAGGTACCACTGTACATGCCATGGTACAATGTCTGTTGAATGAAATCCAATTCAGTCAGCCAAAAACATAGACTTAGGCAAAGGAGATGAAGCTGTGAGAGTTGATGTCAACATGCAGGGAATCTGGGGGTCATTTCTCATGCTTCTCGGTATCCCTGGGCAACAGTGTGCTTTGGGAACCATAGGAACTCCCTTTTTCCCATGGCTCCCAGCATCTCTAGTCTCTGCTGTGTCCACAGGTGTGCTTATGGTCCACCAGAGATGCTGCCACAACACGGGACCTTCAAGTTGCCGCTGCGTCTTGGGAGCTAAAGAGGGATGAAGGAGTCCCTCCCTGGTGGGCCTCTAGGATAGCGGGGGATCGGTCCACTCCAGAACCAGACCCCCTATATTAAAGGGGAAGGCTTGAAAACGGGGGAGCGCAGAAATCAGGAGGGGAAAGGGTTACGGCGACGGGGTGTGGCAGGGACAGAGAAGAAAGAACAAGGAGTGGGGTGGCAGGGAACAATTTCTACGGAGGAAGGAGCTGGAAAGGAGGAAAAATGGGGAGAACAGCTGTTCTAAGGACTGACAGAGGAAACAGAAAGGTCACCAAATACAAAGAAGGGCTTTGTTTCATCGGGAAGAGGCTCCCTGAAAAACACAAACAGGAGGAGGGGAAAAAAAACTGACAGGCTTGTGGAGCTGGCCTGCATCCTGAATTGGTGTGGTATAGCCTTTGCCTCTCCACAGCGCTCAGGAGAAGGGGTCGTGGCTCAGCCGTATAGCCTCTATCTTGCACGCCAAAGGTTCCAGGTTCGATTCCCAACATCTCCTGGGAGAGGGTTGGGGGAGACTCCATGTCTGATAATCTGGAAAGCCACTGCCAGTCAGTGCAGACCAGGGGTTGGCAAGGCTTACCGGGCATGGGCCAAATCACTCCCACAGAGATCCTCCGTGGGCCGGGCCGGTGAAGCACAGCATGCGCAGATGCTGAAAATCATGCCTGCACAGAAGAAGACGAAGAAGAAGAAGAAGAAGAAGAAGAAGAAGAAGAAGAAGAGTAGTAGTAGTAGTAGTTTGGATTTGATATCCCACTTTATCACTACCCAAAGGAGTCTCAAAGCGGCTAACATTCTCCTTTCCCTTCCACCCCCACAACAAACACTCTGTGAGGTGCGTGGGGCTGAGAGACTTCAGAGAAGTGTGACTGGCCCAAGGTCATCCAGCAGCTGCATGTGGAGGAGCGGGGAAGCAAACCCGGTTCACCAGATTACGAGTCCACCGCTCTTAACTACTACACCACACTGGCTCTGGGGTTTGGGCAAGCACAGAAGTGATTCCTGGCACCGCGGACATGCGCAGACGTGATTTCCGGCATCTGGGCATGCGCAGAAGTGATTTCCGGAGCCGCAGAAGAGAGTCCCCGCGCCGCGCTGCACCGGTTTAGCGCAGCACGTGGGGACTCGCCAAGTGGGCGGCTCAGTTTGGGAACGGCTCGTGGGCTGGTTAGACAGCCTCCACGGGCCGCTTCTGGCCCATGGGCCTTAGGTTGCCAACCCCTAGTGGGCAGTTGGTCAGGGTCAACCTAAGGCTGTTTCCTATTGTTCACAGGTGAAGACCCAAATGGAAAGCAGACTGGTTGGGTGAAATCTCCATGGCCATTAAGAGTGACTCACTCCAAAGTTGGAAGCAGCAATGCTACTGAATGCCAGTTGATGGAAACCACGGAAGGAGAGAGGGCTCTTGTGCTCATGGTCTCCTTGCTGGTTTCCCACAGGGATCTGGCCGCCCCCTGGGAGAACAGGATGCTGGACTAGGTGGGCCATTGGTCTGATCCAACAGCTTCTTCTGTTCTTAGGTTCTTGCTCTATTTAGTGTTTTGTTGCGGTTTCTTTTGTTGTATAAGGAAGGACTTGATCCAAATAACTGTATGGCAATATATTCTGAAAATCTTCACTGTCCCTGAAGGACCAGGTGCACAGCCTGGGAGTCATTTTGGACTCGCAGCTGTCCATGGAGGCACAGGTCAATTCTGTGTCCAGGGCAGCTGTTTATCAGCTCCACCTGGTACGCAGGCTAAGACCCTACCTGCCCGCAGACTGTCTCGCCAGAGTGGTGCATGCTCTGGTTATCTCTCGCTTGGATTACTGCAATGCGCTCTACGTGGGGCTACCTTTGAAGGTGACCCGGAAACTACAACTAATCCTGTATGTGGCAGCTAGACTGGCGACTGGAAGCGGCCGCCGAAACCACATAACACTGGTCTTGAAAGACCTACATTGGCTCCCAGTACGTTTCCGAGCACAATTCAAAGTGTTGGTGCTATGTTTAAATCCCTAAACGGCCTCGGTCCAGTATACCTGAAGGAGCGTCTCCACTCCCATCGTTCTACCCAGACACTGAGGTCCAGCGCCAAGGGCCTTCTGGCGGTTCCCTCACAGCAAGAAGCCAAGTTACAGTGAACCAGGCAGAGGGCCTTCTCAGTGGTGGCACCCGCCCTGTGGAACACCCTCCCACCAGATGTCAAAGAGAAGAACAACTAGCAGACTTTTAGATGACATCTAAAGGCAGCCCTGTTAAGGGAAGCTTTTAATGTTTGATGCATTACTGTATTTTAATATTTTGTTGGGAGCCGCCCAGAGTGGCTGGGGAAGCCCAGCCAGATGGGCAGGGTATAAATAATAAATTATTGTTGTTGTTGTTGTCTAGTCCAGCATCCTGTTCCCACAGTGGCCAACCAGATGCCTGTGGGAAACCAGCATCAGGATTCGAGCACAAAAGCCCTCTGTCCTTCTGTGGTTCCCAGCAACTGCTTTTCAGAAGCATTTACTGCCTCTTACTGTTGGGGCAGAGTATAACCATCATGGCCAACAGCCATAGATAGCCCTCTGTGATTTTGTCCAGTCCTCTTTTAAAGCCCTCTAGGTTGGTGGCCATTGGTGTGTCCTGTGGAAATGAGTTCTACAGTTCAACTATGTGCTGTGTAAAGAAGTAGAGGAGCATTGGGAGATCTTGCAATCGCAGCGGGGCGCTTTTGGCTGGGATCACCCTAGTCCCAGGTTGGTTCCTGCTGTGTTAGATTTTGCTGAGATCTCATCATGCTATTTCTTGGAGGTTTCCTCCTCACACGAGATGGAACGGGCTAGGGTTTTCCTTTTTTAAAATGCAGCTAGGTCTCTGTAAGGCAGCGGTTCTCAACCTGTGGGTCTCCAGATGTTGTTGGACTACAACTCCCATTATCCCTGATATCCGGCATTCCTAGCTAGGGGTGATGGGAGTTGTAGTCCAACAACATCTGGGGAACCACAGGTTGAGAAAGGCTGCAGTAAGGTAAAATGACCCCTGGACGGTTAAGTCCAGTCAAAGGCGACTATGGTGTTTTGGCGCTCATCTCGCTTTCAGGCCGAGGGAGCTGGCGTTTGACCACAGACAGCTTTCCGGGTCATGTGGCCAGCAGGTCTAAACCGCTTCTGGTGCAACAGAACACCATGACAGAAGCCAGAGTGCACAGAAACACTGTTTACCTTCCCGCCGTAGCGGTACCTATTTATCTACTTGCACTAGCATGCTTTCGAACTGCTAGGTTGGCAGGAGCTGGGACACAGCAGCTGGAGATCACTCCGTTGCAGGGATTTGAACCGCCGATCTTCTGATCAGCAAACCCAAGAGGCTCAGTGGTTTAGACCACAGCACCACCCATGTCCCTAGGTCTCTGTGTGCATACTCTTTAGCATCAAGTGTCAAGGTAAATGTTTACATATCACTTTGTTTATTCCGTTGAGCATGGCTGACCCAACTTCATTCCAGGCCACTTCTGTGGCCACGGCACCAGCTTGGTGAGACTGAAAAAAAAGAGAGAAAGGCTTGAAGTTGATGCTTCCTTATCACCTTGCTCTGAAGCACACACCATACCTCCTGCCTTGAGTGATGCTATTCAACACGCCATGTCCATCTTCCTTCTAAATTCCCTGGAATGCCATATATTATAATGGCACTGGTAAAGGCAGCCAGTGTGTTGACCCCGGATTTGGAGGTAAAATCATACATTCGTACTTTGGAAGCCAAATGGAATCCATTCCAGAAGTCCGTTCCAGTTCCAAAACATTCAGAAATCAAAGCACAGCTTCTGATTGGCTTCAGGAAGCTCCTGCCGCCAATCAGAAGCCCCGTCGGATGTCTGACTTCCGAAAGAATGTTCGAAAACCAGAACATGCACTTCTGGTTTTCGATCGACCAGGAGCCTATTTGTTCGGGAGCCAAGGCATTCAGAATCCAAGGTACGACTGTATAATCATAGACTTGCAGAGTTGGATCGTCTTGTTCAATGCAGGAATCTCAAGGATCCATGAAGAGGACCATTCAACCTCTGCTGGAAAAACTCCTATGAAAGAGACCCCACCATCTCCCGAGGGAGTCTATTCCACTGACTGACAGCTCTCCATGTCAGAAACTTCTTCCTGATCTTAAGCCGGAACCTCATTTCTTGTAACTCTTTTAAGCCATCCACGTTGCCTCCCCCAGCAGTGAGTTCCATAGTTTGACAAAACACCGCATGGATAAGTACTTTTTTTTTATCGGGCATCTTGTAGCCAGGGGCAGAGGAAGGGGGGTGCGGTCCGCCCTGGGTGTCGCCACTGAGGGGGGTGACAAAATGCCGGGCGGCACTCACCGTAGGGCCTGCACCGCGCCTGAGCCATGCGTCTCTCCTGGGTGACGTGGTGGCTTGGGCGCCTTCAGGCTCCGCGCTGCCCCAAGTGGTCCGCCTGCTGCCTCCCCCCAGCTGTAGGGCGGCTGAGGGGGAGGAGGCAGGCAGACTCCTCGGAGGCCCCATGGAGCATCCTGCCCTGGCTCGCCGCACCCCCACGGGCAGCTGGCCCACCCCCGTGGATGTCTGGCCCCGCCCCTGGGCGCAGGGCACAGGCTTTGCCCCAGACGCCCAATCGACTTTCTCTGCCGCTTCTTGTATCAGGGGATCTCCTCCCTCAGCTGGCATTTAAACTGGGGGAAGTCCATTTCAACTCTTCTCCATCTATGAAATAAATAAGCAACCCAATGTTCTCTCATCTCATCCAGCGCAATCTGAATGGTCACTGAACGCTGCCTAAACTGAAATTTCAATGGAAGTTGGGAGGACACTTTCCAGGAAGAACTTTTAAGATTCACAAGGTGTGTGTGTGGATTCTATACATCTTTGCTAGTGAATGCCCAGAAAACTTCAATGCAGGCCTCTTAATCCTCCCTTTAGCAATGGTTTCCTGAAGGCACATGGTGCATCAGTTTTGAGAAGTGGAGTTAGACATGGGTTTGGTCAGTGCCTGGGAGCTTGACGGTGCAAGGCCATATGTGTCTACTGCAAAGTAAGCTTCATTGAGTTCACTGGGACTTGCTCCCAGGTAGGTATAGGATTGCAAGCCTAAGACATTCTATAATTAGAAAGGTAAGAAGAAATAACAACAACAACAACAACAATTTATTTATTATACCCCGCCCATCTGGCTGGGTTTCCCCAGCCACTCTGGGCGGCTCCCAACAGAATACTAAAAACACGATAAAACATCAAGCATTAAAAACTTCCCTACACAGGACTGCCTTCAGATGTCTTCTAAAAGTCTGATAGTTGTTTATTTCTTTGACATCTGATGGGAGGGCATTCCACAGGGCGGGTACCACTTCCGAGAAGGCCCTCTGCCTGGTTTCCTGTAACCTCACTTCTCACAGTGAGGGAACCACCAAAAGGCCCTCGGAGCTGGACCTCAGTGTCCGGGCTGGACGATGGGGGTGGAGACACTCCTTCGGGTATACTGGATCGAGGCTGTTTAGGGCTTGAAAGGTCAGCACCAACACTTTGAATTGTGCTCGGAAACATACATATACATGTACATATACAAGGTTAGAGTTGTCATCAACTTTTCTCCTTAAGATAATTTTTGAGATGATCTTGGAGGGTTCTGCTCCAGCTATGTGAGGAATTTGAAGAAATGAGTTTGGCTAAAGCTAGCACAGCTTCATAAAAAGTTTCATACATAGTGTGGCATGAGGAGACAAAAAATTCAGTTCTCATCCAAAGGCAATTCTATCCAATTTGTACATTCTAAAACAATGTGAGGAAGAACACCATCCATCGGAATTCATACTTGACTGAATTTTGCAATGCATTTCTCTCAACAAAGAATGGTTGCCAAAAAATAAAAAAAGAACTTGACACTTCTAAGTCGTGTTTATTTTATTAAGGGAAAGTGTGCTTGAAAAGCAAACATATTTGGGAAAACAATGTACCATATGATATTAGGGGGAAATGCTGCCAAAAAGGTCTGTGTCAGTCATTACTGCATGCGAACATGTATTGATTAGGAGAAATGAACACAAAAAATGATGGTGAATTTTCATGAGGATTTTGAAATGTGTGTGTGTGTATCTGGGAGACCTGGACTCAGCCATAAAACTCACTGGGTGACCTTCGGCCAGTCACTGCCCTTCAGTCTAACCTACCTTAAAGGGTTGTTGTGGGGATTAAATGAGGCAGGAGAGAACCATGAATGCCCCCTCAAGCTCCTTGGGGAAACAGGAGGGATATACATGCAACAAACAACAAGAGCAACAACATATCCAAACTTGGTGCAGAACTGAATTTAAGGCTGGGAAATCGAGAAACGGAGGGGACCAACATTTGCAGATGTTTCCATCCCTAGTTGGGATCAGAAGCTAATCGTAACAACCTTTTTTGAATAAACCACGCAGGCACTGCCATATCTGTTAGCAGCTCTGTAGCATAAGTAAAACCACTTACCTTGGAAATTGCATAACCCAAGTTTTAGAATGAGTTCAGTCCCCATAGAGCGCAATGGACTTCTATAACCCTTATAGTTGATAACAGGTGGGGTATGTGAAATGGATTTTTCCACTCCCTTTTATTGCAGCAATTAAACTTTTCTTTTTAGCATTCAATTTGCTGTCCCTCCTTGTTCACCAAAGGGGAGAATAAATAGCCCCTGAGCATGTTAAGAGACCCAGTTAGTTCAGAGAGAAAGGCAGGGAAAGAGGGATGGAAGGGGAAAGAGATTCAGAAGCCCGGTAAGAGCTTTCGCTCAGGTCTGTCTCCTGCCTCCCTCGCTATCTGGAGAGCGCAGCGAAGATCTTAGCAGCTCTGCAGGCAAACCCTCCCCGCTGCTCTTGCAGTGAGAATGCCTTTAAAAAGCACTTGGGAACAAGGGCACAGCAGAGTTTGCGAAGGAAGGCAGAGAAGTTGCCTGGGCGGGGGAAGCCGGTGGAGGAAGGAGGGAGGGGTAAGAAATAAATTGGCAGGCAACTCGTGGTGCCTTGCATCCGTACCAGAGGCAGCATCAATTGTCAATGTTCCTTTCCTCCCTTTGTACAACACCCCTTTCCCTCCTACAGACCACCCAAAGCCCTATAAATAACCAGAGCGCTCTCTTCCTCCCTCAGACTCCTCTCTCTTCAGCAAGGAAGCCTGCGAGCGAGAAGGCAAGAGGGAACAGGGCAGAGATGGCCAGCGAATTCAAGAAGAAGAAGTTCTGGAGGGCGGTGGTGGCTGAGTTCTTCGCTATGAGCCTCTTCATCTTCATCAGCATTGGCGCGGCGCTGGGCATGAATTTCCCCATCCCCAGCGCCAACGACACCGTGCCGCGGGTCCAAGACAACGTGAAAGTCTCCCTGGCTTTCGGGATCTCTATCGCCACCATGGCCCAAAGCGTGGGGCACATCAGCGGCTGTCACCTGAACCCGGCCGTGACTCTGGGCCTCCTGCTCAGCTGCCAGATCAGCATTTTGAGGGCTGTCATGTACATTATCGCCCAGTGCTTGGGGGCAGTCGTGGCCACAGCCATCCTTTCCGGGATCACGTCTGGGCTGGCGGACAACTCTTTGGGGCTCAATGCGGTAAGGCGACCCATCCCAGACTTCCTTCTCTGCTCCTCTTCCTCTGTACCTGTGTCTGTCTGCGGGTTAAAGCTCCAGAAAACCACATAAGGAGATTTGCTCTACTCAACTGCCTTGGGGGGCAGGTTATAAAGACATAGCAGAAATTGATAACTGAACAGGTGATGTGTAGGGAGAAGGGATGGTGCTTTGAAATGAAAGTTGGAGATGTTATTGCACCTAGGAACAGCAAAGGAAGGAGGGAAATGGAAGGATCAACCGGGGGTGGGTGGGAAGTCAGCTTTTAAAATTGCATAAAATTTGTACTAATTTGGTCACAGTTTGTTAAAAAACGATGGGAAATCAGTTTTAAAAACCGGCAAAAACACCCAAAACCCTCAAGGAAACCAATAGCCTTGAAAGGCCAGATGTTTGGCCACTGATTTCCAGAGCCACTTGTTAAAAGGGTGTGGAGGTTGCTGGGTCTCTTTCCAGGGATGTTAGGAGTCATAAGGTGGCAAAGGTAGCAGATGTGCCAGAAGGCGGCCAGCTTTTATTTTCATTGGTCCAGCAGGGCCCTTACGCTTCTACTCACTCTGCAACAGGACAGGGTTCGGCAGGTGCCACACGTTCTGGCTAGATGCAAAGGGAGGCGAATGGGTTTTGCAGAACGAAGGCATCTGGGGGGAGGCAGCTGATAAATTCTGTCTTTTGCAGGAAGGTTCCAAGCTTGGCAGTTCTGCTGGCTGTCTCTGTGGCTGGTCACACTGGGTGGGAATTTCCATACCCAGCTGTGAATGGCCATAGAGCCCTGCCAGAAGAAAGTTGACAATCCCATTAAGATTCTTTCTTTCTTTCTTTCTTTCTTTCTTTCTTTCTTTCTTTCTTTCTTTCTTTCTTTCTTTCTTTCTTTCTTTCTCTCTCTCTCTCTCTCTCTCTCTCTCTCTCTCTCTCTCACACACACACACACACACACACACACACACACACTAGCTATGGAGACAAATGTAACAGGAGCGGCAGATGGGATGGATGCAAATGAGAGATCTCCTTGAAGACCATATTACAGGTGTTCAGGATTTCCATGGTTTTTCTTGGAAATAGCTTCATGGCAGGTAGAAATTCAGCTGCTGGTGGTAACCAATTCCCCATCTCAGCATTTCATTCCGGGGGGGGGGGGGGAAACCACACCTGTTGATTTTCTGCCTGGCAGCTGCTATTCTGAAAAGAACAGGAACTGGGAGACACCTGCTTGTTTCAGTCTGGCTAAAACCCCTTAGGCGTTGCTTCGCATGGGCTTTGACCGAATGGATTTACTGGCGAAAAGCACTAGCTCCAGGAGAGCGAAGGATTCAACCCTAACCTTTGCCACCACATACATATCTTGTAATCGTCAGCAACTGTGTATTTCTTATCCTTTTCTATGGTTGCTTATTACCTTGGAGGTATTCAGAGTCACCAAAGCCATTGTAGGGCTGTCCAGTGTTGAGTTCGAGTGGGCTGAAGTATCTTTAAGAGTGGCACTGAAGCGAGAATTCCTTTTCCTTACCCAGAACAGTAACAACAGCGGCTGGTTCCTCCGGTCCTATGCTGCCAAGTTTCCGCAAGTGGGAGCTGCAACAGAAAGTTGCAGTGCATCCTTAACCCCTAACAGGAATGCTCCTAATCAGAGTCCCAGTCATGCCTTTCCATTGTTAGGGGCTAAAGCCAATTCACTCTACCTTCTTGGCTTCCCGTCGCTCTTTTCCAACTCAGCAGTTCTTGACTTTTGGTGATCCCTGAGCGTGTCGAATCTTCATTAACCTTGCTTTTGTTATGGGGGGAGAGTTGGCCTCTTTCCCTGTTTTCATTTTATTCTTTAAAAGATCACCTGCCCTTTTGCAAACCTTGAGGCTCCTCTGAGCATGCTTCTCTCTGGTTTGGCTCCAGTTTTGCTGGCACTCAAAACAGGTGATCAACATTGGAGGAAGCAGTGGGTTTGGTCCTGGGGTACATAGAGTCCATGCCTACATAATACCCGTACTCCACCTTCAGAGGGATTTAAGCACTGAGCACAGGTATCTCCTGCTCTTTGCTGACTGAAGGAGAACCACAGGAACACTGGCATTTGTTGGAGGCAATCCGACTGGTCATGCTCTACCCCAGTGTTCCCCAACCTTGGGTCTCCAGCTGTTTTTGGACTACAACTCCCATCATCCCTCGCTAGCAAGACCAGTGGTCAAGGATGATGGGAATTGTAGTCCAAAAACAGCTGGAGGCCCAAGGTTGGGGAACACTGCTCTACCCCTTGCTCTTGGTAAGAAGGGATAACTGCTACAGTTGTCTCTTGAGAGCTGACCCATCTCTCAAAGTAGCTAGGGCTCATCTCCTAGAACAGGGAAACTGATGCCCTCTAGATGTTGCCGGACTACAACTCCCATCATCCCTGACCGTTGACCATGCTGGCTGGGACTGATGGCAGTTACAGTCCAACAATATCTGTAGGGTCACAGGTTCCTATACCCACCCTGGATTCGGGGACAGCCATCTCCAATTTGGCATCCTCCGCTGTTGTTGGACACACCCAGCCAGCATGGTCAATGGACACACTCAGATCAATATTGGACCACAACACCCGTGGTCAATGGACAAGGACCATGGGAGTTGTAGTTCAATGTCGATCTGAGTGCACCAGGCTGGAGGGAGACTGTTCTAGGACCGGAAACCCAGTGAGTTAAGAGCTGCTTCTTGCATAAATACTTGTGGGAGACGTGGCGTCAATCACTACGGGGGGGGGGGAGGCAGCTGAAAGAAGGAGGGGGTCCCACTCATCTCCTGAACCTGCTTTTTCCAGAGGCCCAGAGTCATAGCAAACTGGGACGTGGGTGGCGCTGTGAGCATAGAACTTGCTGATCAGAAGGTCGGCGGTTCGAATCCCCATGACGGGGTGAGCTCCTGTTGCTCAGTCCCTGCTCCTGCCAACCTAGCAGTTCGAAAGCACGTCAAAGTGCAAGTAGATAAATAGGTACCGCTCTGGTGGGAAGGTAAACGGTGTTTCCGTGCGCTGCTCTGGTTCGCCAGAAGCGGCTTAGTCATGCTGGCCACATGACCCAGAAGCTGTACGCTGGCTCCCTCGGCCAATAAAGCGAGGTGAGTGCTGCAACCCCAGAGTCGGCCACGACTGGACCTATTGGTCAGGGGTCCCTTTACCTTTAGAGTCATAGCATGTTGTCTGCATCTCCACCGAGGGCCAAAAAGCAGCTGGTGGGGGGGATCTTAAGCTGAAAAAGGACAAGGGGGGGTTAAAGACCCTCTCCCTAGTCACTCAGCCACCTTTCACTAAGCTGCAGCTTGCCTTGGAATGTTGTGTGTTAAGAGAGAGAGAGAGAGAGAGAGAGAGAGAGAGAGAGAGAGAGACCTACAGAGAGTATCGCCCAACTCCACTTAAACATGTCCTTTGGAGCCTTAGAGCTCCAGAAAATTGCAGCGTCTGGTCGCCCCACCCGCCTCCCTCCCACCAGCTGGCTTTCATCCAGCGCACCAGCGGAGCAGTACTTCATTCAACTTGTTTTTATTATTGCTTGTTAGCCGCCCTGAGCCCAGCCTTGGCTGGGGAGGGCGGGGTATAAATAAAAATTATTATTATTATTATTATTATTATTATTATTATTATTATTATTATTACTGCTCCAGACCTTTTAAACATTTACTCTGCCTTAAACAAGCCCCCTCCTTCTCCGCGGCTACTGAAGACGGGCTCCTAGGTTTCAAGTGAGGGGTGCCGGAAATTGCGGTGGGGGCGCGAGGGTGTGCAGAAGGAGCCTGCCCCTCGTAGGAGGCGTACAGCAAGGCTAGGGGATGTCGATGGGCTACAACTAAGTATGGACACCCCCCTGAGGTCCTTAGAGAGAAAGGCGGGATATAAATGCAAATGACAACAATGACAATCATAATATTAATTTCAGTTCCATTCGTTGTTCCTAGTCTTGAGTTTGGTTCACCACTTTTCTGTATTGCTTTGTCCTTTGTTCAAAACGAAACCAAAGCGCTCGCCGAAATTTGCCAGCGTTTTAGTGTGCGTTCCTCCTAATCTACACATTTTTGCACCCCACTAAATTTAATGCATTTTTGTATGTGGTTTTCACCAAATACACGCATCTTCACGAACGTGTCTCTCCAACAAGTGCATTTTCTTGCACGTATTTTTGTTGTTGGGGGAATTGCATTGCAAAATTCAGAGAAGGGAAAATTTAGGATAGCTGAGTCTCATTTTGGGCGTTGCTTTTGGAAAGTACGAATTTAAGTACCAAATTGATTTTCTTCCCCATCCTCATCTACTTTTTTTAAAAATAAAAGGCACATTAATTGCTTCCACACAATTAATGTGACGTGCAGTTTGACCCTGAGACCCTGGAAAACATCCACCTCTTAGAACAGTTAAGACCTAGAATTTTTGTCCATCTGCTGCTTTTATCCATGCTTTATTGTCAGTTTCTAAAAGTAGTTTTCTCTTGGGTTGCAAGCCAAGTTGGAAAAACAAAGGGCCGGCCAGCAAATTGTATAAGTAAATCAGCAAATAAATTAGCGGAACGACCGCCTGACTCAATAGAAGGTGACCACAAATGCCCATGATGAATCAGAAAGAGTTCCAGCCAACGCCCAAGAACATAGGAAGCTACGTTATAATGAGTCAGCTCAGTAGAGTCTACACTGGTTGGCAGGAGCTCTCTGGGATTTAAGATGGGGAGCCCCCACCCAGCCCTACCTTGAAATACCAGGAACTGAACCCAGAACCTTCTACTTGCTAACCACAGAGCCACAGCCTGAAGTGAGCCATACTGGTGAGATCAGAAAAGCTTCTGGTCTTATCAACGCTTGTTTTGCTTTCCTCAGAATTGCACAGGCTTTTATCCTAAGGAGGAAATTAATCTTCACTGATAATTCTTTTGCTTTGGGCGCAATGAGGGGTGAGCTCTAAGGCCTTATCAGCTGTAGCTGAGAGATCTTCTTCATCAAGCCCTTTGTGGCTTAGGGCCCCCGTGCTTATGGGACTGCCTCTCCTGGTATGCCCCGCAGAGAAGTCTATGAATAATCATAGTTTAGAGGTCCCGGGCCCTAAGGAAGTCGGATTATCCTCCACCAGGGCCAGGGCCTTCTCAGTGATGGCTCTGACCTGGTGGAATACTGTGTCCCATGAGACCAGGGCCCTGCAGGATTTAACTTCCTTCCGCAGGGACTGTAAGACAGAGCTATTCTGCCTGGCTTTCAATCTGAACATGGCCTGATCTTTTGTTCCCCTTCCTTCTCTCCCCCTCCCCTTTTTGTGAAGATTACCCGCTCTGGGATCCCACAGCTGGTTCTCCCCTGGTCTCCTCACTGGCCCAAATAGAACTAACTTAGGCAGCTAGCCCTGGTGATCATCTAATGTTTATTGGATGGATTTTCCCCCTAAATTGATTTTTGATTTTATTCTTATTTACGCTTTATACCGTATTTCATGCTGGGTTTTTTTTGTAGCATCAATTAAGTGTTTTAAATTTGTTGTTAGCCGCCCTGAGCTGGGTTTTCTGAACCGGGAAGGGCGGGGTATAAATAAAAAAAATTTATTATTATTATTATTACTATTATTATTAGCCCTAAACTCTCAACAAGACCTCTGGTGCTGGTGAAAGACTTTCCAGGGGTGTCAACTTGACTAAAACATTGGGGGGGGGGCAGGTAAACCTCAACCCACATAATCGATCCCATGACACGATGCACACACACCATTTGAATGGCAATGCCCATCTTTTGGGGGGTGGCGGTGAAGGGACCTCAGCCCCTAGCAGTTGGCTCCTACAAGACTTTTCAACACCCAAACAACAGCTTGGGACCACAACATGGGTTAAAAAGTTGTAGTGTCATATCCCTGCTAGGTCCCAATCCAGTTTACATCTCACCTTGAGCTCATAGTTCTGCCCCTCCTCGCTGAATCCCCACAACAGCCTTGTGAGATAGGCTAGGTCCTAGTCCAACGCTCTAACCACTACACTACACTGCTGGCCTAAATATGGAAGCCTGCTTACTTTGAAGCGGACCCCGCTGAAATGACAGGCTGACCTTCCAGCAAGAATAATGAAGGCTTGGCCCATAGCCAACTGCAGCAGCTCTCCAGAGCTGCCGTGTAGGGCAGGGTGAATCTGTCAACTGGACTTCAACTCCCATCACCCTTGACCATTGACCATACTGGCAGGGGCTGATGGGAACTGTAGTTGTGAATCTTTGGTTTCTCCTTTTCCCTGTCTTCATTTTTTTTTATAGTAATATTTATTGGCATTTTAACAAAATAAAGAAAACAGTATCTCACAAAAAGAAAAAAGAAAAAGAAAAATACATACCAAAAAGACAAAAAAAAAAGACAAAAAAGCACATGTATAATTTCAATGCCTTATGTTCATAAACCTTACTTTCCCGACCTCCTCATACCTCCCCTTACTGCATTCCAATCTCTAACTCATTTTCTTCAACAAATCCTTCCCTTAATTTCTTATTAAGATTTTTAGCTTTCTTTTCATATTTACATGATGGTTACAGCAAACAACCACTTAATCTCAAAATCAACATCGTCTTAACATTCCACAATTTTACAGTGTTTCTTTAAATTTCTTCCAATCTTCTTCCATCGTCTCTTTTCTCTGGTCTCGGATTCTGCCTGTCATCTCTGCCAGTCCCATGTAGTCTATAACTTTCATCTGCCATTCTTCCACAGTGGGTAGTTCTTCTGTCTTCCAATACTTCGCAATAAGTATTCTTGCTGCTGTTGTAGCATTCCTATTCCCTGTCTTCAGTTCTCCATAGCCCCACATCAATTTACAACATTTCATTTCAAGTCCCTGTGAAAATTCACAAGCATTTTAGTACAGATCTTTCCTGATTATCTACTGGGTGCAATTCATTTTTTGCAAAGCAATTTCCCCCTGACATTTCCCTTATTATGCGCATTTGTTATGCCTGCTCTCCCTCAGCATATTCACCTTTGTATGTATTACTTGCTGGGGGTGGGTGGGGGTTGCATTGCAAAATTCGGTGAAGCCTGAATTGATTCCCTCCCCCTCTTTCTCCTTCTGTGATGGAACTTCTATTTGGGGACTTCCCTGGCTTTTTTCTAGCCCATGTAGGACCGGTCCGGATAGTTAGCCTTGGTGAAGACTTGACGTTTTCTCCCCCCCCCCCAAAGTTTTTTTTATTTGAGTTTCTACTGAAATGAGGCTGCCTTTTAATGTTGTATTTTAATCTTGTTTTTTAAGTTGTATTTCAATCAATTGTTTTTATACCTGGTGTTAGCCGCCCTGAGCCCAGTCTTGGCTGGGGAGGGCGGGGTATAAATAAAATTTATTATTGAATGCGAAGGATGGCTGTGTTTTGGTTTGTGTATTCCCCCCCAAAAAAGTGACAATTTAGGTAGGTTTGCCTTTAAATGTGGTTCAGATCAATTCCCCTCCCCTCCTGCCACCCCCATTAACCTGAAACAGCTCAGAGTCGGTCTCTAAAACGGAGGCTTGCTCATTCTCTCCGAAACCACCGCTGTAGAACTGGCCCACGCAGCAAAAAAAGAAGGTAAAGACCGTGCTGGTCGCGATGCCAAGGGATGCTGTGTCCTCCAGAAAACAGTTGGAGGAGCTGACAAGAGCTATTAAAGATGTGTGGTCTGGTTTCCAAGGGAGCACGGCTTCCCCAGAGTCGTCATAAAAAAAACCCTCTGGTGTTCTGGGATTCCTCAGCTTGGAGACAGCTTTTCCCATTCAGAAGAATCTTTATTTGCACCAGCCACAGCAATAAAATGAAATACAACGTACTGAAGACAGAGGTGAAAACTTAGCAATACAAAATACATTCTAGAGCAGGCACAGGCAAACTCGGCCCTCCAGATGTTTTGAGACTACAATTCCCATCATCCCTGACCACTGGTCCTGCTAGCTAGGGATCATTGAAGTTGTAGACCAAAAACATCTGGAGCAGGCTTCCTCAAACTCGGCCCTACAGATCTTTTGAGACTACAGTTCCCATCATCCCTGACCACAGGTCCTGTTCGCTAGGGATGATGGGAGTTGTAGTCCCAAACATCTGGAGGGCCGAGTTTGCCTATGCCTGCTCTAGAGGTTTACATCAATAATCAAATAATAGATACTATTCTAATTGCCCCTGCTAAAAAAATTGCAGATTTTGCTGTCACCTGATTATCTTGATCTGCCAGAAGTAAGTAGCAATGGTTGAGTGACCAGATATGGATAGTAATCGAGGGGTAATAACTCTGCAAATCTTTATAAAGAAGGGAAGCTAGAAGCTCATGAGCTACTGATTCAATACTGCCATCTCCACATGGAAATAACCGTTTTCCCAGCAGGATTTTTTGAAATCGACCCTCAAGTACAGCTAAAAGGCAATACAGTGGTACCTCGGGTTACAGACGCTTCAGGTTACAGACTCCACTAACCCAGAAATAGTACCTCGGGTTAAGAACTTTGCTTCAGGATGAGAACAGAATCGTGTGGGGGTGGTGCAGCAGCAGCTGGAGGCCCCATTAGCTAAAGTGGTACCTCAGGTTAAGAACGGACCTCCGGAACGAATTAAGTACATAACCAGAGGTACCACTGTGTATTTAATCTCGCTTAAGTCAGAGCGTGTCTGTATTTTGGAATGATTTAATTTTGCAAATAGCGTGCTGACGTGTCAAAATGACTAGGTGGGACATAATCATACCGTGGACCAAATGTCCTTAGTGTGGCCAAATTATTCTGTCACTCAGTATCATATAGGCGCTGTCTAATTAAATTATTTGCTTTACTGAAGGCCAGTGCTAATAATGGTTGTGGCGATAAACCAGAAAAGTAAAGCTTTCGGTTGACAGTTTTCGTCCAAGTGCTCTTGGGATAATCTTGCTAAGGGTAGTAGACCAGTGGGGTTTAAATTTAGCCGACGCCAATAATTAAATGTCCTACGCCAAATCTGTAATTCAACTGAGGGGACATTAGCCTCCAAGAGCAATGAACACAGGATGGAACAGGAAAATGGTTTCCTTAGGAATTTGATTGAACAGCTTCTGTAGACCCGGCATGGAGAAAGCTCCGGAAAACCAAGCGGTTGTGTGAAGAGGGTTCGTTTCTCCTGAATTTTCTGCTCCTTTATCATTTTGGTTTGATCTTCTTCTTCTTGAGCGATGCAAACTGGGAGTCACGGCCGCCCATGGGAGACAGGGCTGAAGCCAACTCAGGGAGCGAGAAAGGAGCCAGAGTGAGGCAAATTCACAACAAGCGCTTAAACCACTCATGGCTCCCAACGAATAATTCTGCAAGCTACAGTTTGTTACAGGTGCTGGAGCTGCTTATTCCCCTCAGAAAACTTCATTTCCCAGAGTTCCCCGTGAAGAGCGATTTATTGTTAAGTCGCTCTGGGAATTGTAGCCTTGTGAGGGGGAATGGGAGGTCTCCTAACAGTTCTCAGCACCCTTCAACCGCAGCTTTGGGAGAAGCCATGACTGTTTAAAGTGGGGTCATAGTGCTTTAAATGTAACATGTGAACATGGCCCATGTGGGCGAGGCCGTCCCTGGATAACTTTGTCGAGACTCATCGTTTCCCAGATGTTTTCCCTCAGGAGGAGCGGCCATCTTAGCTCCAAATGTCACACGAGGTGAAAACCTAGGGGGCTGTAGGATAAACCCTTCCATTTCCAGGTCCCATCGGCACCAAATATTTAAGACAGTCTCACACCACGTTAAGCAGGCCTGGCTCCCCCACAAAGTCTTCTGGGAACTGTAGTTTATTAAGGGCGCTGAGATCTGCCAGGAGACCCCAAATTCTCCTCAGGGAGCTACAGTTCCCAGAGTGTTTCGAAAACCAACCGCTCTTCCCAGGGACCTCGGGGCATGGTAGCTATGGCTACGGCTTCAAATGGTTTAGAAAGAACATCATAAAAATTGCAAATGTGACATGTTAAAACGACTGTAGGAGCTGAAACTCTGCTGGGTTTCAACAAAAATTACCCTGCATGTTTGCATTAGGGGAAGGGCAAAGGAATCTCTCCAACTGCATTATCCCCGCATGAAGGGATGGACAGAAGTGCTAAAAGTGGTTCTCCGTGGAGAGAAAATACATGCCCAATTATCTCGCGGCATCAAGCTGTCAGCTCCTTACCTGAATATGAAAGGTCCAGCTTCCCCCATCCCTAGTCGCCCAGCTCAGTTCCCCATCTCCATCCTCTCCCTCCCTCCCAGGTCTCTACAGACCTCCGCCTGCAATCCTGCAACCCACTCTATATTTATACGGTTTCGAACTATATTATTAACTGTCCCCGGAGCCTTAAAGTTTCCACAGACTTGCAAGAACTTAAAAATATAAGAACTGCTGGAGTGGATCTGGCCAAAATGAGCCAGCCAGATGTCTCGAGAAAATTCCAAGGCAGGGAAAGATGTGGATATTCCCAAGTTTGTAGAATCTGCAAGCATTCAGGCACTGGAGTTACAGTGTCTCTGAAATGGAATTTCTATGTTTTAGCTCTTTCAACTTTTTAAAAAATGTTATAGATTATGTAATATAATGTACTTTGAATTATACTTTTCTTTCCACCCCTTCCACCTCACAGAGGGAGGCTTCTCTAAAAGCCTTAGCAACTAATGAACAGAAGCAATAAAGCCTTTGAATCTGTATAACCCGCTGCAACAAAATGTTGCAGCCTGAAGTGTTTCTGTTCAGGATTCAAGCCACCCTATTCCATGCTTCCCTGTTTTTCTATTCTTGCAGCTCCACCCAACATACACTCACCGTTTTGTAGCCACTGAGCATGCTCATTGGCGTGTTTTTTTTCTCTGCAAGGCTTGTTGTTGTTGTTTAGTCGTTTAGTTGTGTCCGACTCTTCGTGACCCCATGGACCAGAGAATGCCAGGCACTTCTGTCTTCCACTGCCTCCCGCAGTTTGGTCAAACTCATGCTGGTAGCTTTAAGAACACTGTCCAACCATCTCGTCCTCTGTCGTCCCCTTCTCCTTGTGCCCTCCATCTTTCCCAACATCAGGGTCTTTTCCAGGGAGTCTTCTCTTCTCATGAGGTGGCCAAAGTCTTGGAGCCTCAGCTTCAGGATCTGTCCTTCCAGTGAGCACTCAGGGCTGATTTCCTTAAGAACGGATAGGTTTGATCTTCTTGCAGTCCATGGGACTCTCAAGAGTCTCCTCCAGCACCATAATTCAAAAGCACCAATTCTTTGGTGATCAGCCTTCTTTATGGTCCAGCTCTCACTTCCATACATCACTACTGGGAAAACCATAGCTTTAACTATACGGACCTTAGTTGGCAAGGTGATGTTTCTTAGGATCCCTCAAACTTTCTGACCCCTTCGCCTTGTGCACGCAAGACACCTCCTTGGCTGCATAAGGATTCACACTCAGAGAACAGAGCTTAGTATTAGTATCCATGATGGCTGTTCTAGGGCATCTTAAAACATAAATACATCCATTCATCCATGAACTCCTCTCAACATTGGCTTGGAACAAATGAGTTTTGACGTGCCTTTGAGAAACAGCTAAATAAGGGTTTCCGTCGATCATTCAAAGGAAGGCACTTCGACACCAAGGATGCCACCATCAAAAATGCCGAAGTCGGTGATCCAATAGATCTTGCCTCATTGGGAGGCCGTATACAGGACAGGATCTTTCCTAGGGATCACCATCTTCGGTGGAGAGTGATCTTCTGGGAGAAGATGCTCTGAGATTCCCTGAGAACAGGCTAGGTAACGCTCTATAGGTAATAAGCTGTTAAGAGGCTGCCTATTCCCCTCAGAAAACTTCATTTCCCAGAGTTCTCCGTGAAGAGCAATTTATTGTTAAGTCGCTCTGGGAATTGTAGCCTTGTGAGGGGAATGGGAGGTCTCCTAACAGTTCTCAGCACCCTTAAACCGCAGCTATCAGAATTCTTTGGGGGAAGCCATGACTGTTTAAAGTGGGGTCATAGTGCTTTAAATGTAACATGTGGACATGGCCCATGTGGGCAAGGCTGTCCTTGGATAACTTTGTCGAGACTCATCATTTCCCAGATGTTTTCCCTCAGGAGGAGCGGCCATCTTAGCTCCAAATGTCACACGAGGTGAAGACCTAGGGGGCTGTAGGATAAATCCCTCCATTTCCAGGTCCCATCGGCACCAAATATTTAAGACAGTCCCATACTACATTAAGCAGGCCTGGCTCCCCCACAAAGTCTTCTGGGAACTGTAGTTTATTGAGGGTGCTAAGATCTGTTAGGAGACCCCAAATTCTCCTCAGGGAGCTACAGTTCCCAGAGCGGTTCGAAAACCAACCGCTCTTCCCAGGGAGTGCAAATACTTAGAATGGGCAAGGTATAATTTTATTATTATTATTATAAATAATATAATAATTATATTGTCTCCATTGCAGGCAATGAAGAAAACCTTATTAGGGCAAATGGGGTAAAGGTAAAGGGACCCCTGACCATTCGGTCCAGTCGTGACCGACTCTGGGGTTGCGGCGCTCATCTCGCTTTATTGGCCCAGGGAGCCGGCGTACAGCTTCCGGGTCATGTGGCCAGTATGACTAAGCCGCTTCTGGCGAACCAGAGAAGCACATGGAAACACCGTTTACCTTCCCACCAGAGCGATACCTATTTATCTACTTGCACTTTTGACGTGCTTTTGAACTGCTAGGTTGGCAGGAGCTGGGACTGAGCAACGGGAGCTCACCCGGTCGCGGGGATTCAAACCGCCGACCTTCTGATTGGCAAGCCCTTGGCTCTGTGGTTTAACCCACAGCGCCACCCGCGTAGCTGTCAACTTTTTCCTTTTCTTGCAAGGAAACCTATTCGGAATAAGAAAATTTCCCTTAAAAAAAGGGAAACGTTGACAGCTATGGGGAGAAGTTGCTCTGAGATTCCCTGAGAACAGGCTAGGTAACACTCTATAGGCAATGATAAGTACAAATACTTTGAATGGGCAAGGTATAGTTTTATTATTATTATAAATAATATAATAATTATATTGTCTCCGTTGCGGGCAATGAAGAAAACCTTATTAGGGCAAATGGGGTGCTTCCCTACCAATCTATCTGCTCTCGACTAGCTTCCATCTGCCTCCCATCTTAGTTACAACTAGCTCAGTGGGGCGGATGCCTCAATTATCACCAGCTGCCAGCAGTTGCCTTCGCTCCTGGGCAATTGTCCAGGGGGCACAGATGTATTTTTCACGAATTAGCGTTTCAGCAGCTGCAGGCCTTTGCAGCATCTGATGCCAGTGAGTTCCATAAGTTATGGTTGCCATATTTTGAAGAGCAAAAAAAGAGGACACATTTGCCAGCTTCTACTTTTTAACTGTGGATTGCTGTAGCCACTCTACCCATGAAAAAGAGGACGCGTCCTGGAAAAAGAGGACATATGGCAACCCAACGAGGTTCATGGTGCATGGTAGGATGTGGGTGGAGCTGTGGGCTAAACCACTGAGCCTCTTGGGCTTGCCGATCGGAAGGTCGGTGGTTCGAATCCCTGCAATGGGGTGAGCTCCCGTTGCTCTGTCCCAGTTCCTGCCAATCTAGCAGTTCGAAAGCACACCAGTGCAAGTAGATAAATAGGTACCGCTCCAGTGGGAAGGTAAACAGCGTTTCCATGTGCGCTGGTTTCCGTCACGGTGTTCTGTTGTGCCAGAAGCGGTTTAGTCCTGCTGGCCACATGAACCGGAAAGCTGTCTGTGGACAAACACTGGCTCCCTCAGCCTGAAAGCAAGATGAGCGCTGCAACCCCATAGTTGCCTTTGACTGGACTTAACTGTCCAGGGGCCCTTTAAAGGTAAAGGGACCCCTGACCATTAGGTCCAGTTGTGACCGACTCTGGGGTTGCGGCACTCATCTCATTTTATTGGCCGAGGGAGCCGGCGTACAGCTTCCGGGTCATGTGGCCAGCATGACTAAGCCGCTTCTGGCGAACCAGAGCAGCGCACAGAAATGCCGTTTACCTCCCCGCTGGAGTGGTACCTATTTATCTACTTGCACTTTGATGTGCTTTCGAACTGCTAGGTTGGCAGGAGCAGGGACTGAGCAACGGGAGCTCACCCCGTCATGGGGATTCGAACCGCCAACCTTCTGATCGGCAAGTCCTAGGCTCTGTGGCTTAACCCACAGCGCCACCCGTGTCCCACTCCAGGGGCCCTTTACCTTTACCTTTTTACCATGGTATATGCTCATTATGCACGGCTGAGCTGTTTGACACAGTGCTAAGTGGATGCAGCAGGTCTCGGATAAAATGAAGCCACTTTTTCTAGAATGGCAATATACCTCAATTCTCAGCAGCCAGGTTAGGAAAATAAATGCACTGTCTAATGAACTCAGAGAGAGAGATACTCCCTTTGCCTCTGACATACGCTTTGCATTAGAGGTGGGAGAATAGAAGGGGTCTCCATGGAAATGGGTAGGGCGGCAGCTGTTGTTTTTCAGCAAGAGCAAAAGGGGAGGAAGTTTACGAAGCCTAGAACTGATGCTGTAGGAAAGGGATGGATAGGAGGAAGCGAATGTCCGCATGGGAAAGAAATGCAACAATAGCAGAGCAGGCTGGAAGTAGATTTCCCGGAACCTGTTATGATATGTCAATGGAAAAAGCCCCACTCTGCTTGAAGGCAGCACCAAGAGAGAGAGAGAGAGAAGTAGAAAGGGCATGTGATTTAAAAACCCAAAGCTGTCTCCTGTAGCCATTGCCTAAGCAGCTGCGATGCTACGGAATCTTCACAAACATTCCAAGTGCTGAGGTTGGAGGGAGACGCAGCGAGTGTTGAGATCTGATGCTTATAATAGGCGAGGGAGCCTCACACAGGATCTAGGAACAGATCGAGCTTTGTGAAGTTCTGTGAGGTTGATGCCAAGTGCCAGGATCCTGTCAGTTCATTGGTGGGCATGTAATAGAAATCTTGGCCTTGCAGGGTGACTCAGTAAGAATACAGTGGTACCTCAGGTTACATACGCTTCAGGTTACAGACTCTGCTAACCCAGAAATAGTACCTCGGGTTAAGAACTTTGCTTCAGGATGAGAACAGAAATCGTGCTCCGGCGGAGCGGCGGCAGCAGGAGGAGTCCCCATTAGCTAAAGTGGTGCTTCAGGTTAAGAACAGTTTCAGGTTAAGTACAGACCTCTGGAACGAATTAAGTACTTAACCCGAGGTACCACTGTATAATAATAATAGTAATTTTATTATTTATACCCTACCCAACAGTATGCCCTTACTGCAGAAGGAGAAGCCTAGTTCATTTTCAGCAGGATGGGCCGTAGTTCCCTTCTGCTCTAACCATTGCAACTTTAATTGATGCATGATGGGCAGGAAAGCAATAACTGAAGTTTTTCCTGGCAGGGAGATACAGTGATGGGAAAAGCCTGCCGTGCCCAGTCTCTGCCAAATCTGCAAAGGAAGGTGGCATCCTGAGATCTCAGCAGCGGATTATGGCACTGTGGAACCTCATATCTATAAATCCTCACCCACCTTGGTCTGCGGTGCATGCCAATGCAAAACCCAGCAGTTTTCTCTCATCCTCTCTTGCACATGGGCCACTGAAAGCTTCTCCGCTGTGGTCTTCCATTGCCTTCCCACACATCTATCCAGGACTGTGCTGGCAAAATCTCCCTCATCCTCTCTCTTTGCATGCACCACGTGGGCCTCGACTTCCAATTCAGTCCTGGATGCCACTACAGACTCTCCATTCCTACATCCAAGGCTTTTTATCTCTGCTCTCCTGCTATGATACATCCCAGCTATGGAAGTGAGATAAATCTGCTGTGTTTGCATTTCAATGCCAGCCTACTAATTCTGCCTTTCCGAAGCAGTGTTTGACCGGCAACGCAGCTTGCCTTTGGAATTTGCACTTCTCCCAATGTTGTGATCAGTTCCGCACCCAAATAACATGTACCAAAACAGTGGGGGCAAATTGTGCATAGATATGCATATCATAGCAAAAGCAACATATAGAAATGCATTACCGTATTTTTTGCTCTATAAGACTCACTTTTTCCCTCCTAAAAAGTAAGGGGAAATGTGTGTGCGTCTTATGGAGCGAATGCAGGCTGCGCAGCTATCACAGAAGCCAGAACAGCAAGAGGGATTGCTGCTTTCACTGCGTAGCGATCCCTCTTGCTGTTCTGGCTTCTGAGATTCAGAATATTTTTTTTTCTTGTTTTCCTCCTCCAAAAACTAGGTGCGTCTTGTGGTCTGGTGCATCTTATAGAGCGAAGAATACAGTATATTAGGGGGAGTTGGTTTGTAGAAGCGTGTATCTCAGATGAAATTGCATAGAAAAAAGTGTGTATATTAGGAAAGATTTGTTGGTGAATTCTCAAGACGACTTTCAAAAAGAATAATCACCATCTGATGTAGAAGTCTGGAGAACCAAAGGCTGGAAGAGTCTCTGTTCGGAGTCTGGGAGGTGCTGATCATATCACTCAGAACGGACTCAGCAAGGATCAAATCCCTGAAGCATCCGTACTTGTAACCAAACCTAAGGGCATTTAGCTGAAATAACCACGCATGAGAGGCAGTGGTGGTGTAGTGGTTAGAGAGTCGGACTAAGACCTGGGAGGCAAGGGTTCAAATCCCCACTTGGTTGTGATGCTTGGGTCAGTCACTGCCTCTCAGCCAGACCAACCTCATAGGGTTGTTGTAAGAATTAAAAATGAGGAGGAAGAACCATGTATGCACCTTTGGAAGAAAAGGTGGAATGTAAATGCAAGGAAACAAACAAATATATAAATTCTCCCCCTCTGCAGCCCAGCCTCTGATTTTCTTCTCTGCATCTGTTGCTTCCTCTGTGCTAAATATTTGATTGTAGGATCCTAGGGGCAGAGACTTTTTCTCATTTACTCTGCAAAGGGCTTGCATGTTGGTGGTGCTACATAAAGACAAGTATCACCACCCAAGGAGGTAACTTTTGCACTCCTCATTTGCTTGCGTCCTGGGACTCTACTTTCTCTCCATCTTCCATTATGGGACACACTTTAAAATTCTTACTATGTATTTTATCCTCACATCCCAATCTTATTCCATATAATTTCTTGAAAAGGTAAAGGTAAAGGGACCACTGACTGTTAAGTCCAGTTGCGGACGACTCTGGGGTTGCGGTGCTCATCTTGCTTTACTGGCCAAGGGAGCCGACATTTGTCCGCAGACAGTTTTTCCGGGTCATGTGGCCAGCATGACTAGGCAGCTTCTGGTGAACCAGAGCAGTTCAAGGAAACGCCGTTTACCTTCCCGCCAGAGCGGTACCTATTTATCTACTTGCACTTTGACGTGTTTTCAAACTGCTAGGTTGGCAGGAACAGGGACCAAGCAACGGGAGCTCACCCCGTCATGGGGATTTGAACTGCCAACCTTCCAATCTGCAAGCCCTAGGCTCTGTGGTTTAGACCACAGCACCACCCGCATCCCTATATACTATCTTATTCCTTCCTAATCCTGGGACTTTCTTTATATGTTATATGCACAGCCTACTCACAGCCTACTGAGTTATGAGCACTTTCTTCATGATAATTGCAAGTCAATGGGTTTTTATTATTATTACTTTTGGTTGTTGTTGTTTGCTTTTTATGCCCAAGCACAGATGTAGCTGTTGCTTTTGACATTTTTTTTAAAATTGTGATTGATGGTATCAGTTATCAGTTTCTTGATGGTCTGGAGAAAGTTTTTGGTTTCCTAAAAAGAAAGTGAAGCAATTCCCTTTTATTTGTGATGCTCAGGTGGTGGGTGCTGTTGGTTAGGAACAGGAACAGAACCGCCCACATACAAATGACAGGTGCCAACAGGCTCAGTGGAACCCCAAGGTTTGCAAAAGCTAACAAGAGAAAAGAAAGAAAGAATAGAAGAATATAAACCCTAAAATAGAGAGGAAGGAAGAAACCCCCAACAGCCAAAGGAGAAGTGATTGCTTAGTGGCTGTGGCAAAGTTGTTTGAAAGTTGGGGTGCAAGGATGGAAAAGTGGGAGGAAAGGGGACAGAATGGAGGGGCCAGAATCCCCAAAAAGGACCATTCCACACTGCAACACTTTGTTGCACGTCCCACCTGTGTATTAATTAAAACACAAAATTCATTTCAAGGTGATTGCTTCAGGGTTTCCTTGGAGCTGGAGATAAAGAGGGCTGGGTTTTAGGAAGGGAAACTGTCTTTAAGGTTGTAGAATCATGGAATTGTAGAAGAGTTGAAAGGAACCCAGTGGGTCTGTGAAGGAATCACAGCTAAAGGATCCCAGAGAGAGGGCAAGGGCAGTCTTTGGACATTCAAATTCCAGCAACACCCTGTGCAAGGTCAAAATTTGGTGCCCCTACCTCCTACCTTCCATTCTGTTCAATTCTCTATGTCATGGTGACAACGCCCTGATAGATAGATAATTTATTACGGCCGGAGACCAGCTTATGAAACACACTTGGGGGTGCAACCCCAAAAGGAAAACAAACATTTAAAACAATGTACAACAATAAATTTAAAATTTATAAATGCGATAAGCGTATAGACACTTAAAACTTAAAGATAAGCTACCGCAGAGAGATGACCCAGAGTCACACATGGTGATCAGAAGGTCGGCGGTTTGAATCCCCGCGATGGGGTGAGCTCCCGTTGCTCTGTCCCAGCTCCTGCCAACCTAGCAGTTCGAAAGCACACCAGTGCAAGTAGCTAAATAAGTACCGCTGTAGCGGGAAGGTAAATGGCATTTCCGTGAGCTCTGTTTTCCATCATGATATTCCATTGTGCTAGAAGCTTTTTAGTCATTCTGGCTACCCAGAAAGCTGTCTGTGGACAAACTCTGGCTCCCTCGACCTGAAGGCAAGATGAGTACAACAACCCCATAGTCGCCTTTGAGTGGACTTAACCGTCCAGGGGTCCTTTACCTTTTTTACCTTTAGGAGGGACTGTCATTCCTTGGAGGTATTTAAGCAGAGGTTGGGTGGCCATCTGTCATGGATGCTTTAGCTGAGATTCCTGCATTGCAGGGGGCTGGACTAGATGGCCGTTGGGGTCCCTTCCAATGCTACAATTCTATAATTCTAAACAGATCAGGAGCACCTTTCTCCTACCAAACAGGTAACCTTGCCCAGCTGGGATCCAGGCTAAAGATTTGTCAGGGATGGTGATGGAGGACTGGACAAACTTCTTGAGACTCTTGCTTGCCAAACGAAACTTTGCCTTCCAGACCGAAACAGGAGAGGAAGCCTTTGAAAGTGCCAGCGGAAGGGCTTTAACTTAGCAATCTGGGCCAGGGATGATGGAGAGGCCAAGGGAAAGGTGAACGGATCCGTCCCTAAGTGTTTCCCTAAGTGTTTGATATCAAGGCAGGATTACTACTGGAATGACTGCATTTTAAAAAAATGTCTCGATCCAGATCTCAACGAACTGAGTGGCAAAAGCGTCTGGTTCTCGGCCAGCAGCTAAAAGTCGGGGAATGTGTCAACACTTAAAAGGCTTGGCTCCTTGAGATGCCTAGGAGCTGGCAAACACGGTTAATGGAGTAAAGCTACTTGTTTCCTCTTCCAGCTAAGTCTCTCTTCCAACTGGGCTCTTAGGGTTGGGTCTCCCACCCTTCCACCCCACTTCAAATGCTTTTGTGAGAAAAGGTTGCAGCGGGAGGTGCCAAGAGGTAGGGAAAAGTGCACACCCAACACTTAAAGCCCATTTAAAACACATGGGGGAGAGGCCTGGGAAGTGTAGTTTGCAACAATCCCAGCTCTCTTAAAAAAACTACAGTTCCCAGGATTCTTTGTGGGAAGTCATGTGCTTTAAATGTACATAGCTGTCAACTTACAGATTTGAAAATAAGGGACCAGCAGCCTCGAAAATAAGGGATCAGCAGCCAAAATAAGGGATTTTCCAAGCACGGGTATGTTCAACTTCTGAGCCCCTCCGAGCCAAAGGCAGAAAGCCCAGCCAGCAGCCAAACGAAGCCTCAAGCGGTGGTTCCCACAGCGCAGCAACCCGGCAAAGGGGATGCAGCAAGGAAAACCACAGCCACCTCTCCGCTGGGAAGCGCTGAGCAAAGGCGATTCCCCAGGCAACGCGGCCGATTTGATTGGCACAAGGCATGCAAGCTCTACCCCCCAATCATTCTTAGACTCCTTATTGGGTGAGCAACACAGCCAAGTAACACAGTTGGAGCCTCCCTCCTCCCTGGCCGGCAGGGAGGGAGGGAGAGGAGCTGCTTCCTTTGAAACCTGGGAAATTTAAGGGACATCATCAATAAGGGACAGCAGCGGGACACAGTGCTGGGATAAGGGACTTTCCCGCCAAATAAGGGACAGTTGACAGCTATGTCAATGTATGGTGCGTATTTGCAGCCCTGAGGATGCCCTGACAGGCTTGGGAAACTCCTTCAGCTATTAGGAAACGCTAATAGTATGAGGGATTTTGTTGTTGTTTGGGGTGGGGTGGGGAAAAGCAGGCTAAGGCCACAATTGGACCGTGCCTAGAAAACACAGACCCTCCAAGTGTCCCTATTTTCCAGGGACAGTCCCAGATTTACAGAAGCTGCCCTGGTTTCTCACTTGATCCAGGAATGTCTGGCTTTTCCTTAGGACATCCCTATTTTCATCGGAGAAATATTGGCCTATATGGAGTTATGCAACCCCTGAGCCAAGGACATGTGTAACTAGACAACCTTTAGAAGACATCTGAAGGCAGGCCTGCATAGGGAAGCTTTTGAATGTTTAATTATGTTTTTATATATGTTGGAAGCCGCCCAGCATGGCTGAGGCAACCCAGTCAGATGGATGGGGTATAAAGATTATTACAGTGGTACCTCGGGTTACATACGCTTCAGGTTACATACGCTTCAGGTTACAGATTCCGCTAACCCAGAAATAGTACCTTGGGTTAAGAACTTTGCTTCAGGATGAGAACAGAAATCGTGCTCCAGCGGCGTGGCAGCAGCAGGAGGCCCCATTAGCTAAAGTGGTGCTTCAGGTTAAGAACAGTTTCAGGTTAAATATGGACCTCTGGAACGAATTAAGTACTTAACCTGAAGTACCACTGTATTATTATTATTATTATTATCATCAACGTTATTATTATTGAATAGGACACCCCTATTTTCATTGGAGAAATGTTGGAGGGTATGAAAGCACAGGGCTGAGTGTTTTACCTTTGCCTCACCACTTTCCCCCAGAGAACTCACTCTTTAGCGCTAAATCGGAACAAACAGCAATTCGCGGAAAACCTGATTGCTGTTTGTTCTGGTTCGGCACTGAGCTGTGGGTTTCCCCAGGGCAAACAGCAGGGCAAACAGAAGAATGGACAAACCCCCTTGTTGATAAGCATGAGCCACTGATGTAGCGACTTGAATGCAGCACAGATCCACAGGAAACCCCGGCAAGCGTTGCTATGTTAGGAAGATTGTTTATGCAGCAAGCTGAAATCCATCGTTTGGATGACACACACAGTTGTGGTCACTTAGGGTGCCATGGCAAATTTGGGACAAACAAGGGTGTTCAGCCTGATTGATGGGGCTTCTCCATCTGCAGGTTCCCTGGATACATTCCCCTTCGTTTCTTCGCTTGCCACACCCGTGTCCTTGGTGATGACATTTATTCTCCTAACATTGGTTTGGTCGCAATCCATTGTGGTTCTGTTTCAAAAAAGGAAAAGTTGGGGGTGGAGAGCGGTTCATATTCCCCCTTTGCTGTTCTCAAATCGCTTTCTGAGTAAGTGCCTATTTTAGTAGTTGCATCTGTACCTATCTTGCTGAGATCAGCGGAGTTTTAATTTATTTCTCCCTGTGGCAAAACTCTTCGGCTTCCAGCTTCATCAGCTACTACTTTCCCCCTTTCCCCTCTTTCATAATAGTAAAACTTTGGGTCACCCAAACACACACACACACTGGCAGGAGATTCAGCCTAGGTCAATAGAAATACTTACCGTATTTTTTGCTCTATAAGACTCATTTTTTCCCTCCTAAAAAGTAAGGGGAAATGTGTGTGCGTCTTATGGAGCGAATGCACGCTGTGCAGCTATCTCAGAAGCCAGAACAGCAAGAGGGATTGCTACTTTCACTGCGTAGCTATCCCTCTTGCTGTTCTGGCTTCTGAGATTCAGAGTATTTTTTTTTCTTGTTTTCCTCCTCCAAAAACTAGGTGTGTCTTGTGGTCTGGTGCGTCCTATAGAGCAAAGGTGCATCTTGTGGTCTGGTGCATCTTATAGAGTGAAAAATACGGTAATATAAGCATGGATGAAGCAAGGGGGGAGGGCATTGCCCCAGGTGAAATTTCTTCAAGGAAGCATTTTGCTCCACATGCCAGCCCGACACTGCCTTGCAAATCCAACACCACATCTCAGCCTCGCAAAGCAGCGTGATCTGGACTGATTCTGTCTGATCTGGACAGATTGAAAGGGCGAGTGCTTGCCCCACTGCCCCCTCCTCATATCGCCCCCTGTACCCCACCCCACTGGCATGCTGGTGCACGAACACCCTGGGCGCCACGAGGACACGCTCTGGCACTGGTGGAGCATCTCTGCCTTGCATGCATGAGATCTCAGTTTCAATCTCCAGCACTTCTCTAAAACCCTGGGGAGAAAGCTGTTGCTTGTTTGCATAGACAATAGTGAGCTAGATAGACAAGGTAAAAGGACCCCTGGATGGTTAAGCCCAGTCAACTTTGACTATGGGGTGCAGCGCTCATCTCTGCTTTCAGGCTGAGGGAGCCGGCATTTGTCCACAGACAGCTTTTCCAGGTCATGTGACCAGCAGGACTAAACCGCTTCTGGCTCAACGGGACACCGTGACGGAAACCAGAGCGCACGGAAACTCCATTTACCTTCCTGCTGCAGTGGTACCTATTTATCTACTCGTGCTGGCGTGCTTTCGAACTGCTGAGTTGGCAGAAGCTGGGACAGAGCAACAGGAGCTCACCCCACCGTTGTGGGGATTTGAACTGCCGACCTTCTGATCGGCAAGCCCAAGAGGCTCGGTGGTTTAGACCATGGTGCCACCCGTGTCCCTGAGCTAGATAGACAAATGGCTTGAACCAGTTTAAGGCAGTTTTCTTATGGTCCTAAAGATGGTTGACTCAATCTCTTTTCAGCCCATTACAGCAAGACTCTTCTTGTGTTTCTTCCTTCCCTCCCTCCTCCTCTATTTCCCCAACATAGCGTTGCCCATGGCAACCATTTGTTTATTTGGGAGACGTCAATTGGATCCTTTTGGGCAGAGGGCTAAACTTGCTCACAACGATCTGAAGTCATTGCAAACGACTTCATTTGCATGACCCCCTCCAGGGTGGCTGCAAGTGGTTTGAACATCCTCTCCAATGAGAGCCACGCAGGGCCCTGTTCTTGACAGAAGCTTGTTCCATGATCCAGCTATTAATGCAGTCGAGGCAAAACCCCGTGCAACACATTCGCTTTCCCCAATAGCATTCTGGGATCCATAATGATCCCCAACTCAGCTTGCCACACAGATGGTGCATCACCTCTTGGTACATATAAACCAGGGGTCAGCAAACGTTTTCAGGAGGGGGCCGGTCCACTGTCCCTCAGACCTTGTGGGGGGCCGGACTATATTTCAGGGGAAAGAAATGAACAAATTCCTATTCCCCACAAATAACCCAGAGATGCATTTTAAATAAAAGGATACATTCTACTCATGTAAAAACACGCTGACCGTCTGCGGGCTGGATTTAGAAGGCGATTGGGCTGGATCTGGCCCCCGGGCCTTAGTTTGCCTACCCATGATATAAACAATGAACCGCTTGCGGTAAACTTTGCTGCTGTTTCCTGTGTTTGTGCAGGGCGAGTTGTCAGTGTAACATCTGCCTTGCAGAGAAAATTTAAGGAGGGTCGAGCTGGAACTGCTAGCCCACAAAATTCATGGACCACTTTAAGTTTCCTTCGTCTTACAGCTTCTCTCGAGAATCAAACTCCTTGCATTGTTCTCCTGAGATGCAGTTCAGTTGGTTCTTGAACACTTTTCCGTTTGTGGTTGTGTTTTTCCATTGTAAACTTCTAAACTATGGTTTATTTGTTGTAACCCATCCTATTGAAAACTCTCTCGCGAAACCTACCGGCTCACACCCTTTAGTTTGCCATGTCCAAAGCCTTTCTGATTTATTCCCAGCTGTCTTTAGCCTCCCTCCATGAAAAGCATTCCCACAGGGATGAGACAATGGCATCCTCTAAATGAGACAACTCAACAAACGGAATGGTTCTGCGCTGGCAACCATGAATGAGAGACCCAAAGAAATACAGATAGTTACTGTCTGTCTGCTGGGCTCATAATACTCTTCTTTTTATATACCTTGAAGCTAAAAGGGACCATAATTCTTCTCTTTACAGTCTGTTACCCCCACCTGCAACTAAGACACACAAAAATGATTCCTGGTTTCTTGCCATGCTCTAGAGCAGTGTTTCCCAACCTTGGGCCTCCAGCTGTTTTTGAACTACAATTCCCATCATCCCTGACCACTGGTCTTGCTAGCTAGGGATGATGGGAGTTGTAGTCCAAAAACAGCTGGAGGCCCAAGGTTGGGAAACACTGCTCTAGAGTTATGGGGGATCTGCCGGTTTGTTGTTAGTTGAGGTTGGCTGAGGAATGAGCCATGCTCTCTCTTCTGACAAGGACTGGACCACCTTAGGCTGAAAGTGAGGGGCTGCTTGCTTGCCCCCCCCCCCCCCGAAGAAACCCCACCCCGGACATGCTTGTTGTTGTTGTTGTTGTTTAGTCGTTTAGTCGTGTCCGACTCTTCGTGACCCCATGGACCAGAGCACGCCAGGCACCTCTGTCCTCCACTACTTCCCGCAGTTTGGTCAGACTCATGCTGGTAACCTCGAAAACACTATCCAACCATCTCGTCCTCTGTCGCCCCCTTCTCCTTGTGCCCTCCATCTTTCCCAGCATCAGTGTCTTCTCCAGGGAGTCTTCTCTTCTCATGAGGTGGCCAAAGTACTGGAGCCTCAGCTTCACGATCTGTCCTTCCAGTGAGCACTCTGGGCTGATTTCCTTAAGAATGGATGCATTTGATCTTCTTGCAGTCCATGGGACTCTCAAGAGTCTTCTCCAGCACCATAATTCAAAAGCATCAATTCTTCGGCGATCAGCCTTCTTGATGGTCCAGCTCTCACTTCCATACATCACTACTGGGAAAACCATGGCTTTAACTATACGGACCTTTGTTGGCAAGGTGACGTCTCTACTTCTCAAGATGCTGTCTAGGCCTGTCATTGCCCTTCTCCCAAGAAGAAGGCGTCTTTTAATTTCGTGGCTGCTGTCACCATCTGCAGTGATCATGGAGCCCAAGAAAGTAAAATCTCTCACTGCCTCCATTTCTTCCCCTTCTATTTGCCAGGAGGTGATGGGACCAGTGGCCATGATCTTCGTTTTTTTGATGTTGAGCTTCAGACCATATTTTGCGCTCTCCTCTTTCACCCTCATTAAAAGGTTCTTTAATTCCTCCTCACTTTCTGCCATCAAGGTTGTGTCATCTGCATATCTGAGGTTGTTGATATTTCTTCCGGCAATCTTAATTCCAGCTTGGTGGAATTTAATTCCCGGACATGCTAGGTGCTAGATAATAATAATAATAATAATAATAATAATAATAATAATAATAATAATAATACATTTTATTTATACCCCACCCTCCCCAGCCAGAGCCGGGCTCAGGGCGGCTAACACCAGTAAAATCACAGTAAAAACATAATAGGAAAAAACCCCAATTTAAAATACAGGTTAAAATGCAATTTAAAATGCAGCCTCATTTTACTAATAGCCCATAGATCAAAACCATAAGGGGAGGGAAACATAAGGGTCAGATTGAGTCCAAACCAAAGGCCAGGTGGAACAGCTCTGTCTTGCAGGCCCTGCGGAAAGATGTCAAGTCCCGCAGGGCCCTAGTCTCTTGTGGCAGAGCGTTCCACCAAGTCGGGGCCAGTGCTGATAAGGCCCTAGCTGAGACCAATCTAACCACCTTGCAGCTCGGGACCTCCAAAGTGTTGTTATTTGTGGACTTTAAGGTCCTCTGCGGGGCATATGCAAAGAAGTCCCACCCGTTCCAGAAGTGGTGCAAACTTGGATAGACAGTTCTATCACCTGCTCTTGCCGATTGCATGAACTGGGCTCTACTGGGGAATCCAGTTAGGAACATCAGTTGTTGAAATAGAGAAGTCCTTCCAAGCTTTACAGAACCCCAATTAGAAATGTCGCTAGTTCTGGGTTTGGAAGAATGTCAAAACGCATCTCAAAATTTCCCTAGGGGCAAAACAAGGGGGCACCTGCTGTGATGCATTGTGGGAGGTCTCCAGTTCAAGATACTCTTCTCCACCCCTGTCCCTAAACGATCAGCACTCAGTATGTCCTGAACATGCTCCGTTCTCATTAGGCTGTTTTTAGACACCCCTCCCCCAGTTCCCCTCCCAAAGGTATTTTGAACTTCTGCAAACTTTAGAGTTTGCTTGAGTCTCCTGTTTCTGCTGCAGAAACTGTGGCGTTTGTAGAATCATAGAATTGCAGGTTTGGGAGGGACCCAAAGGGTTATCTACTCCAGATTGCCCCCTGCAATGTGGGAATCACAGCTCAACTTCAGAAACAGAGCAATAGATTCCATGCGGACTGTCACCCAGTCCCACCCACCTCAAGCCTGGAGTGGTACAGGCCATGAAATGTTCAATTCCTTGATTCTGATGATTGGTCCTCGCAAAATGGTATGTAAGAAAGGGCCAACCGCTGGTATGGAATTCATGGTGCCCAAATGACCCTGTTCCTCTTCTTCTTTCCCCTTCTTCTTTCTTTGGTGATCATTCATAGCCAAGTAAAATTGTCTTCCATAAACACTGTTTTAACAGTGAGTCCATAAGTGACTGTGGAGGCCAATTCTGGAACCACGCATCCTTCCACAGTGGGGACATTGGTTTCTGGGCAGGAGTTGATCACGGTGTGGATTTGCCAAGCATGCCTTCCTCTTAGCATGTTTCTCCCTTGTGTCCTGAGTTCGAGTGTCTTCAAAGCTCATGACACCTTTGGTAAAGGCTGTTCTCCAACTGGAGAGCTCGCAGGCAGTGTTTCCCAATTGTTGGTGTTTATACTACATTTTTTAAGATTTGCCTTGAGACAGTCTTGAAACCTTTTTTGTTGACCACCAGCACTACGCTTTCCATTTTTAAGTTCGGAATAGAGTAGTTGATGTTGAAGAACCATTGCTTCGACACTGGTGATCTTTGCTTCTTTTAGTACACTGATATTAGTTCGCCTGTCTTCCCAAGTGATGTGTAAAAAATTTTGGAGACACCATTGATGGAATCTTTTGAGGAGTTGGAGAGGGCGTTCATAAGTGGTCCATGTTTCACAAGCATACAGTAAGGTTGGTAGTACTGTCCTAGTGGGGTGGTTTGACCACTGATTTGCATGTGGGAATTGCAAATTCGTAAGGCCAGAGCCATAAGGCAAGGTGAGGTGGCTGCTTCAGGCAACAGGATCCAATAGGACAGCAGATCCCGGTGTCAAACCTTCTCCCCTGCCCCTGTTCCTGATGTAGATCTTCCATGACCCCTTCTTCCCTGGTGAGGAAGGGTGGGGATGCCATTTTAGGGCCCACCTCGGACGCCAAAATGTCTTAGGCCAGCCTTGTCCCTCCTTAAATCCTTCCTGCACATGCAACCCATCAAAGGAAGAAGAAGAGGCTTCTCCATGGCGTGCTAGCTTTGCACGCCGAGGGAGATTTTAACATCTGCTAGAACTCAGTTTTATAGACGTTTAATAACCCTGTCCAAACATTTCCTTTTGCGACCTTTTGCATTCTGGTTTACTGAAGTTTTATGGGTACACTCAAAGTTTTTAATGCACCGTGGCCATATTTTGCATGCAATTGAAATTATTGCCGGGGTGGGCTTTCTGTTATAGATTCTTGATGCAGATTTTCATAGTGTTTTCTCCATCAGTTGTGTGCGTGTGATGAACCAGCCAATCCCAGTTTATACAAAAATGAATTTAATTGCAGATATCCTGTTACCTAATGAAAGGCTGTTTTGATCGTAAGGGACCGTGCTTTGCACACTATGGCATCCTCTTGCATAACAAACAAATAGCATCATTTTTCCTGCCGTGTTCAACAATCTTCCCCGTCCCATTTGCTACCCTTTGTAAAAATAACAATGATAATCTGACAGGGGCAGAGGATATCTAGCTGCTGGGAAAGAATGTAGGCTGGTTTACCTTGATCCAGTTCAATTTCCTGTTTCTTTCTTTTTATGTAAGCGAGATAGCAATGGATATGAAACATTCTCTCTTCATTACTCTCACGCTTCCTTAAAATTCTGGAAGTGGCTCTCCTGTTATGGAAGCAACATGCACCAGAGCTTGTTTATGCAACCATAACACAAAGGTCAGGTTAGTTTCTGAGCAGAATTCAAACTCCTGGCTTTGATCTATAAAGCTTTAGGTGGCTAAGGACCCCAATACCTCCAGCACCACCTCACTCCACATGAATTGAATGCGACCCTGAGATGATCAACTGAGGCTCTTCTCCATATGCCCCTTCCACGGCAGGTCCTGATAGTGGCAACATGAGAACGGGCCTTTTCTGTGGTGGCTCCCCACTTGTGGAATGCTCTCCTTCCAGGGAGGCACACCTGACACCATCCTCAACTATTTTTAGGTGACAGGTTAAAAGCTATCCCTTTTATCCAGGCCCTTTGTCCTTAATTTGAAGGGCACCAGGCTGCAGGATCTGTAGAACCTGTATAAATTGGGTTTTAGGTGTTTATTGATTTTGTCCGTTCTAATTGACTTTAATGTTTAGACCGTTTTTGTAAGTCATTTTGGGAGACAGACAGACAGACAGACAGACAGACAGATAAAGGGTGCCATTTCAAAGTTTTCATTAGGAGATAATATCCTCTGTCCAGGACTTTATGACCTAGTTTTCTATGACGTGGTAAACCTGGGTCTGTTCTATACCATATTAGAGGCTGACATTTCGGGGTGCTTCTCCGTATTAAAACAACCAAAAACTAGATGTTCAGGAGAGAGATTCTGCCTTAGTGTTTTCTCTGAGAGGCTAGCTTTCTGTGAGCAGACTGCAAATGATGGCTATTTCACCCCAAATGTGTTGGCTCCGCTAAGCGCGTGTATGGATATCGTTAGCGAGGCAGCGGGAGACGATGATGGCTCTAGATATGAGTGGATCCGAAAACATGAAAGAAACCAGCAAATGTTGAAAGGCAAAGCATTCTACCCAAAAGCCATGCATTAAAGTCTTCTCTGAAGCCACAGCAAATACTTATCTCCAGGAAATTGCGCTTCAAATTTTGGAGAACAGATTACTTTCAAGTTTTTCTGAGCATGATTTCCTGTGCTTTTCCTATCCCAGACTGGGCACAAGATGAGTTCAACATGTTGTTGTAATGTATGGCTTTGTAAAATAAAATCCTGGACGTAGTGATAGACTGTGCTATCAGCTTGTTTCAATAATATATTGAGCCGTTTCCCACTTCTTATTGTCTTATTGTGTAACTGGTTGTCGCCTTTGCTGTGCCATGAAGATTTGGAGAAGAAAGAGGGGAACAAAATGGACTTTACGGTGTCTCCTCCAAATCTCCTAGGAAGCTCCTATACAGCTTCTCAGATTCACACAATGCCATTTTTCACACCGGGTGCGTGAGAACAGGGCTGCTGCTGTTTCCAAGAATCTGCATGTGTAGAATTGCTTCGTAACACAGCGAACATCTGCTGTTCTCACTTCTCGAAGTGAAATGCACACATTCACAGCTGTGCATTCTCAAGCTTTGCCACATCGCGTTCTCCAAAGTTGATTTGTTGTTTTTGAGATCATCCCCAAAGTAAATTAAGGAGTACCAGAAGCAGGGTGTTTATCCTCAGATGCGGGGAAAATTGACATTAACGTACTAACAAAGTGGGGGCTCATTTATCTAGAAAAGTGCATTGAATATAAGTTTGCATAGTCTGAAAATTTCCAAGAAATAGCTTTAGTGTATCCAGAACACTGAAGGCATTCGCTCCCTTTGGGGATGTAAAAAAATGAAGGCTAGATGTTTGCTGCTGACTTTTATCCTCTCAGATACAGATGACCTTTTACATCAGAGAGCAGATGTCTAGCTCCAATTAACACATTCCCTAGGAAAAGGTACCACTTGGACATGTTGGTGCAAGCCACAACAGCAGCAATTCATATCTGGTTGGCTGGGTTCATGCTTCTATGTTGTATCACCCAATTCTGTTTTGATCAGGATGCTGTTCTCAACAACTGGGACTGTGAACCTGTTACCTTTCCTCTTTGGACAGTGCAAACTGTAGGCTCATGCCAATCCACACCACTTGTTGCAAGTAGAGATGGGAAATTTGTTTTGGTTTTCATTTAAATGTGACCCTACCTAATTCACAGTTCTGGAAGCAACACACAAAGTAAAACGCTTCTCTGAATTTTGCAATGCAGTCCTCCAGCCAAGTAAGGTTTACAAACGTGCATACACTGAGCTGAAGTGTGCACCTGTCTGTGAAAACAGCATACATAAATTGCATTGCATTAGGGGATGTTGTATTGCAAAAAAAATATATGTGTATCTCACGCAAAAAAAAAGTGCACGGTAGGAAAAATTCGCCGTAAAATACTGATGAATTTTCATGAGGGTTTTCTCTCTCTCTTTAAAGCAAACTAATGTGGAAAACTGAAATTAAGAGAGGGAAAATGAGAAACCAATAGAAGCCAAAACGGATTTCCCCATCCCTAATTGTTGTTCTGGTCTACAGAGTGAGAAACCTAAGTAGGGAGTTGAGAGGAATGCTTTCTTGAGTTTCGAACTCAGACTGTCCTTCGGATTCTGTACTTCTTCAGATTTCTAAATGCAGTCATTGGTTCAGAAGCACACTAACGTTTCTAGCGACTGCCATTAAAATAAGGGTACAATGATGTGCTGCTAGTTTTAAATTACATCATTTTAATTTAGTCTGTCCACTGTTTATCTGCCTAGTTCTGTTTGCATATCCTTGCATTTCCTACACAAACAGCCATGGTTGGGTGGCTGATAGATTCTTCAGTCAAGGACAGACAATTTGGAAATGTTGGTAGCAGACTTATTTAATTATATTGGCTTGGACAGCCTGCACAGAAACTTTTTTCGTTTGTTTCAGGTTCTCCTTGTTAGGTTCTAACCTATAATATCCATTGTCCGTAAGATCTATTATATTTCACCTAAACTTTGGACTGGCCCTGCTCACACAGAGGAGTTCTGGGTTCTGAGTCATCAAGTGGCAAAATGCTTATGTGGAGGAGACCCTAATACTGAACTGTTGTTTGTGTGAAATTCTCCATCTCAGATACAGGATTTGCAGGTAGAATATTGCCTCCTTCAGCATGTAAGAAATAACTTCTCCTTCTCTTGGCTTTGCCCTTTCACAGCTGGCAAATGGAATCAATCCAGGACAAGGCCTTGGCATCGAGATCATTGCTACCTTGCAGTTGGTGCTCTGTGTGCTTGCCACGACAGATAGGAGGAGGACCGACGTCACTGGATCGGCACCCTTGGCCATTGGCCTCTCAGTGGCCCTGGGGCATCTTCTTGCTGTGAGTATAAACTTGAATCAGGGAACGCTTTGCAGTCTCCGGGACTGCAAAGCACATTAGGGTATCTGCTTGTGAACTGCCGAGGATTAGCAAATGCATAACACAGCACACACAGGCAGAAGAAGCTGCCCATTTGCATAGAGCCTGCATATGCTAAGTTGTGCATATAGACACGATTTTAGAAATGAACTGCATCTTGCTATAGGGGAAGTTGCCAGGGACTTCTGTGCCAGCTTAGTCTGCTGCCAGGTGCTTTGGATAGATGACTTCAGTTACTTCAAACAGAGCTGAAAACAAAACTAGGTCTCTCCACACACAGCCTGCATTCAAGCCTTTTTCCTCCTGAAGAGAGGTATTTAGCACACCATCCTCTTTGGTGGCTTGAGAGAGAACCAAGACTAACTCACACAAAATGGAGATTCGCAACTGAATACCCCTCGTGTGTGATCTAAGTTAAACACCACGTGAGAGAGTAGCAGAGATACATCAACAGTTCATCATTTACCTGTTAGATTCTCCTTTGTTCAGCTACAGTGGAAGTTTCCATGCTGTTTATTTAGCAGCACAAAATACAGAGTTATACAGAGTTGTTTTCCACTTCAGTGTGCAGTTAAACAATCATACTTAACAAATGAAAGGTGCTCTTCAAAGCAGGACACTGCTTCATCTTGAGCTATATTCAAAAAAGGATGCAGTAAAGAATATAGAACCAGGATCAGCAGGGATGGAGGTGGTGATCCAAAGGTCTCTTTCCCCAGAATGGCCTTTTGCTCATGGGTGCTGCCACCTACACACAACTCTTCTGCTCTGGGTTTAGTTATAAAATGGCATAGAAGGTACCTATTGGCCTGAAGAACACTGTGATGCCCACCTCTTCCTGATCCATATCCAAGTCCTGACAAACATAAACACATAAGAGGAGCCCACTTAGACCACTATCCTCTTCTCACAACAGCCAGTCAGATGCCCATGGAAGTTGATAAGCAGGACTTGAGTACAACAGTGTTCTCCCCACCTGTGATTCCTAGAATTGGGTGTAGAGAGGTATACTGCCTCTGCAATGGATGCTGTCAGGAACCGTGCTGAGGAGGGCTGCACTGAGGAAGAATGGTGGGAGCCACCCCCTTCCTTCTGATCCTGATCCTGAATCTTCCCAGGAGCAGGACAGTATAGATTTGGAAAAGTGGTTTGCAGAGGGGCATAGTTCAGGAGGCAGAAGCTGGGAAATACTGGATGGGGAACAGCTAGCAGAAGATACACTGGAAGAGAGAGAGAGTTAACAGATTCACAGTCTCTGGGTAGTATCCACCCCCCTTCCCCAAACTCCCGGAGAGCTCAGAAAGTGTCAGAACAGAAAGCACAGAGGCTACAAACTCAGATTACAAGTGACGCAGATTAATAGGGACGGAGGGAGGAGTGACCTTAACTGGGAGCACCGCCATTCTGGTTAGATGCTTTCCTTTGTCCTTCGCTTTGTTTATTAAAGAAATTAACTGGTAAGAAGTCCCTTTCGTTTGATCTGCTCATTTACGGCCACGGGGGAGGAAGTCGATTCCCCGAAGCCTGACAGATGCTCTCTTCGAGGGATGCTTCCTGAGATCTTTTTCACTGGAAATGTGGAAAAGTAGTTTCAACGTGCAACTGGATATGAATTAACTACCTGTTTGCATTTGGGAGGTAGACAGGGTCCCTCAACAGACTGCCAATACCTGATAGAAAACCTGCCTTCTTGTGATTGTCGCTCTCTCTTCACTCACCTTAGATCGACTATACTGGTTGTGGAATCAACCCTGCAAGATCTTTCGGGTCCGCTTTGATTACCACTAACTTCACCAATCACTGGGTAAGTTTCAGGTCTTAACACTGAAATGGGTGCCCGTTTGCAGAGGTACCGTATATGCTACTTGTGGTATGTGCTGCAAGCAGAGGAGAGTTCTGCTACGACTGTCGGTTGCCATTTCTGCCTGCTTTTCGTGGGTTGCCCATATAGGAGATATGATAGCCATCTTCAAATATCTGAAGGGCTTTCACACTGAAGGTGGAGCAGACTTGCTCTCTGCTTCTCCAGAGAGTGAGACCAGAACCAGTGGATTCAGATTACAAGGAGACTTTGGCTATACATTAGGAAGAACGTTCTGGCTGTTAGACGGTAGAACGGACAGCCTTGGAAAGGTTAGAAGGCCATCTCTCAGGGATTATTTATCTGTGATTTCTGCATTTGAGGTGGGTTGGACTAGACACACCTGTTTGTTCGTTTGCAATATTACAAAACAACAACAACACAGAGACTGGATTAAAAAGGGAAGCAAATAACTTAGCAGTGTGCTGTTACCAAGCTATGGGCAAAACTAAAACTAATCAGATCTTCTTAGCTTCTTTTCCCTGCTGGTGTCACCCAGAATTAATCACCTGCATACAACCAGTTCTAAATCACTTTAGTTCCTGCTCACATTACGCCACCTATTGACTACAGCACTATTCATCTTCTCCTCTAAAAATCTTCTCTTGGGTGGAGACAGTTTGAGGACTTCTCTTCACTGCCAAGAAATGATGAACTGGGCGGGGGGTGGAAATAATAATAATAATAATAATAATAATAATAATAATAATAATTTTTATTTATACCCCGCCCTCCCCATCCAAGACCGGGCTCAGGGCAGCTAACACCTGATATAAAATAATTGATCGAAATACAACTCAAAAAACAAGATTAAAATACAACATTAAAACATTAAACCATTAAAATGCAGCCTCCTTTCAGTGGAAACTCAAATCAAAAACTTTTGGGGGGATAAAACGTCAAGTCTTCACCAAGGCTAACTATCCAGACTGGTCCTACATGGGCCAGAATAAAGTCAGGGAAGTCCCCAAATAGGAGTTCCATCACAGAAGGAGAAAGGAAAAAGGAAAGGGGGGGAAGGAATCAAATTGATTCCAAGCCAAAGGCCAGGCGGAACAACTCTGTCTTACAGGCCCTGTGGAAAGAAATCAGATCCCACAGGGCCCTGGTCTCATGAGACAGAGCGTTCCACCAGGCCGGAGCCAGTGTTGAAAAGGCCCTGGCTCTGGTTGAGGCTAATCTGACTTCCTTAGGGCCCGGGACCTCTAGGGTATTGCTATTTATGGACCTTAAGGTCCTCCATGGGGCATACTGGGAGAGGCGGTCCTGTAGGTATGAGGGTCCTAGGAAATGTGATAATTGCTTATGCCTCTGAAATAACTGGTTGCAAAATGGCAATGTTTCTCTGTGAACTTCTCTGTCAAATGTGTCTTCCGTTGACCTTGCATTTCAGATTTTCTGGGTTGGCCCGCTGATTGGAGGGGCCAGCGCCGCCCTCATCTATGACTTCATCCTGGCTCCTAGGAGCAGCGATGTAACCGATCGCATGAAGGTCTGGACCAGTGGCCAGGTGGAAGAATATGATCTCGATGCCGATGACTCCAGGGTGGAGATGAAACCAAAATAGAGGGGAACCGAGACAGGAAGAAAAAGAAGACAAACAAAACCAATCTCTGGAGATTTTTATCAGTATTATAGACTCTTTGTAAAGCAACAAGCAATTCTTCCCAAAAATTTTATAAGTCATTAGAGTTTTCCTTCTCTTATTTCGTGCCTATTCTTTCCAGACTTTTAGATCTGTGGCTGCACAGTGAGACAAAACAAAATTGGTGGGGTGGGTGGGAAGGAGATGACTATATTTTGTACTATATATGTGTGAAAGAGCTAGGGAGAAGATTTGCAAGTAGTGATTCTGGAAGCCCAGGTTTAGATTTCTTAATCCAAAGGGACTGGCTTCTCCTGCAGTTTGATGGGCATATTGCAATGAAGCCCACACGAACAGCCTACAGGCAGCCAGAAAGGGATATCTGAAGAGATTTCACCTGCCAAATTCTAGAAATGAAAAAAAAAAGTAAATGGAAGTGCCTGGTAAGAAGATTTTGAATACGGAGGGCCAATTTTTTTATGCTGCAGATTGTGCCTATCTCTAGAAAGTGTCTGAGGCACCAGAAGTGGTTTGTTGTTTTCTAAAAATCCCATGCAGACCCATTTAAGAACAGGCTCCAGAAGGAAGTTGGTGTTATTTAGTGCTATTTTTCCAGAAAAAGAGGTGCTGGAACTCACCATGAACACCTCCCTTCTTTTCTTATAATGGCAATGGCACTCTCCTGAGTTCTGGTGAGTCCCAGCTGAAAAAAAGCCCTGGTGTTACTTAGGTGCATAATCTTACTTACAAATAATCTGCGTTTATATATTATATGCATGTCGCTGCATACAAAATCCAAAAGAGAGGCATAAGGCTAAAGTATGGAATATCTCTTATTTCTTACAACTTGAAAGGACTTCTCTTCCCCTTTGTAGACATCTGTTGGCAATTTATTTATTTTCAAAGCCACACCTTGACGGAAAGTTGGCAGGGGCCAGGTATAATTTTTGTCACCTGGCCCACCGATTGCCCTGGAGATCAAAGGCTAGCATACCAGCTACCAGGAAATTCCCAAGTCAATGTCAATGAAATTAGTGGGGGTTAATGCAATTGGTTTTTCAAAGCTCTCCTATATTCCCAATGAGGTTTGTGCAGGATAATCGCCCGGTGGGCTGTGCCAGTAAACATTATTGTATGTAATTAACGTCAGCCCAGGTTTATTCATGTCTGTTAACACGCATTCCTCTTCACGACGCACCACTAATTCTGCCGCATGTAAAAACGCTACCGACTCCCAATAAATGTTTACACCTTATAGTTTTGCATGTATGTAAACTGTATCTGTACATACCCATATTATAAACCAGCTTCCCTTCCCATCCCCCACCAACCTGCTTTGGGATGACATCAGTCATCAACTCCAATCAACATGGCAGCAGATGATGGGATTTGTAGTCCAAAACATCAGAATGGGGCCAGAGAATACATGTCTAAAGAATAAATCAAATATTTTCACAATTTTTCACAAATTTCAAATCAGGAAAAACTTCCAAATTCTTTTATTGTTCAAAAGCTTGCTTTGAGGGATACTTAACGTAAAGTATCAAAATTTTGTGGACGGATTTTATAGTAACGATGTTGTGCATTAGCTTGAACTCATTAGATTTGCAAGTTTATTTAATAATAATAGTATATTTTTATTTGTACCCCACCCTCCCCGGCTGGAGCTGGGCTCAGAGCGGCTCAAATCATATAAATAATACAATATGCATAAGAACAAGCAGTCGATTGATTAAAATGCATCCCAAAATTGATTCAAATAAATTAAAATTAAAACTGGACAAATGACAATCCTCAGGTTAAAATTGAAAGTGATTAATACTCAAAAGGACCAATTGTTTCCATTGATATTATAAGGACCTGTGAAACCTTTCTCCCCCATGCTGACATCCCACCAGCAACGAAAAATGCAATCCTATCCCGGATTAGGAATATTGGAGGAAAAAATAGATGGGGATAATCTGAACTGGTTTTCTACAAATGAATTTAAATTAGAAGAATGTACTGGAGATTCTTCCTCCCAGAAAAAAAACCACTTCAGTCCTAAGTCCTCAATAAACAGCAGTAACCAGGAAAAAGATATGGTGATAATTTTTCCTTTATCTCTCTTTCAAGAGCAACATCCATTTCCCAAGGTATTCTGGAGTAGTTCAGTTCTCACAACAGCCCTGTTAGGTAGGCGAGATGGAGCGATAGGGACTGTTCCGAGGTCACTCAGTGGGCTGAGCTATATGGCAAAGCGGGAATTTGATTCAAACTCTCTGTAGTTTAACTCTGGCACTATTTTACTTGACCTTTCTGGCTCAGTTTAGCAAACACTCAAATCTTCATAACCATCACAACACCCATATTGGGAAGTCGCTCCCCTAGGAGGAAAGATGGTGGCCTTGGGGATTTTTTTTAGTTCAGAGAAAAGGTGACTAAGAGATGGGATAGTAGAAGACAACACATATATATTGGCTCCCACTACGTTTCCGAGCACAATTCAAAGTGTTGGTGCTGACCTTTCAAGCCCTAAACGGCCTTGGTCCAGTATACCTGAAGGAGCGTCTCCACTCCCATCGTTCAGCCCGGACACTGAGGTCCAGCGCCGAGGGCCTTCTGGTGGTTCCCTCGCGGTGAGAAATGAGGTTACAGGGAACCAGGCAGAGGGCCTTCTCGGTAGTGGCGCCTGCCCTGTGGAACGCCCTCCCAGCAGATGTCAAGGCAATAAACAACTCTTTTACTTTTAAAAGACACCTGAAGACGGCCCTGTTTAGGGAAGTTTTTAATGTCTGATGCTGTATTGTTTTTGATATTTGGATGGAAGCCGCCCAGAGTGGCTGGGGAGACCCAGTCAGATGGGCGGGGTATAAATAATAAATTATAATTATTATTAACTCTCCAACATGCTAACTCTCCAATGGCTTGACTTCATCTAAGAAGCCCCACACTTCCACTGGCTCCCAAGACAGATGGATTGCCAACCATGGTAGAATTTAATAAAATTACGCTTGGAGAAAATGGATAGATATATTTCTCTCTCTCTTGCAACACTAGAACTCTCAGACATGCAATGAAACTGAATGTTGGTAGATTCAGGACAGATAAATGGAAGTACGTCTTCATGCAGAATATAATTAAACTTTGGAACTCACTGTCACAGGATGCCATACTGGCCATCTTTGAAAGAGGCTTGAAAAGAGGATTCAACAAATGTATGGAGGACAAGGCTGTTAATAGTTCTCTCTCTCTCTCTCTCTCTCTCTCTCTATATATATATATATATATATTACCTCCACTGTCAGAGACAATATGCCTCTGAGTATCAGTTTCTGGGAATCGCAGGTGGTCAGAGCATCCTTGCATTCATGTCCAGTTTCTTAGTTTCCCACAGACATCTGGTTGGCCACGTTGAGAACAATATGCTGGACCAGATGTGATGTACGGAAGCCCTCAGGAGTCAAACTGTTTTTTAAGTAGGGCTTCATTCCAATTGTTGTCTTGCATCCCCATAAAGCAGTCTTCTTAACATCCAGGAATCAGCACACACAGGCAGGATTGCATACAAAGTGGGGACGTCTACCAAGAAGAGATAGGGGGAAGCAAGTTCTGGCACCTGCCAGTCTTGCCCATAAGTTTCTCTGTTTGTATTCTGTTTCCTTGAATAAAGAATCAACTTCACTGATCGTCTCTCAGTCTCCGTGCTGACCTGCAGCTGAACCAGACCTGTCACAGAGCAACTTATAAAATACAAAGCCTTTTTTTACAATAATCGGAAAGTACAATACAAGACCCAAGACCCACGTACCTACGGGGCCGCCTCTCCTGGTATGCCCCACGGAGGACCTTGAAGTCCACAAATAACAACACTTTGGAGGTCCCGAGCCTCAAGGAGGTTAGATTGGTTTCAACTAGGGCCAGGGCCTTTTCAGCACTGGCCCCAACATGGTGGAACGCTCTGTCACAAGGAACTAGGGCCCTGCGGGACTTGACATCTTTCTGCAGGGCCTGCAAGACAGAGCTGTTCTGCCTGGCCTTTGGTTTGGACTCGGACTGACCCTTATGTTTCCCTCCCCTTGATTTATCGGCTACTTTAAAATGAAGCTGCATTTTAAATTGCATTTTAACCTGTATTTTAAATTGCCCCCCCTTCCCCCCTATTATGTTTTTACTGTGATTTTATTGGTGTTAGCCGCCCAGAGCCCAGCTCTGGCTGGGGAGGGCGGGGTATAAATAAAATTTATTATTATTATTAAGATTCCTAAAAAGTTCAATGCCACAATAAGACAGGCAAGAGCTTAGCCCTAACCCCACCCCACCAAAAGATGGGCAACACAGAACTGGGTACCTTAACTACCAAAGGCCTTAGTGTACTAAGATGTCTCAACGTTGTCTTGGGGGGCGCATTTCCCTAGGGACAGCATTCCACACACAGGGGGGCACCATTGAAAAGTCCAAGTAAAGTTCGTTGTACAGCTACAACTTTTCAAAGAGGTTTTTTTTTAATATAAAAAAGACATTTTACTCAGGGAAGTGGGGGAATGGCTCTATGATTCCACAGAGGCTAGCCAATCAGAGCTGTGCGCAGGTGGCTTTTGCTGGAAATGCAGCAGAATTGGTTCCTCCTGCGCTCGATTTTGTAGGTAAGATGGCGCAGGTCTCCCTCAACAGCTTCATGGCGGCTTGACAGCGCTAATAATAGCCTTGCATGCCCCGAAAACAACAATGTTAATGAATCCCACTAGGCAGGAAGTTTCCATTGTCTTCCTGATACGCAACAGCTGCCCACCGGTTCTTTTGTTAAAATGAAACATCATCTTCCATAACATTGCCGTTTGGGGGAAAGGGGCTTATGTTTCTCTTTGTCCTCTGGCAGCCTTGCGTGTTGGACTCAGATAAAACCAGGAAGTGAAGAAACAAAGACAATTGTGACACTGAAAAGAAAGGGAGGGGGGAGAGAATGGCTTTTGGTTTGGTTCTCCAAGATTTGCATATAAATTCCAGCGTGGGTCTCATCAGAACAGAACCAAATTAAGAATTCATTAAACACATGAAGAATCATAGAATCATAGAGTTGGAATAGACCACAAGGGCCATCGAGTCCAACCCCCTGCCAAGCAGGAAACACCATCAGAGCACTCCTGACATATGGTTGTCAAGCCTCTGCTTAAAGACCTCCAAAGAAGGAGACTCCACCACACTCCTTGGCAGCAAATTCCACTGTCGAACAGCTTTTACTGTCAGGAAGTTCTTCCTAATGTTTAGGTGGAATCTTCTTGTAGTTTGGATCCATTGCTCCGTGTCCGCTTCTCTGGAGCAGCAGAAAACAACCTTTCTCCCTCCTCTATGTGACATAAGTAGGAGGTTTAGGGAGGAACTCATGGAAGACAGAGCAAGCTTATTGTCTTGTGCTCTGGAGGGTAGGACCCGAACCCATGGATCCAAGTTACAGAAAAGGAGATTCTGACTAAATATCAAGAAGAACTTTCTGACAGTAAGAGCTGTTGGATTGGACTCCCTTAGGACGTTGTAGACCTCCTTGGAGTTTTTGAAGTAGAGGTTGGGTGGCCATCTGTCATGGATGCTTTAACTGAAATTCCTGCAGTTCTACGATTCTATGGGGTACATTGGCAGGACACGTGCTGTGCATGCAGAAGGTCCCAGTTTTCAGTCCCTGATAACTCCAGCTAAAAAGATCAGTTGGCAGATATGACAAGTCCTCTTCCAGAAACCTTGGAGATCCACTTCCAGTCAGAGTAGACAATGTGGGCTATCATCATCATCATCATCATCATCATCATCAAACCTTTTATTGGCTTCACATACATACATTCAAAACAAATCAATACAGAATTACCACTTCCCCAGTGGCACAAAACATTTGCTAAAAGAAAGGAGGCAGGGCAGTCTATCGTCACATCTCTAGGTCTCCGGGGAGATCAGACGTCTGCAATGTATTTCGACGACAAAAAACCAAATAGAGATATTTAGCCACTAACTTGGTGAGCTCCTGATCATTCCCCAGTAATAGAAAATGTATGACCTCCAACTCTGGTTTCCATTTGGGGATACAGAGTTGATCTAGAAATTGCTGGCGGAGATCAGCATATAGTTTACAATTGAGAACCATATGTGTAAGGGTTTCCACCAGGTGGTCTCCACATGACCAAATTCTTCTTCTTCTTCATCATCATCATCCAATCCTTCATCCAAAGATCCCAGGGCAGTTCACAGGATAAAGTTACAAAATTTTGTTGTTTAGTCGTCTTAGTCGTGTTTGACTCTCTGTGACCCCATGAACCAGAGCATACCTTGGAAATTCTCACTTTTCTTCTCAACACTTCTTTTTTATGTCCATGGAGTTTTCTTGGCAAAATGCTGGAGTGGTTTGCCAGTTCCTTCTCTAGGTGGATCACATTTAGTCTAAACTCTCGGTTATGACCTGCCCATCTTGGGTGGCCCTGCACGGCATAGCTCAGAGCTTCTCTGAGTTATTCAAGCCCCTTTGCCACAACAAGGCAGTGTTACATGAAGGGGAAAATTACAAAATAAGAACACACACAAAATTGACAAAAACATTTTCTTCCTATGGTTGGGGAAAGCATTCTGCAAATGGGGAGCCCCTTATGAAAAAAAATGCACCAACAGATGTGGAAAGGTGAAACCAGAAGCCTTTCTTCTTGGAATAATAGGTCCGGAATTGCCCAAGAAAGATGTTAGATTGTTTTTGTATGCCACAACTGCTGCTAGGATTTTGCTGGCCAAGAACTGGAAAACACAAGAAGTGCCAACAGTGGAGGAATGGCAGATGAAGATGATGGACTTTTGGGAGCTAGCCGACCTGACCGGAAGAGTCCGCGACCAGAAGGAGGAGGAGTACCAGGAGGAATGGATGAAATTCAAAGACTATTTAGCTAAATATGCTAAGATAACTTAATTAGAAATACTTGCAAATACCTGATTGGTTTAGGATTTAAATATGTGATGTTATAGAATAACGTGTTTACAGTTAATATGAAAAGAAAGAAAGATGTTAATTAAGTAAATTTTATGAGAAATTAGTTTTGGAAAACCGTCACAATGATATACATTGAAACTCAGCCGGGGGACTCAAGGAAGTCACTTAACAATGTTAACAAAAGTGAAATTATTACAGTTAGGATTTATGTTTGTTTGTTTGTTTATAAATTTGGAAAATCAATAAAAAACTTTTTCAGATGTGGAAAGGTGAAAAACTGAATTTAAGATGAGGATAAAGGTGCAATGGAGGGAAACCAAAATGGACAGATCCTTATTCATGACCCACCAAGATGAATGCAATCTGTGGGTAATGTATTGCTCCCAGCTGGGACCTGGAAAAAAATTGGGTTTTCCCCCAACTTGCTTGATACTGCAAAAAGGAATGGCTGGATCTGGCTTATATTGAAGGCCTTTGGGACAGCGCCTCTGGCTGCCTAAGACCTTGGAGAGTTCCTGCTTACGCAGCTGGAGAAGCTAGTAGCTAGTCTGAGAGTATATAAAGCAGTTCCTTATATTCTTGGGAAGATTGTCTTGCAAATTTCGTACTGGTTTGACCTGCTATCATTCTTGTTTCTGATATCATTTCCAGCTAAGGACAAAACAAAGCCGTGCTTTCCGCGATTGCAACGAATAAACGCTGTTGCCAGCCAGAATAGATGAAAAGCAGGAAATGGTGTCTGAAAAATGTATTTCTGATAAATTTCCAGTCTATAAACATGGGAAGGGAAAGGCCAGCACAGTTCCAATTTCAGCTCGCTCTTCTGAAATCTTGGGCTGTGCAATGATCTCCAAATTGGCCCTCCATGGGGAACACACACAGAGACACATCTCTGGCAAGCTACAGAGGATATTGTGGAACTCCAAGCAACTGATGGATTTTGTGACAGGCCAGAGCTCCACAATATGTGCCAATGTTAGCACAGAATTTGGGACAAAGAATTGTAGCTGATTTGGGCTTGAACCATCACAGCGCTTCCAGTTTATAGGGCAGATGGGACCCAACAATGGCAAAGGCCAAAGGGACCTCCATACCCCGCAAGTGTCCTGGGAAAACTGGGACAGCTTGTTTTTATCATGCGAAAGCATGGTGGCCATTTTGGGCACTGTGATCTTGTGGAATTTCACAGCGAGATCTCACCTTGAAAAAGCTCTTTCTTTGAGGCTGTGATCTCACGAGGTGCCCCAAACTGTGTGTTTTGGGGGACCATGCTCGCCCTGGAAAAAAAAGAGTGTCTTTGGGACTCCGTGATCTCACACACATCACGTGACTGGGAAGACACGGGTCATTGGTTGGTCCCTGGTTCAGGCTGGATCACTCTGGACCCAGCCCAACCTGTGCCCTGAACCAAGTCAGAGGCCATGGATTGCCCTAGGATAGGTCAGCAACTGTGATGGCCTGGGACTCGAGCTCGGACTCAGAACCAGAGGAGACTCAGTCTGCACTGGATCTTTTGCCTCAGGCATCATCTGAACCAAGTCTGGGGCCTGATCCTGAAGAGTCCCAGTCTGCACTGGTTCCCCTGCAACAAACACCAGCTGGGCCGAGTCAGGGGCCTGAGCCTGCCCTGGCTCCAGATGCGGGGATTACCTTGTTGCCTTCAGCCAGGCCATCACTTAAAGCTGTGTCACTACTGGTTGGGTCAGGGGAGGCTGAGGCGGCCCCTGGGTCTAGTAACCCACCGACATCTCCCGAGCTGCAGAGACTAAGGTCTGAGAGAAGGAGAGACCTGAGTACTCGCAGGAGGAGTGCTCGCCTTCGCACAAGACAGGGAGGTGAGTTGCCGGGGGATCAGGACCGGCTGCTAGCCCGACAAAGATAAAAGGCTGTCGGACCCTGCCCCAGGTTGCGGGAGCAACATTGCTGTATGCTAGATCCTGTACCTGTCCTTGCCTGGTTTCCTGCCTCGTATCCTGCCTTGGTCCTGTCGGACTGACTCCCAGCAGATCCTTCAGATTCTGTTCCGGTCCTGGACTGCGTTTCATGGGTTACCCCCAGGACCAGCACAGCAACGAATGGGGAGTAGGAGATCATGCAGACAGGACTTTATGTTTAATTAGGGCTACAGTGGTACCTCAATTTTTGAACATAATCCATTCCAGAAGTCCGTTCGAATTCCAAAACGTTCGAAGACCAAAAACTGAAAGCAGAAGCCTCAAAATGGAAGCCTCAATATGGAAAACTCAAAACAGAAGCTGCGTTTCCTGTTCAATTTCCAGGGTGTGTTCGAAAACCAAGGCGTTTACTTCCTGGTTTTTGGTGTTCTGAAACGTCCAACTAGAGAGGCTCTCGAAAACCGAGGTACCACTGTACTTTAAAATGAAGCCATTTTAAAGACAGGATCTTAAAAACCTTAAAAAACAAGTTCTCAGCAGGGAATAGATGGATCTGCCTATTTTTGTTCTTTTCTGTTCCCCGCATGTCCTTGTCATCGATTCATTCTCTCCCATTTCCTTTCTTTCCCCTTTTTATTTTTCTAACCTTTTGGCAATTATTAACTATAATCAACAAAACTCTGGCTCTCCCCCCAAAACCCTTCAAATCATAATATTTTGCATCCTGCCCCATGTTTCACATTAAGCAGAGATGGGGGGTGGGTTCGTATAACACCCACTAGAGGTCAGGCACAAGCCAAACCCTCAATATTTTTGAATTCACATACAGTGGTACCTTGGGTTACATACGCTTCAGGTTACAGACTCCGCTAACCCAGAAATAGTGCTTCAGGTTAAGAACTTTGCTTCAGGATGAGAACAGAAATTGTGCTCCAGTGGCATGGCAGCAGCAGGAGGCCCCATTAGCTAAAGTGGTGCTTCGGGTTAAGAACAGTTTCAGGTTAAGTACGGACCTCCGGAACGAATTAAGTACTTAACCCGAGGTACCACTGTATATGCTTCATGCAGCATTAATTAGGCAAGTTCACATTAACACGCGGACCAAAGAGAATTCTTGCTCCATTCCTGTTTGTTGCTAACTTGATTACACACACACACACACACACACACACACACACACACAGGCTTTTTAATACTTGCTGACCAGCTTCTATAATGCATGCAGATGGAACAAGGAGGGATTTATTCATTCAATTTGCCATTTGGAAGACAAAAAGCTCCCTCATAGCACAGGGAAAATGGAGGAAAACATGCTTGGCAGAGATGTGGAGTTTTTCAAGGCTGTTTCTGGGAAGTGTTTGCAACTCTCTGCTTAGAACTGACGGCTGCAGAACACTGACTGCTGTCTGCCGAAAATGCATCTTTTGGCCACGTACAATTGGGAAGGGTGTAGAATGAAGGACTGAGGCGGTAGTGAAAATTTGGCTCAAATGGAGTATCGGGAGGAAGTTCAGGGTTTGTTTCTTTTAAAACTTCCCTCCCAGGCTGACTAATGATGTTTTCAGGTACATTCAGATGTGAGGAATACTGCATTAGTTTTCCTGATCGAACCTTGATGCTAGATTACTGTAATGCACTATTTGTGGGGCTGCCCTTGAGTCTAGTTTGCAAAGTCCAACGGGCACAGAATTCTGCAGCCAGACTGCTTCGGGTTGAGAACGTGGGACCCCTTTGTTAAAACAGCTGAACTGGCTGCCCATTTACTATTGAGCCAGGCTCAAGGTATTAATTGTATTAATTAACAAACCAAACAACTTAGGTCCAGAGTGCCTCAGCGACCACCTGAATCCTTACACCTCAGCTCAAGTCTCTGAGATCTTCTGCAGGAGTGTCTTTGGCCATTGCCCAGGTTGGGGAGGCTTGCTAGACAACAATGAGAAATGGCGCCTTTAGCGTCATTGGCCCAGTCCTGTGGAACTCTCTGCCACTAGAGATTCAACGGGTGCCTTCTGTGCCAAATTTTAAATGCCTGCTGAAAACTTTTCCATTCTGCCAGCCCTATGAGTGCATCATCCATCATGGCTTATTGATGTTTACTTTAAAATATCTGTTTGCAGAACTGGCAAAACTGACATACAATCTACGGGACAAGGATAACTGTGACTTTAAAGATGAATGGAAACTCCTTTACAAAGTATTTGAAGACGCAACAAAGCGAACTGGACTCCTTGGCTGGTTTTGAATAAACATTCACAAACTTTTTATTGATAATTATCAGCTAAATAGTTTGAGGATCCATACAACTGTGTAACATGCAGAAAACAGCATTTTTAGAGAAATCAAAGACTGGAACTGAGGGAAGTCGGGGGATGGGGGTGGGTGGGTTCTGTGGGGGGAGGCGAGGAAAAATGGGGGGAAATAAGGACAATATGTTTCTGGATAATATGTTTTGTTTTAATTTTGAATAAAAAAGTAATTAAAAATATATACTTTTGCTTTTAACTTGTTTTTAACTTTGTATTATATCATTGCTTGACTTTACGTTTTTATATTGTTGTAAACCACTGTGATGTGATATATATATATATATATATATATATATATATATATATATATATACACACACAGTGGTGCCCCGCAAGACGAATGCCTCGCAAGACGAAAAACTCGCTAGACGAAAGGGTTTTCCGTTTTTTGAGTCGTTCCGCAAGACGAATTTCCCTATGGGCTTGCTTCGCAAGACTTGCGAGTTCTTGCGAGTTTGTTTCCTTTTTCTTAAAGCTGCTAAGCCGCTAAGCCGTTAATAGCCGCTAAGCCGCTAATAGCCGCTAAGCCACTAAGCCGCTAATAGCCGTGCATCGCAAGATGAAAAAACCGCAAGACGAAGAGACTCGCGGAATGGATTAATTTTGTCTTACGAGGCACCACTATGTGTGTGTGTGTGTGTGTGTGTGTGTGTGTGTGTATATATATATATATATATATATATATGCTTTCGTAGATTTTCACGGGTACAGGAATGCAGGTTTTGGTGTCTTCGGGTATCTTCCCGTGTAAAAGTTGGGGTGTCTAGGCGACGTTTCGACGAGGTCTCACTCGTCATCTTCAGGCTGGTGCTTTCGGCTTCTTGTTACTGGAACAGAGCAGGATCTCAGTGTTTGAGTTCCTATAAATACTGTTGAGGAGGTGTGGCCTCCAATGTTCTGGGCAGAGAACATCTCCTCTCTGCCCAGAACATTGGAGGCCACACCTCCTCAACAGTATTTATAGGAACTCAAACACTGAGATCCTGCTCTGTTCCAGTAACAAGAAGCCGAAAGCACCAGCCTGAAGATGACGAGTGAGACCTCGTCGAAACGTCGCCTAGACACCCCAACTTTTACACGGGAAGATACCCGAGGACACCAAAACCTGCATATATATATATATATATATATATATATATATATATATATATATGATACAGGAGTATATCAATATTTTCATAATCAACAAACAAATTATAATGCCAGTGCTTCTGTCCCGTTTTTTGTTGTTTCTTTCACAGCGCAGTACCTGTTGCATTACGAACTGTAGCAATTTGACCGACATGCCAGCGCGTTATTCTAAAGTTAATGCACACAAACTTTAACCAGGTACAAGCTAAAAGGAAGCCCCAGCAACCAAATATTTGCCTCTCTTACTGAACCCTGGAGAGAGGTTGGCAGAGTGTGCCAAGCCATGGGCCAGCTGCCAGACTGTGCCCTAATTTCTCTGGGACTTACCCAAACTGAAATCAGTACAGTTACTTTGTGGAAGGGAAATTCTTTGGGAAAGAAACTTCTTTAAAAAAACAAACCAAAAAAAACTCAAAAACCACACAAAAGGTCCCTTTTGAGGCCTAAGAGTGTGAATAACCAAGCAGCCTTGACTTTCCTCTGGAGTAGAAAAAGCTCCATGCTTCCTAGGGAGATCTTGGTGCCTTTGGAACAAAACAAGACAAAAACAATCCCTTTGGCTCCCTTTTCTCTTCCAGGCAGAAATTGTTGCCAATCGCTGCCATTTCTGAAATCTTTCTTTGGCGTCTGTTTCGAGAGGCGGTCTGTGGGGTTGGTTCCTAATCTGTACAGAAAACTTATTTTCCTTCTTCGTAGGGGGGGGGGGGAATCACCTCAGACACAAGAAGGGGAAGCCAAACAGATGAAGAATTTGACTCCGTCACTTGACATTTCAAAGACTCAACGGAACAGAAGTTCAAGAGTGCCCATATTATGCCCCACACCTTTCTAGATGCCAATATCCAAAGAGAGGGGGGTTATTGTTGTTCTGAGATTCTTCCCTGATCTTTGATATCTACGTTGCTCACTAGGAAACGTTGGGTGGTGCCTCAACTAAGTTTCATGCAAAGTAGACACCTTGTAATGGAGATCCTAGCCCAATGGTTCTACTTGGAGCAAACCATAGTTGGATGCCGTCCATAGCTTTCAAAGCATTTAAATAGAAAGATCAACCGTGCAAAATCTTTGCACTATTTAAGATTAGCCGAATGAGAACCTGAAATTTGTTCATAAGGATCCTCTTGTTGTGAAAAATGTATTGCACTTGGATGATTCCTGCCCCTGCACTGGAGAACTTTGCAGTATTTGGTTCATTGAAGGAGGAAGATGCCATTGTAAGGTAGAGGCTAACGCTGATAAATAATATTTTGCCTACATCTATCAGGCCATGTCTCACATGGGAAAACACCTCCTCAGAGCTGGGGTGCTTCTGTTACCAGAAATGGACCTAACCGTGTTTCTCTCGGCCATCCAAGTCTATCTTCTTCCTCTGCATTCTTCAGCATGTGAACAAGCAGGCGGGAGAGAACTTATCTGCAAATTGCTTTTCAGACTCTTCCCGGAGCTGTGTAACACCTCCTCCTTGTGCCTTGTAACAATTGCAGCAATTCTACCCTACCTTTGGACCAGACCATGAGTAGGAAACCTCTGGCCCAGGATTGCATTGTGGCCCTCCACATCTCTGTATCTGGCCCTCAGAACCCTCCCCTCACTGGCAAGGTGCCCTTGAACTCTGATAATGTCCCTTGCTTATCAGGATAGAGAGATGGCTATGTGATTGTGGGCCTTCTTTACAGGACCGCCTCCCCTGGTATGCCCCGCAGAGGACCTTAAGGTCCATGAATAATCATAGTTTAGAGGTCCTGGGCCCTAAGGAAGTCAGATTATCCTCCACCAGGGCCAGGGCCTTCTCAGTGATGGCTCCGACCTGGTGGAATACTGTGTCCCATGAGACCAGGGCCCGGCAGGATTTAACTTCCTTCCGCAGGGACTGTAAGACAGAGCTATTCCGCCTGGCTTTCAATTTGTACTTAGCCTGATATTTTATTCCCCTCCCCCCCCTTTTATGAAGATTACCTGCTCTGGATCCCACAGCTAATTCTCCCCTGGTCTCTCCGCTAGCCCAAATAGGACTAATTTAGCCAGCTACCCCCCCCCCCCCTAAATAGACTTTTGAATTCTGAATTTATTATTCACATTTTATACTGTATTTTATGCTGTTTATTGTTGCATCAATTAAGTGTTTTAAATCTGTTGTTAGCCACCCTGAGCCCAGTTTTCTGAACTGGGAAGGGCGGGGTATAAATAAAAAAATATTATTATTATTATTATTATTATTATTATTATTATTATTCTGTACAAAGGTAAGAGACCTTGCTCTGAGGTCCATTCAATAACCTAGGCAGTCCAGTAATGAGCACTCACACTTTGCACTGTGGGTTCCCTTTGCGGGGTCACGTGTGGCACTCCAGACCCCGGGGAACTTACCGGTTGTATGGGCTGGTCTGCCTCTCAGTGTTATTCTTTGGAGGTTCACGCCCAGCCTCAGTTAGTCAATTTACACTGCTGTAAATTGTCAAGCCAGTTGCATAAATAGGGGGTGGGGCCAACAATAGCCAGGCAGTCGGCTCAGGAGCTTCTAGTTTCTTACTCAGGAACCTCCCATCCTGAAATGCACCTCCTTAATTTGAGCTGCACCAATGATCCCCCTTATCCATAACTTTTAGTCCTGAAAATTGGTTGTTCCTCTTTCCCCAGCGCCTCCATTTGGGCTCCATGTGACCCAGAAAGGCACTGCCACTCATTGTAGACCAAACTGACTTGGAAGGACAAGTGGGTCTGATTCAGTATAAGGCAGCTCTCTGTAAACGTAATGAATAGAAGAAAAAGGCAGGAGATGTTTTTTTCTGGCACGGTGCTGACACCAGTTAATATAAGAGCACCCAGGAAGGGATGGAATCAATGAATCTCTGGTGTCAATAAGAGAAGTCTGAGCAACAGCTTTACAAGGCAGCAGGGAGAAATCAGAGTAGACATCTGAGAGAGAGAGAGAGAGAGAGAGAGGCCCATCATAATTCTGCAAGAACTGAGCACATTAAGCAATGGATCCAGCCTGCCAGGAAAGGAAATGAATCAGTCCCAGAGCAAAAATATGCAAGGCTAGACGGGCATCTGTTACAGAATAATCAGATCAGCTCCAGCTGCAGTGAAAGTAGAGAGAGGCGAAAACGAACCAGTTGTTTTGTCTAAGCCAAACAATGCTGCTTGAGAGATTACCGGGGCCGTGGCTAGGCCTGCAGAAATGGCGTCTGCCGGATTCAGCAGCGCAGCCCACAAGTTGCTTGGGTAAGAACCCCAAGTTTTTCTGGGGAAACAACACCTGGCAAGGAACCACTCCATGCAATAGAGCTGAGCCACACAGAGAAAAAATAGGCCAGTCCTTTGCATGCAGCTGGGTGAGGGACAACCCACACACCAAAATGGTAGGGCTTCTTATAAAAGGTAAAGGGACCCCTGACCATTAGGTCCAGTCGTGACCGACTCTGGGGTTGCGGCGCTCATCTCGCTTTATTGGCCGAGGGAGCCGACGTTTGTCCACAGACACTTTTTCTGGGTCATGTGGCCAGCATGACTAAGCCGCTTCTGGTGAACCAGAGCAGCGCATGAAAACGCCATTTACCTTCCCGCCGGAGTGGTACCTATTTATCTACTTGCACTTTGACGTGCTTTCGAACTGCTAGGTTGGCAGGAGCTGGGACAGAGCAACAGGAACTCAACCCGTCGCGGGGATTCAAACCGCCGACCATCTGATCGGCAAGTCCTAGGCTCTGTGGTTTAACCCACAGCGCCACCCGCGTCCCTTCCGAGGGCTTCTTATAAAGGTGCAGAAATGCAGTTCTGAAAGCCCCTCTACACTAGAAAACAAGAACGATGCCTCCTGCCTCTGGTGTAGCACAAAGAAGGAGTGCGGCAATTCCTTGAGAGCCACAATCGAATCTTTGTTCCTGAGGAACTAGATTTCTTCTTGCAGAGGATTTCTATGTGGCAGCGGCGGGTGAAGGCAGCATTTGAAAATGGAATACCATTTTTAAGCCTTCCATGGTTGGAATAGAGGCACTGCCAGCACTAACTGGCAGAGGTGCTCTACGATCTCAGGCAGGGAAAATCACCAGTCCTTCCTGGGGATTGAACCTGGAAACTTCTCCATGCAAGGCAAAGGCTCTACCTCTGAGCTACAGCTCTCCTGCAAGGGGATCTTCCCTGTCAAAGTGCCCCCTCCAAAGTGCTAATGGCATCGTTGGTGGCAGTGGCAGGGGACATGAGACAGGCAGTTGTGAGTCATTATAATTTCTCACCCACAGCTTCTCTTTCTTCTTCTTTGGGGATCCCTTGTAGCCAAGTAAGATTGTCTTCCATAAACATGGTTTTAACAGTGAGTCCGTAAGTGACTGTGGAGGCCAATTCTGGATCCACACGTCCTTCCACAGTGGGGACATTGGTTTCCGGGTGGGAGTTGATCATGGTGTGGATTTGCTTCCTCTTAGCACCTTTCTCCCTTGCGCCCTGAGTTCAAGTGTCTTGAAAGCCCATGAAACCTTTGGTAAAGGCTCTTCTCCAATTGGAGCGCTCGCAGGCAGGCCAGTGTTTCCCAATTGTTGGTGTTTATACTACATATTTTTAGATTTGCCTTGAGAGAGTCTTTAAACCTCTTTTGTTGACCACCAGCATTACGCTTTCCATTTTTAAGTTCGGAATAGAGTAGTTGCTTTGGAAAATGATCATCAGGCATCTGCACAACATGACCAGTCCAACGAAGTTGATGTTGAAGAATCATTCCTTCAACACTGGTGATCTTTGCTTCATCCAGTACACTGGTATTAGTTCACCTGTCTTCCCAAGTGTAAAAAAATTCAGAGACACTGTTGATGGAATCTTTCAAGGTGTTGACTACTCACTCACAGCAGTGTTATGTTGGAGGAATTTCAGGTACAGCCATACCTTGAAAGTTGAATGGAATCTGTTCTGGAAGTCCGTTCGACTTCCAAAACCTTCAGAAACCAAAGCGCGGCTTCTGATTGGCTGCAGGAAGCTCCTTCAGCCAATTAGAAGCCGCACCGGACATTCGGCTTCAGGAAATAGTTCGAAAACCGGAACACTCACTTCCGGTTTTCAATTGTTTAGGAGCCGAAGCGTACAGATTCCAAGGCATTCGGCAACCAAGGTACGACTGTAATTAAACTGGTGGATGGCTTGCAAACAGTGCAAAGTACACTCTAACATTTCTCCAATGAAAATAGGGACATCCTGTTCTTCCATCGGGAAGCTTCTCCCGTGTTTGATCTCACATGGACGTCATATACACATTGACATCGGTCCCCTTGAGCCAACTGCAACCTCTCCACCGAACCTACCTCACAGGGTTGTTGTAAAGAAAAAATGTGTGAGGGAGGGGATCATGTACAATACCTTCAACAGTTATATGGAAGGGGGGGAATTGAGCAGTAAGATGCCTTGAGTCCCTATCAGGGGAAAAGTGGGATACAACAACAACAACAGAAACTGTGAGATCAGGAACATACCAGAGCAGGCATCCCCAAACTCAGCCCTCCAGCTGTTTTGGGACTACAACTCCCATCATCCCTAGCTAACAGGACCAGTGGTCAGGGATGATGGGAATTGTAGTCTCAAAACATCTGGAGGGCCAAGTTTGGGGGTGGCTGTACCAGAGAGTAAATCCTATTGAACTCAGTGGGACTCAGTTCCGAGTAAAGATGTTTAGGATTGCGGTGTAAGGCTGCTCATTCTTTACCCAGTTACCTGGGAGTAAGCTCCATTGAACTTCTCAGTAGTCAGTGTAAGGCTCCATTTACAAGAAAGGAATAGACACTCCACGCGTTTCCTAAAAACGACTGGCTGTTGAAGCATTGCAATTAAAGAATACAAAGTGGATTAGTGACAATGTCCTTCAAAATTATAGGAAGGGATTCATATTCCAGTTTCACTGTTTCCTTCATTTGGTGCAGGAATGTTATTTTTCAGGAGAAACAGGACTCTGTTTTTGCACCTACACCCACTCACCACTTTGAATTGTGCTCCAAGACGTGGAAGGGAGGAAAAAGGAAAACCGGGACATTCCAGGATCAAATCTGAAACCGGGACGGCTTCTATAATTCTGGGACTATCCCTGGAAAATAGTGACACTTGAAGGGTATGAATAGAGGGGAATCCAGGGCTGGCACCAGTCCTCTAAGAATTATAATATATAAAACTGGCTTTTATTTACTCCACAACCTTGTCTTGAGTACTTGCTCCAGATTTGAGGGGGGAAATAGGCAGTGTCTCTTGACATGGGGCTTTTCAGTCCCCAACCAGAAATGCCTGGACCTTTGATATTGTTGTTCATCTCCCAAGCTGAAAACAAGATCTGTACATTTCCGCTAAGCGCCAAGTCATCACTCCCAAGTATCATTAGGAATAACGAAATGATTCAAGCCATATTAGGATTTCCTGGAGCTAGCGTTAGCCTTTTGTTTTTCTCCTTCCTCTCTCCCCCATTTTTCTTTTCTTTTGAAAAACAGAAATGGAACTCGATGGTCAGCTGGAGATTTCATGCACCGAGTTTCCAACGTAGTTCGAGTCTGGTTAATTAAGGCTTAATGAAATAAATTGCCTGGCCACAGGCTTCTATTTTCTAGGAAGAGCAATATTCATGCTTCTCTAGTTAGGGACAAATTAGCCGGAACACCAAGCTGTACTTTCATAGCACAAACCAACAAGTAGGATATGAATGGAGTCAGCATTCCAGAAGCTTTCAAAAGCTTGTCTTGCAGAGTTCATAAAGGTAAAGGTAATAGGACCCCTGACCATCAGGTCCAGTCGTGACCGACTCTGGTGTTGTGGCGCTCATCTCGCTTTATTGGCCGAGGGAGCCGGCGTACAACTTCCGGGTCATGTGGCCAGCATGACTAAGCCGCTTTTGGCAAACCAGACCAGCACACGGAAACACCGTTTACCTTCCCACCAGAGTGGTACCTATTTATCTACTTGCACTGAAGAAGAAGAAGAAGAAGAAGAAGAAGAAGAAGAAGAAGAAGAAGAAGAAGAAGAAGAAGAAGAAGAAGAAGAAGAAGAGTAGTAGTGGTAGTAGTTTGGATTTGATATCCCGCCTTTCACTCCCTTTTAAGGAGTCTCAAAGCGGCTAACATTCTCCTTTCCCTTCCTCCCCCACAACAAACACTCTGTGAGGTGAGTGGGACTGAGAGACTTCAAAGAAGTGTGACTGGCCCAAGGTCACCCAGCAGCTGCATGTGGAGGAGCGGAGACACGAACCCGGTTCCCCAGATTACGAGACTACCGCTCTTAACCACTACACCACACTGGCTCTCGTGCTTTCGAACTGCTAGGTTGGCAGGAGCTGGGACCGAGCAACAAGAGCTCACCCCGTCGTGGGGATTTAAACCGCCAACCTTCTGATTGGCAAGTCCTAGGCTCTGTGGTTTAACCCAAAGCGCCACCCACATTCCACGCAGAGTTCATATTGAATGCAAAAGCAGGCTTCTCTCAGTGGTACAGGTCTGTGGCACGCCTCTCTGACAACTTATTTACACTTGTAATTTATTGAGCAATTCTTTAAATGTACACTTAGAAGGCAATACTGTCAGGAGCTCAGCCTACACTTGAGTAGGACCCTGGCAGAGACACATGCCCGACTGGCATGTTCTCTCCCTCCTGGTCGATCGTTCGGGAGCTTCAAAAGCTTTCTTCAGCCCGAACATCACAGCGATCAATGCCAACTGACAGCGGCACACTTAGGGATCCACAGAGTCTTTGCAGCTTGCGTAACAGACCTCAGCAACTCAGCATTTTGGCTAATCTACTTTATTTACATATAAACACACGCAGAGCACTGCAACATGGCTCCCTCTCTCTCTGGGATCAGACAGCAAAGAGAGAGAAAACAAAGGACAATAGTCCCACTTCATGGAACACAGTAACACAAACATCCTGTCTCCGTCACTTCCCACTCTCTGGAGTCAAAACATATAACATCATGTGAAAGACAACAATCCCATGACTGCAATCACAGAGCGGAAATTCTAACAAATACATGTGTTCGCATTTATGTGTACAGTGGTACCTTGTAAGTCGAACGGAATCCGTTCCAGAAGTCGGAGTCCGTTCCAGAATGTTCGAAAACCAAGGTGCAGCTTCCGATTGGCTGCAGGAAACTCCTGCAGCCAATCAGAAGCCACAGAAGCCACATCAGGATGTTTGGGTTCCAAAGAACATTCGCGAACTGGAACACTCACCTCTGGGTTTGCGGCGTTCGGGAGCCAAAATGTTTGACTCGCAAGGTGTTCGGGATCCAAGGTATGACTGTATTTGTATATATATTTTATTTACTGCATCTACATCACACCTTTTTTCCCCAAGGAGCTTTTTCTCTGTGAGCAGAAGGTCACAGGCTCCATCTTTGGCATCTCCTAAGCATAGCTGTCAACCTTCCCCTTTTTTGTGGGAAATTCCCTTATTCCAGCGCCATTTCCCGCTGCTTCCTGCTGCTATCCTGGATTGTTAGATATCCCGTAGACTGTCCCCGGGACAGGTGAGGCTGCAGATCCCTTATTTTCGAGGCTGCTGATCCCTTATTTTCAAATCTGAAAGTTGACAGCTGTGCTTCTAAGTAGGACTGAGAATCATCCCCTTCCTGATACTCTATCAGTCAGTGCCAGCAGTACTGAGCTAGCTAGATTAATGGCCTAATTCAGTGTAAGAAGACAGCAGCCTTTGGCCCATGAGCTAGCAGATGTTGACCCCCACTGAAAAGCACAAAAGATGAGACTCCTGAAAGTTACTTCTAGTAGACGACATGAGCTAAACTCTGGGGATGTGTGCTTTTGACAGAAGAAGAACCCTCTAATCATGTCAGCCAGACGAACAAATATCTGGATGAATTTGTGCCCTGCAAGCTCACGCTCCATCCATCCCCAGAATTGATCTACTGATTCCAGCTTTGCGCACCTGACAAAGTAAGTTGTGACCTACAAAAGTCTCTGTGCTAAGGGTATCAGACCTTAGTCTCTCAAATGAGCAGCCAGAAACATCATAACCAGACACTGGAGAAACCTGTCAGGAGTAAGCATGGGCCAATGGTACCAAATAGTATGGGAAACAGCCTTATTAGAAAAAATTAGCAATAAACTGAAACTGACATGGGGACAAATAGAAGACGCCTTCACCCTGGTATGGCTCCCTTTCACAGCCCAACAAGACAACAACAAGAATCCGCTAACAGCATATGAATCAATATGGTTAACCTTTCCGAGCACAATTCAAAGTGTTGGTGCTGACCTTTAAAGCCCTGAATGGCCTCAGTCCAGTATACCTGAAGGAGCATCTCCACATTTATACCCCGCCCATCTGGCTGAGTTTCCCCAGCCACTCTGGGCAGCTTCTAATCAAGCGTTAAAAACAATACAGCATCAAATATTTAAAACTTCCCTAAACAGGGCTGCCTTCAGATGTCTTTTAAAGAGAAGATAGCTGCTTATTTCCTTCACATCTGAAGGGAGAGCGTTCCACAGGGCAGGCGCCACTACCAAGAAGGCCATCTGTCTGGTTCCCTGTAACCTCACTTCTCGCAGAGAGGAAACCGCCAGAAGGCCCTCAGAGCGGGACCTGAATGTCTGAGCTGAACGATAGGCGTGGAGTTACAGATAGGTAGCCGTGTTGGTCTGCCATAGTCAAAACAAAAAAAATTCCTTCCAGTAGCACCTTAAAGACCAACTAAGTTAGTTCTTGGTATGAGCTTTCGTGTGCATGCACACTTCTTCAGATACACTGAAACAGAAGTTGCCAGA